>NC_092651.1:8768232-9079180 GCF_032118995.1 Asterias amurensis
TATATTAAATGTAGTTCAACCTGTTATTAGAATAGAAAGGAAAAAATATTAAAAGTTACTTTTTTTATGAAATTTAAAATTTACGGCAAGCTTAACTGTATAATTCAATATTTTTGTATGAAATTTTTTTTTAAAGATTTTGTCAATGGAAACTGGTTTCTTCCTTTTTCTTTGTTATTATCCAAGCTTGCCAAAGTGCCATTTCTTACTAATGGCAGTGATCTGCATATCTATGGGAAGCAAAGACTAGCTAGAAGGAACTGGCAACCACACCATTGTAACATTATATAACAGACCAGACCAGTACAATGCTAAGTTCGGGCAACCTTTAATCATATCCAAAAAAGTTTGTTGTACGGTCCCTATACGTGAACACGGACCCTCGCAGCAAATGAAAGTGTCAAATACTGAACAAAAACGGGCCAGGCAATAGCCCTTTCATAACGGTTTGGAGACATTTATTCAATGGCAGGAAAAACATGGCCACAAAATATATTAAACGTAGCTCAAACTTTGAAAATATAAAACATACATAAATTAAATAAAGTTTTGAATGAATTTTAGAATTAAGAGGCAAGCTTGTCTTGACAATTCAATATTTTATATGCAATTAATTTTCAAAGATTTTATCAATGGACACTGGTTTCTTCGTTTTGTGTGTTATTCTATCCAAGCTTGCTAAAGTGCCATTTCTTACTACTGGCAGTGATCTACATATCTATGGGAAGCAAAGACTAGCTAGAAGGAACTGTCAACCACACCATTGTAACATTATATAACAGACCAGACCAGTACAATGCTAAGTTCGGGCAACCTTTCATCATACCCAAAAAGGTTTGTTGTACGGTCCCTTGATGTGAACACGGTCCCTCGCAGCTAATGAAATTGTCAAATACTGATCAAAAAAGACCAGGCAATAGCCCTTTCATATAGGATTTGATATATTTATTTAAAGGCAGAAAAAAACATGAAAACAAAATATATTAACCGTAGTTCAAGCTTTTGAAAATGTTTCAAAAAAAAAAACATAAATTAATATTTTAATTTGTTTTTGATGAATGTTAGAATTAAAAGGCCAGCTAAACTTGACAATTCAATACTTTGTATGCAATTAATTTCCAAAGATTTTATCAATGGACACTGGTTTCTTCCTTTTTTTGTGTTATTCTATCCAATCCTGCCAAAGTGCCATTTCGTACAGTGATCTACATATCAATGGGAAACGAAGACTAGCTGGAAGGAACTGGCAACCACACCATTGTAGAATTATATAACAGACCAGACCAGTACAATGCTAAGTTCGGGAAACCTTTAGTCATATCCAAAAAAGTTTGTTGTACGGTCCCTATATGTGAACACGGTCCCTCGCAGCAAATGAAAGTGTCAAATACTGATCAAAAAATGCCAGGCAATAGCCCTTTCATATTGGTTTGGATACATTAATTTAACGGCAGAAAAAAACATGACAACAAATATATTAAAAGTAGTTCAAGCTTTTGAAAATATTTAAAAAAACATAAATCAAAATTTACTATTTTTTTAAATGAATTTTAGAATTAAAAGGCAAGCTTGTCTCGTTTGCAATATTTTGTATACAATTAATTTTCAAAGAATTTATCAATGGACACTGGTTTTTTCCTTTTTTTGTGTTATTCTATCCAATCCTGCCAAAGTGCCATTTCGTACGACTGGCAGTGATCTACATATCTATTGGAAGCAAAGACTAGCTGGAAGGAACTGGCAACCGCACCATTGTAACATTATATAACAGACCAGACCAGTAAAATGCTAAGTTCGGGCAACCTTTAATCATAACCAAAAAAGTTTGTTACGGTCCCTATATGTGAACACGGTCCCTCGCAGTAATTTTTTTCTTTTTTCTTTTTATGAATTTTAGAATTAAAAGGCAAGCTTAACTTGACAATTCAATATTTTGTGTGCAATTTATTTTCAAAGATTTTATCAATGTACACTGTTTTTTTCCTTTTTTGTGTTATTCTATCCAATCCTGCCAAAGTGCCATTTCGTACTACTGGCAGTGATCTACATATCTATGGGAAGCAAAGACTAGCTAGAAGGAACTGGCAACCACACCATTGTAACATTATATAACAGACCAGACCAGTACAATGCTAAGTTCGGGCAACCTTTAATCATATCCAAAAAAGTTTGTTACGGTCCCTATATGTGAACACGGTCCCTCCCAGCAAATGGAAGTGTCAAATACTAAACGAGAAAGGGCCAGCCAATAGCCCTTTCATAATATAGGTTTAGATAATTTATTTCGAGGCAGAAAAAAACCATGACAACAAAATATATTAAAACGTTGTTCAAGCTTTTAATGTGGATTAAGTGATGTATGTTGTCGTTTGTAGAATAAACAAAGTAGAATAACTACAATCGAAAGAAAAAAAAGAATTAAAAAAAATTAAAAAATTGAACGTTATTATTTTTTTCATGAAATTCTAAATTAAAAGGCAAGCTTAACTGTACAATTCAATATTTTTGTATGCAATTATTTTTCAAAGATTATTATCCTAAAAAGATTGTTACGGATGTGAACATGGTCCCTCGCAGCAAAAAACATGACCATTGTTTTTAAAGAAGAGAGCACGCTAAAGTGTACAAATCTGTGTTAACTGTGCAATAAGTTTTAAGATTTTATTAATAGACATTGGTTCCCCTCTTTTAATGTTTTATCTGCTTTACAAAAAAAACACGCTTCTTTATAGGAATAATATTATAACGCAATTTTTTGTAACGCTTTTCAACAATTGTTTAAATGATTTATTTCCCTTTTCGGTGTAAACAAAGGTCATAGGTGATATTTATAGATGGAATGTGTTCTATCGAGGTTAAGGGTCAAAACACCTTAGCCAGACCATTAAGAAAAGACCAGCCAAAGTGCCTTTTCTGTTCTCGCAGTGGTTGGCATAGCTATGGGAAGCAATGACGAGCTGGAAGAAGCAGTGACTATTTACTAAGAACCTATTGCATACCAAGCTAACCATAGGGTGCTGTACGATTTTAGACTTGTACATATTGACTACTACATCAGAACATCAGAACAATGCCAACTGCAACCATCCTTTGTATTATAATTCCCATGCCTAGAATAATAGAAGTGTCATTGTGGGATTCTATGGTCTATACATAGCCGTTAAGACCCCTAAATTGTCACAGTCCCTAAACGCATGTTGGATAGTGATTGCCACTAAGTAAAAGACAAGTCATGCAGTTGTTTTCCAAACCATTCAATATTGACTAGATATATAATTAACTGGGGCTTTCATATTGTAAAATAAGAAATCTTGTTTGACTTACCACTATAAGTATCAACAGCAACCAACATGTCAATTTCCATTATTAAGCCATAATCGAAGCATCTTCCATCTGTGTTTGTCGTCCTGTGTTCCAGACTGCAATAACAATAACACATACGGATTGTGAAGTTAGAACTCAGAGACCAGACCAATTTCCCTTTCGGCCTCGGTTTGATTACATTTGGTTTCAGAGTAGAGAAACAAAAAAATGGTGGCACTAGCAGTTTTTAACTGCCAGATTGCTATGTTTTTGAAGTAATACTAGCAGTAAATTCGCCAAGTTTAACCTAAAATTTAGGTTGTTTTACACTCTGTTATCGAGTGATCTAGTTAGAATATTTGTTGTATCGCAACTTAGTAAGAGGGAAAGCCAATAAAGGTTTGTCCAGGGAACATTACATTACAGAAGAACATCAAAATAGTTGACCTACCACATAAGTTTACATCTTGGTAAAACGAATAAGGATATGAAGGGTCGCCCAGTATTGATTTGTTGATGAGCACAATTATTGTTAACTTTATTTTATTTTGCTTTCTTCTAAGGCGTGAACAATAAGTTTGTCAAATACAAGTTAAATCCTTCAGAAGAGCACACACGCATACAGTCGGCATATATTCCATTTCACATTACAAAACATTTCCCACTTCATCATTTACTTCTGATACTCGGTCTTGGAACTTTCATATCGAGGCTGAGAGGAAAAAACAATGGGGGTCAAGCAAAGGATTTCCCTTGGAATGAGATTTAATTTAAAGTCCAGATCACATTGGACCTCTTGGGACTCCACCAACTTCTTGAACAAAAAGCACCGACAAGAACAATGGGTAATGACTTAGCCCGGTGGGGGCGCTATGTCAGTTTAACGGTTACAAAAAACTACGACTATCTAGTCGAGACATCTTGATATTATTCGATTTTCTGCCCCGAGAATCTCAAAAAGCGACAGTATTTCCTTGACCGTTGGGGCCTGGAAGGTCGGTATGTCTGATGGGAAACTTAGCCGCTTCAAGATGATACGTATCTCAATCCGGACTTCTTGAAATTAAACAATTACAAGAATGAACTGATACATTTAAGATTGTAAGCCAGAGTTTTTAATTCGTGGAGTAAGCTTAGCGATGGGTGTAAAATACATGGTTTAATTTCACGATTCCGCTTACTGTGGAGCTATGTAGGGACGTAAATTCAAGTATAATATATGTTAATGTATGTCAACGCCTTGTTTGGGGTTTACCGGCTACAGTCTAGCATACCTGTTTCCCCTTCTCTTCTAAAAATGCTTAAATAGTATTATACGCTGATGAGAAGGTTTTGTTGACAAAGTGAATTGTTTGGGACAGTGTTTTAATCTGATAAATAGCGCTATACAACAAACTTTAGCGGCTCCACTTGGAATTACTTTACGACTTTGAAGGACATTGTCAGGGATATAGTTTTTTCCTTACTAAGAAATTGCTATAATCATTTCGTGATAAAGCCAACGTGTAATTTTTGCAACGCCACGTTCAGGATTTTGGTGGTCATAGTCTCAGACTTGACAGGTCATGTGCAAAAGAAGTATAGTTGTTAGCGTGGAAAAACTCATAAATAGGGATAGGGCCAGCGGGCACGTTGGACACTGCAACAGTTTTCTTATATTGTTGCACATTAATTAGCTTCTGTGCATTTTCTTTCACTCTGAAATTCTAGTTCTAAATTGGTGTATAAAGCGACTACGTCAATGGTTTGTTTAATGCTCGGCCCGTCGTTGCAACTAGCATCTTCTCAAGGGTAAACTTTGTTTAATTTACTGAAAAATATATGTGTGAAGCTTGTTTGGACTGGCAACAGTGCACAATAGAAACTGTGAGCAATTAAATAATATAGAATTCCAGAATTTCAATTCAACATCACATTGGTCATTGGACAACTCTATGACACCCAACGACTGAAAAGAACAATACAAAAATCGAGGATCACAGAGCAAAGTGAGGGCGCTATGCCAACTTAACGGTCTCATTTTTACTATGGACATAAACAGATTCAGTCCTTACATGTTGTGATGTTGTCATCCACTTGGTTTAAGATTTTACCGGCTACAGTCTAGGTTGTTAGATTCCCATTGTTATAAAAGTGCTAAACTATTAATTAACATGAGCTAATGATAAGGTTTTGACAACACTGTTTTGGAAAGCGTTTTAGCCCGTTGAAACTTGCGACCAAAAATGGGGAGGGGGTAACGTTGTTTGGATTTTTTATGGTCATTCAAGTAGCTTTTTTTTACGATGTTTGATGTTTCCAGTATTCTACTACAAAACAGGTTTCTTTTGAAAGTATGGTTAGACTACGTAAATTACTGTGGTTTGGGCGAGCCCAAGCGCCATGGTTTTTGCATTGCGTACGGCGTGAAGTCGGGCTTTGATAAGGGAGATCGCGAAGTTGTCTGACAGCTTCCCCTTCTAATGAAACAATTTTAGGGTGTAAATAAAGGGATTTGCAGCTTCTTCGGAGATTATTATTGAAAATATTGGCAGCAAAATCATTACAATGAGGGCAATGTCAAATCAAATCCTTTCCGTGCATAACACATGACATCGAGTGAATATTGGTCAAACTGTTTAAACCCATTACTGGCAACGTCAGCCACCGGTAAGGTATCATGTTACAAACTCCGGAATATTCTTCCTTTCCAGAATTATAGTTCTAATTTTGTGTATAAACGAGACTAAGTAAATGGTTTGTTGTATGCTCGGCCCGACGTTGCACGTAACCGTGTGCAAAGCTCGTTGGTTTGCCTAATAGCATCTTCTCCAAGGTAAACTTGGTTTAATTTACTGGCAATTATTTGTGTGAAGCTTGTTTGGACTGGCAAAAGTGCACAATAGAAACTGTGAGCAATTAAATAATATAGAATTCCAGAATTTCAATTCAGCATCACATTGGTCATTGTAGGACCCCTACAGCTCTATGACTCTCTACGACTGAAAAGAACAATACAAAAATCGAGGATCACGGAGCAAAGTGAGGGCGCTATGCTTACTTAACAGTCTCATTTTTACTAGGGACATAAACAGATTCAGTCCTTACATGGTGTGATGTTGTCATCCACTTGGTTTAAGATTTTACCGGCCACAGTCTAGGATGCTAGATTCCCCCTGTAATAAAAGTGCTAAAATAAGCATAAGCTGATGAGAAGGTTTTGACCATTATTTGTTTGAGACAGCGTTTTTAGCTCGTTCAAACTCGCGACCAAAAAAGAGGGGGGGGGGGGAGTGTGAGGGTAACGTTGTTTGGATTATGGTGGTCATAGTCAAGTAGTTTTTTTTGTGTGACAAAGATTCAAATAACATTTGTTGTTTGATAATTCCAGTATTCTACAACAAAAGAGGTTTCTTTTGACAGTATGGCTAGACTACGGAAATTGCTGAGGTTGGAGCGAGCTCAAGCGCCGTGGTTTTTGCGTTGTGTACGGCGTGAAGTTGGGCTGTGATAAGGGAGATCGCGAAGTTGTCTGACAGCTATCCCTTCTAATAAAATAATTTCAGGTTGTAAATAAAGGGATTTGCAGCTTCTTCGGGAGATTTTTATTGAAAATATTGGCAGCAAAATCATTACAATGAGGGCAATGTAAAACCATATAATTTCCGTGCACAAACACATGTCATCGAGTGAACATTGGTAAATATGTGTTAACCCATTACTGGCAACGTCAGCCACCGGTAAGGTCTCATGTTACAAACTCCGGAATATTCTTCCTTTCCAGAATTATAGTTCTAATTTTGTGTAACGAGACTAAGTAAATGGTTTGTTTTGTGCTCGGCCCGACGTTTCACGTAACCGTGTGCAAAGCTCGTTGGTTAACCTAATAGCATCTTCTCCAAGGTAAACTTGGTTTAATTTACTGTCAATTATCTGTGTGAAGCTTGTTTGGACTGGCAAAAGTGCACAATAGAAACTGTGAGCAATTAAATAATATAGAATTCCAGAATTTCAATTCAGCATCACATTGGTCATTGTAGGACCCCTACAACTCTATGACTCCCTACGACTGAAAAGAACAATACAAAAATCGAGGATCACGGAGCAAAGTGAGGGCGCTATGCCAACTTAACGGTCTCATTTTTACTACGGGCATAAACAGATTCAGTCCTTACATGGTGTAATGTGGTGATCCACTTGGTTTACAATTTTATCCGGCTACAGTCTAGGATGCTAGATTCCCACTGTTATAAAAGTGCTAAACTATTAATTAACATGAGCTAATGAGAAGGTTTTGACATTATTGTTTTGGAAAGCGTTTTAGCCCGTTGAAACTTGCGACCAAAAGGGGGGGGGGGGGGTGAGTAACGTTGTTTGGATTTTGGTGGTCATTTTTTTGCAGTTTAAATATTTCCAGTATTCGTCTCAAAAGAGGTTTATTTTGAAAGTTCAGCTAGACTACGTAAATTACTGTGGTTTGGGCGAGCCCAAGCGCCGTGGTTTTTGCGTTGTGTACGGCGTGAAGTCGGGCTTTGATAAGGGAGATCGCGAAGTTGTCTGACAGCTTCCCCTTCTAATGAAACAATTTTAGGGTGTAAATAAAGGGATTTGCAGCTTCTTCGGAGATTATTATTGAAAATATTGGCAGCAAAATCATTACAATGAGGGCAATGTCAAATCAAATCCTTTCCGTGCATAACACATGACATCGAGTGAATATTGGTCAAACTGTTTTAACCCATTACTGGCAACGTCAGCCACCGGTAAGGTCTCATGTTACAAACTCTGGAATATTCTTCCTTTCCAGAATTATACTTCTAATTTTGTGTATAACGAGACTAAGTAAATGGTTTGTTGTATGCTCGGCCCGACGTTGCACGTAACCGTGTGCAAAGCTCATTGGTTTGCCTAATAACATCTTCTCCAAGGTAAACTTGGTTTAATTTACTGGCAATTATTTGTGTGAAGCTTGTTTGGACTGGCAAAAGTGCACAATAGAAACTGTGAGCAATTAAATAATATAGAATTCCAGAATTTCAATTCAGCATCACATTGGTCATTGTAGGACCCCTACAACTCTATGACTCTCTACGACTGAAAAGAACAATACAAAAATCGAGGATCACGGAGCAAAGTGAGGGCGCTATGCTTACTTAACAGTCTCATTTTTACTAGGGACATAAACAGATTCAGTCCTTACATGGTGTGATGTTGTCATCCACTTGGTTTAAGATTTTACCGGCCACAGTCTAGGATGCTAGATTCCCCCTGTAATAAAAGTGCTAAAATAAGCATAAGCTGATGAGAAGGTTTTGACCATTATTTGTTTGGGACAGCGTTTTTAGCTCGTTCAAACTCGCGACCAAAAAAGAGGGGGGGGGGGGAGTGTGAGGGTAACGTTGTTTGGATTATGGTGGTCATAGTCAAGTAGTTTTTTTTGTGTGACAAAGATTCAAATAACATTTGTTGTTTGATAATTCTAGTATTCTACAACAAAAGAGGTTTCTTTTGACAGTATGGCTAGACTACGGAAATTGCTGAGGTTGGAGCGAGCTCAAGCGCCGTGGTTTTTGCGTTGTGTACGGCGTGAAGTTGGGCTGTGATAAGGGAGATCGCGAAGTTGTCTGACAGCTATCCCTTCTAATAAAATAATTTCAGGTTGTAAATAAAGGGATTTGCAGCTTCTTCGGGAGATTTTTATTGAAAATATTGGCAGCAAAATCATTACAATGAGGGCAATGTAAAACCATATAATTTCCGTGCACAAACACATGTCATCGAGTGAACATTGGTAAATATGTGTTAACCCATTACTGGCAACGTCACCCACCGGTAAGGTCTCATGTTACAAACTCTGGAATATTCTTCCTTTCCAGAATTATAGTTCTAATTTTGTGTATAACGAGACTAAGTAAATGGTTTGTTTTGTGCTCGGCCCAACGTTTCACGTAACCGTGTGCAAAGCTCGTTGGTTAACCTAATAGCATCTTCTCCAAGGTAAACTTGGTTTAATTTACTGGCAATTATTTGTGTGAAGCTTGTTTGGACTGGCAAAAGTGCACAATAGAAACTGTGAGCAATTAAATAATATAGAATTCCAGAATTTCAATTCAGCATCACATTGGTCATTGTAGGACCCCTACAACTCTATGACTCCCTACGACTGAAAAGAACAATACAAAAATCGAGGATCACGGAGCAAAGTGAGGGCGCTATGCCAACTTAACGGTCTCATTTTTACTACGGGCATAAACAGATTCAGTCCTTACATGGTGTAATGTGGTGATCCACTTGGTTTACAATTTTATCCGGCTACAGTCTAGGATGCTAGATTCCCACTGTTATAAAAGTGCTAAACTATTAATTAACATGAGCTAATGAGAAGGTTTTGACATTATTGTTTTGGAAAGCGTTTTAGCCCGTTGAAACTTGCGACCAAAAAGGGGGGGGGGGGTGAGTAACGTTGTTTGGATTTTGGTGGTCATTTTTTTGCAGTTTAAATATTTCCAGTATTCGTCTCAAAAGAGGTTTATTTTGAAAGTTCAGCTAGACTACGTAAATTACTGTGGTTTGGGCGAGCCCAAGCGCCGTGGTTTTTGCGTTGTGTACGGCGTGAAGTCGGGCTTTGATAAGGGAGATCGCGAAGTTGTCTGACAGCTTCCCCTTCTAATGAAACAATTTTAGGGTGTAAATAAAGGGATTTGCAGCTTCTTCGGAGATTTTTATTGAAAATATTGGCAGCAAAATCATTACAATGAGGGCAATGTCAAATCAAATCCTTTCCGTGCATAACACATGACATCGAGTGAATATTGGTCAAACTGTTTTAACCCATTACTGGCAACGTCAGCCACCGGTAAGGTCTCATTTTAGAAACTCCGGAATATTCTTCCTTTCCAGAATTATAGTTCTAGTTTTGTGTAACGAGACTTAGTAAATGGTTTGTTTTGTGCTCGGCCCGACGTTGCACGTAACCGTGTGCAAAGCTCTTTGGTTTGCCTAATATAGCATCTTCTCCAAGGTAAACTTGGTTAATTTACTGGCAACTATTTGTGTGAAGCTTGTTTGGACTGGCAGCAGTGCACAACAGAAACTGTGAGCAATTAAATAAAATAGAATTCCACAATTATAGGACTCTTACAACTCTATGACTCCCTACGACTGAAAAGAACAATAAATAAATCGAGGAAAACAGAGCAGAGTGAGGGCGCTATGCCAACTTAACGGTCTCATTTTTACTACGTAGCGGGGACATAGACAGATTCAGTCCTTACATGTTGTTATGTTGTCAACCACTTGGTTTAAGATTTCGCCGGCCACAGTCTAGGATGCTAGATTCCCCTTGTAATAATAGTGCTAAAATGACCATGATGAGAAGGTTTTGACAAAATTTGTTTGGGACAGCGTTTTTAGCTCGTTGAACATCGCTACCAAAAAAGTGGGGGGGGGGGTGTACCGTTGTTAAGATTTTGGTGGTGTTAGTCACGTAGTTTATGCTCATTACGAAATTGATATAATAACTATTCCTTAATGAGTAAATTGTTGAAAAAAAAGTAATGAACAAGTAAAAGGTTTATATGATTTATGGCATTGAATGGTGAGTTATTAGTATCTGGTTTGCAGTAAAACCAAGTGAGAATCTGTACTTGCCAGGTAGAGTTTGTTCTTTAGAGAACTGTCTTAAGTTATTCTACTACCGCAGAGTACATTTATCGGATTGTTCGGGAGACTTCCCAGTTCTGAAAAGAGCTGTCCTGCCTTTAAAGGCAGTGGGCACTATTGGATATTACTCAAAATTGTTATTTTATGCATATGTTGAGATACACCAATTGTGAAGGCTAGTCTTTAAGATTAAACCAATTGTGTCCACTGCCTTTCAACTACTCTGGGCGGAATGTATAGACAATAAACTGTAAGTGACATATGTTAATAGGCCTACAATTCTAGCCAGAAAACGTACGTGGTATAAATAGAAGCAAAGCAGATTTGGATAGTATAAAATGCATTTTAAGAGTCATTTCACTTCAAAGAACTGCAGTTATGGACAAAGATATTTTTACTTATTATCCCCCTTAGTTTGATTATAAACGCTTCTCAGATGGTGTATTCGTAAAGGGATTATTCTTTCTACCTGGACATTACTAGCACAGGAGTTTCCAGGATAACTCAAAAGAAAAAACACACATGTTGAAATAAAATGTTTACAAGTGTACAACTCTAATATATAAATAATAGATGTTAAATTTGATAAATAGTATTATAGCACTGTATACTCAGTACTAACCCGAGTTTTGTGAAAAAAAAAAAAACTCGGGTGGGATTCGAACCCACGACCCTTGACACTCTAGAGCAGTATCTTAACAACTAGACCACCGCGGTTGCCCGGTAGCTTGAGGCACTTCGAATCCTATGTTTTAGCAGCGGGTTCTGCAAACAATTTAATATATGTTAAATTTGCATCGGGTAATCGGGGATAAAGAATATAAATTTGGGTTTTTACCAACATATGTATACGGTTTTATACTATATGAATAAAACATTAGAACAGTCCAAAAACACCAAAGGATAACAAGGCCTTTAAATATCTATTTGTTGGATAATTGCTTGAGGTGGTAAGCGCCTAATTGTTTCTTTTTTTCTTTTCTTTTTTTACACCAAACATATCAACCAAATATTAAAACAAATTGTCGCGACGACATAAATTATTATTTAATTTGTTTTCATATCTTCTTTATTAATTTATTTTTGGGAGTGTGCCTCTCTTTGCCGTCGATCTTTCTGATTAAATAAAACATACAACATGGAATAATGAAAATATTATCAAAATAAAAGACAAAAAGTTACTCTGCGATTTGTCAGGTATTCAGGAGCCGCGATTCGGGTTATTCCCCCATTGCAATGTATGGTCCGCGCAACACATACACCACTAACAGAGGCCCCTTACCGGCTTCCATATAGCACCCTTCTGGTATGACAACCGACTTCACAGTATATCCTTCCCTATCTCTCAACCCTAGCAGTCCTTGCCCCCCTCGCTCAGGGTAAACAAAGCGGCTCCCAAACCATACTGGTGTCTTTCCCAGTAATTAATGCCTTGTTTCGTATTATTGCGAGGGGCCGGGATCGAACTCGGGACCAGTGGCTCATACCAATCCGGAATTCAGAGACAGTACCAGCGCCTAACGAATCGCCCTAGCACGTTGGTGCTTGCCAGATCCGATTTTAATTCTTATAAGGCAAAATAAATCCAGGTGCATTGTGGGACGGTCGTTTGATCACTGGGACGTGAACAGAAGACCATAGGATGCGTTATATAGTGTCCCCTGATAGCACTACCAGATTAGCTCAGTGAGTTGTGGCGCAGTGACTGCCAAACTTTAGACGACGTGTCTGAGTTCGAATGCCGGCATCGCCAAACAAGCATTGTTTAACATTTTGAATTATAATATTTAATTTTTTAATAATTAAAAATTTCAATGTATTACAAAAATACATGACCACACTGGAGAATACAAATTAAAAAACTCCCCTTTAACGGACAAAAGTTTAATATGTTTTACATAGTTAAGTATTGAATATTGCACACAAGTACTTGGTTTCTGGAGTACGGAAATGTTTAGTTTTTACAAGGTTTTTTTTTTTTTTTTTTTTTTTTTAAGAAATTTAAAAAAGACAAGCGTAAGTGTCTAATTCAAGGCAATTAATTTTCAAAGATGTTATCAATGGAAACTGGCTTATTCTTTTTTGCGTTACTATAACCAATCCTGCCAAAGTGCCTTTTCGTACTACTGGCAGTGATCTACATAATATGGGCAACCTTTGATCATATCCAAAAAAGTTTGTTGTGCGGTCCCTATATGTGAACACGGTCCCTCACAGCAAATGAAAGTGTCAACTACTGAACAAAAACAAATGCCAGGCAATAGCCCTTTCACATAGGTTCGGGTACATTTATCTAATGGCAGAATAAAACATGACAACAAAATATATTAAACGTAGTTCAATCTGTTAAGAATAGAGAGAAAAAAATATTAAAAGTTATTTTTTTTATGAAATTTAAAATTTACGGCAAGCTTAACTGTATAATTCAATATTTTTGTATGAATTTTTTTTTTAAAGATTTTGTCAATGGAAACTGGTTTCTTCCTTTTTTTTTGTTAGTATCCAATCCTGCCAAAGTGCCATTTCGTACTACTGGCAGTGATCTACATATCTATGGGAAGCAAAGACTATCTAGAAGGAACTGGCAACCACACCATTGTAACATTATATAACAGACCAGACCAGTACAATGCTAAGTTCGGGCAACCTTTAATCATATCCAAAAAAGTTTGTTGTACGGTCCCTATACGTGAACACGGTCCCTCGCAGCAAATGAAAGTGTCAAATACTGAACAAAAACGGGCCAGGCAATAGCCCTTTCATAACGGTTTGGAGACATTTATTCAATGGCAGGAAAAACATGGCCACAAAATATATTAAACGTAGCTCAAACTTTGAAAATATAAAACATACATAAATTAAATAAAGTTTTGAATGAATTTTAGAATTAAGAGGCAAGCTTGTCTTGACAATTCAATATTTTATACGCAATTAATTTTCAAAGATTTTATCAATGGACACTGGTTTCTTCGTTTTGTGTGTTATTCTATCCAAGCTTGCTAAAGTGCCATTTCTTACTACTGGCAGTGATCTACATATCTATGGGAAGCAAAGACTAGCTAGAAGGAACTGGCAACCACACCATTGTAACATTATATAACAGACCAGACCAGTACAATGCTAAGTTCGGGCAACCTTTCATCATATCCAAAAAGGTTTGTTGTACGGTCCCTATATGTGAACACGGTCCCTCGCAGCAAATGAAATTGTCAAATACTGATCAAAAAAGACCAGGCAATAGCCCTTTCATATAGAATTTGATATATTTATTTAAAGGCAGAAAAAAACATGAAAACAAAATATATTAACCGTAGTTCAAACTTTTGAAAATGTTTCAAAAAAAAACATAAATTAATATTTTAATATGTTTTTAATGAATGTTAGAATTAAAAGGCCAGCTAAACTTGACAATTCAATACTTTGTATGCAATTAATTTCCAAAGATTTTATCAATGGACACTGGTTTCTTCCTTTTTTGTGTTATTCTATCCAATCCTGCCAAAGTGCCATTTCGTACAGTGATCTACATATCAATGGGAAACGAAGACTAGCTGGAAGGAACTGGCAACCACACCATTGTAACATTATATAACAGACCAGACCAGTACAATGCTAAGTTCGGGAAACCTTTAGTCATATCCAAAAAAGTTTGTTGTACGGTCCCTATATGTGAACACGGTCCCTCGCAGCAAATGAAAGTGTCAAATACTGATAAAAAAGGCCAGGCATTAGCCCTTTCATATACGTTTGGATACATTTATTTAACAGCAGGAAAACATGACAACAAAAAATATTAAACGTAGTTCAAGCTTTTGAAAATATTTTTAAAAACATAAATCAAAATTTACTATTTTTTTAATTGAATTTTAGAATTAAAAGGCAAGCTTGTCTTGACATTTCAATATTTTGTATGCAATTAATTTTCAAAGAATTTATCAATGGACACTGGTTTTTTCCTTTTTTTGTGTTATTCTATCCAATCCTGCCAAAGTGCCATTTCGTACGACTGGCAGTGATCTACATATCTATGGGAAGCAAAGACTAGCTAGAACGAACTGGCAACCACACCATTGTAACATTATATAACAGACCAGACCAGTACAATGCTAAGTTCGGGCAACCTTTAATCATATCCAAAAAAGTTTGTTACGGTCCCTATATGTGAACACGGTCCCTCGCATTAAATTATTTTTTTTTAATTTCTTTTTATGAATTTTAGAATTAAAAGGCAAGCTTAACTTGACAATTCAATATTTTGTGTGCAATTTATTTTCAAAGATTTTATCAATGTACACTGGTTTTTTCCTTTTTTGTGTTATTCTATCCAATCCTGCCAAAGTGCCATTTCGTACTACTGGCAGTGATCTACATATCTATGGGAAGCAAAGACTAGCTAGAAGGAATTGGCAACCACACCATTGTAGCATTATATAACAGACCAGACCAGTACAATGCTAAGTTCGGGCAACCTTTAATCATATCCAAAAAAGTTTGTTGTACGGTCCCTATATGTGAACACGGTCCCTCGCAGCAAATGAA
Organism: Asterias amurensis; assembly: GCF_032118995.1. NCBI lineage: Eukaryota > Metazoa > Echinodermata > Asteroidea > Forcipulatida > Asteriidae > Asterias > Asterias amurensis. The sequence goes on from NC_092651.1 coordinate 8,783,716, forward strand.
AGTGTCAAATACTGATACAAAAAGGCCAGGCAATAGCCCTTTCATATACACTTGGATACATTTATTTAACAACAGGAAAAACATGAAAACAAAAAATATTAAACGTAGTTCAAGCTTTTGAAAATATTTAAAAAAAAACAAAAATCAAAATTTACTATTTTTTTAAATGAATTTAAGAATTAAAAGGCAAGCTTGTCTTTACATTTCAATATTTTGTATGCAATTAATTTTCAAAGAATTTATCAATGGACACTGGTTTTTTCCTTTTTTTGTGTTATTCTATCCAATCCTGCCAAAGTGCCATTTCGTACGACTGGCAGTGATCTACATATCTATTGGGAAGCAAAGACTAGCTAGAAGGAACTGCCAACCACACCATTGTAACATTATATAACAGACCAGACCAGTACAATGCTAAGTTCGGGCAACCTTTAATCATATCCAAAAAAGTTTGTTACGGTCCCTATATGTGAACACGGTCCCTCGCAGTAAATTATTATTATTTTTTTTTTTCCTTTTTATGAATTTTAGAATTAAAAGGCAAGCTTAACTTGACAATTCAATATTTTGTGTGCAATTTATTTTCAAAGATTTTATCAATGTACACTGTTTTTTTCCTTTTTTGTGTTATTCTATCCAGTCCTGCCAAAGTGCCATTTCGTACTACTGCCAGTGATCTACATATCTATGGGAAGCAAAGACTAGCTAGAAGGAACTGGCAACCACACCATTGTAGCATTATATAACAGACCAGACCAATACAATGCTAAGTTCGGGCAACCTTTAATCATATCCAAAAAAGTTTGTTGTACGGTCCCTATATGTGAACACGGTCCCTCGCAGCAAATGAAAGTGTCAAATACTGATAAAAAAAGGCCAGGCAATAGCCCTTTCATATAGGTTTGGATACATTTATTCAACAGCAGGAAAAACATGACAACAACAAAATAATGCAGGTAGTTCAAGCTTTTGAAAATATTTAAAAAAAAACATTAATCAAAATTTACTATTTTTTTAAATGAATTTTAGAATTAAAAGGCAAGCTTGTCTTGACATTTCAATATTTTGTATGCAATAAATTTTCAAAGAATTTATCAATGGACACTGGTTTTTTCCTTTTTTGTGTTATTCTATCCAATCCTGCCAAAGTGCCATTTCGTACGACTGGCAGTGATCTACATATCTATGGGAAGCAAAGACTAGCTAGAAGGAACTGACAACCACACCATTGTAACATTATATAACAGACCAGACCAGTACAATGCTAAGTTCGGGCAACCTTTAATCATATCCAAAAAAGTTTGTTACGGTCCCTATAGTGAACACGGTCCCTCGCAGCAAATGAAAGCGTCAAACACTGATCAAAAAAGGCCAGGCAATAGCCCTTTCATATAGATTTGGATACATTTGTTTAACAACAGAAAAAATATGACAACAAAATATATTAAACGTAGTTCAAGCTTTAGAAAATATAAATAATAACAAAAATGAATTAAAATTTATTGATTTTTTCATGAATTTTAGAATTAAAAAGCAAGCTTAACTTGACAATTCAATATTTTGTATGCAATTAATTTTCAAAGATTTTATCAATGGACACTGGTTTCATCCTTTTTTGTGTTATTATATCCAATCCTGCCAAAGTGCCATTTCGTACTACTGGCAGTGATCTACATATCTATGGGAAGCAAAGACTAGCTAGAAGGAACTGGCAACCACACCATTGTAACATTATATAACAGACCAGACCAGTACAATGCTAAGTTCAGGCAACCTTTGATCTTATCCAAAAAAGTTTGCTGTACGGTCCCGACATGTGAACACGGTCCCTCGCAGCAAATGAAAGTGTCAAATACTGATCGAAAAGGGCCAGGCAATAGCCCTTTCATATAGGTTTGGATACATTTATTTAACAACAGAAAAAAAAACATGACAACAAAATATATTAAAACGTAGTTCAAGCTTTTATGAAAAGAAAAAAGACCAAAAACAATAAATTATTATTATTTTTTTTTTTCATGAAATTTAAAATTTACGGGCAAGCGAACCGTACAATTCAATATTTGTGTATGCAGTTAATTTTCAAAGATTTTATCAATGGACACTGGTTTCTTCCTTTTTTGTTATTCTATCCAATCTTGCCAAAGTGCCATTTCTTACTACTGGCAGTGATCTACATATCTATAGAAAACAAAGACTAGCTAGAAGGAACTGGCAACCACACCATTGTAGCATTATATAACAGACCAGACCAATACAATGCTAAGTTCGGGCAACCTTTAATCATATTCAGAAAAGTTTGTTGTACGGTCCCTATATGTGAACACGGTCCCTCGCAGCAAACGAAAGTGTCAAATACTGAACGAGAAAGGGCCAGGCAATAGCCCTTTCATAATAATATAGGTTTAGATACATTTATTTCGAGGCAGAAAAAACACATGACAACAAATTATATTAAAACGTAGTTCAATTTTTTTTAAATTGAATAAAAAAAAAAAATGAAATTTAAAATTTACGGGCAAGCATAACTACATTTTTTGTGTATGCAATTATTTTTCAAAGATTATTATCCTAAACAGATTGTTACGGTTCCTATGTGAACAGGGTCTCTCGCTGCAAAAAACATGACCATTGTTTTTAAAGAAGAGAGCACGCTAAAGTGTACTCTGTGTTAACTGTGCAATAAATTTTAAGTTTTTATTTACAGACATTGGTTCCCCTCTTTTAATGTTTTATCTGCTTTACAAAAAAGCACGCTTCTCTATAGCAATAATATTATAACGCAAGTTTTTAAACGCTTTTCAACAATTTTATTAATGATTTATTTCCCTTTTCGGTGTAAACAAAGGTCATAGGTGAAATTTTTATATGGAATGTGTTCTATCGAGGTTAAGGGTCAAAACACCTTAGCCAATCCATTAAGAAAAGACCAGCCAAAGTGCATTTTCTGTTCTCGCAGTGGTTGGCATAGCTATGGGAAGCAATGACGAGCTGGCAGAAGCACTTGGCAAACGGACCATTGTCAAAATACTTTTGCACTGGATGCTATTCACTATGAACCTATTGCATACCAAGCCAACCATAGGGTGATGTGCGATTTCAGACTTGTACAGATTGACTACTACCATCAGAACAATGCCAACTGCAACCATCCTTTGTAGTACTATATAATTCCCATGAATAGAACAATAGCAGTGTCATTGTGGGATTCTGTGGTCTATACGTTGCCGTTAAGGCCCCTAAATTGTCACAGTCCCTCAACGCATGCTGGAAAGTGATTGTCACTAAGGGAAAAAACAAGCCATGTGGTTGTTTTCCAAACCATTCAATATTCACTAGATGTATAATTAATTGGGCTTTCATATGTTACAATAAAAAAATCTTCTTTGACTTACCACATGATAAGTATCAACAGCAACCAATCTCCACTGAGCCATAATCAAAGCACCTTCCATCTTTCTTTGCTGTCCGGTGTTCCTGACTGTAATAACAATAACACATACGGACTGTAAAGTTAGAACTAAGGGACCAGACAAATTTCCCTTTCAGCCTCGGTTTGATTACAATTGGTTTCAGAGTAGAGAAACAAAATAATTGTGACACTAGTTTCTAACTATACGATTGGTTAAAAATACTAGTGCAAGTTTAACCTTAAATTTGAATTGTTTTACACTCTGTAAATGTGTGATCTTGTTAGAATATCTGTTGTATTGCAACCTAGTAAGAGGGAAAGCCAATAAAGGTTTATCCATTAACATTACGTTAAGAAAACTCATTAAAATAGTAGGCCTACCACATGAGTTTACATCTTGGTAAAACGAATAAGGATATGAAGGGTAGCCCAGTATTGATTTGTTGATGAGCACAATTATTGTTAACTTTATTTTGTTTTGTTTCCTTCTAAGGCGTGAACAATGAATTTGTCAACTACAAGTTAAATCTTACAGAAGTACACACACGCATACAGTCGGCGTATATATATCCTATTACACGCTAAAAGTACATTTCCCATTTCTTCATTTACTTCTGATAAACGACAATCTTTGCACTCGTTATGCGAACCTTCATATCGAGGCTGAGAGGAAAAAACAGTGGAGGCCGTGCTAAGGATTTCCCTTGGAATGAGATTTAATTCAAACTCCAAATCACATTGGACCTTATGGGACTCCACCAACTTCTTGAACAAAAAGCACCGACAAGAACAATGGATAATGACCTAGCCCGGTGAGGGCGCTATGTCAGTTTAACGGTCACAAAAAAGTACGACTATCTAGTCGAGACATCTAAATATTATTCGATTTTCTGCCCCGAGAATCTCAAAAAGCGACAGTATTTCCTTGACCGTGAGTAAGGGGGCTTGAAAGGTTGGTATGTCTGATGGGAAACTTAGCCGCTTCAAGATGATACGTATCTCAATCCGGACTTCTTGAAATTAAACAATTGCAAGAATGAAATGATACATTTAAGATTGTAAGCCACAGTTTTTAATTCGTGGAGTAAGCTTAGCGATGGCAATAAAATATATGGTCTAATTTAACGATTCCGCTTACTGCGGAGCTATGCAGGGACGTAAATTCAAGTATAATATATGTTAATGTATGTCAACGCCTTGTTTGGGGTTTACCGGCTACAGCATACCTGTTTCCCCTACTCTTCTAAAAATGCTCAAATAGTATTATACGCTGATGAGAAGGTATTGTTGACAAAGTGAATTGTTTGGGACAGTGTTTTAATCTGATAAACAGCGCTATACAACCAACTTTAGCGGCTCAACTGGGCTACTTTACGACTTTGGAGGATATTGTCAAGAACTTAGTTTTTTCCTTACTAAGAAATTGCTATAATCATTTCGTGATAAAGGCCAACAATTGTGAAATTATTTACAATGCCACGTTCAGGATTTTGGTGGTCATAGTCTTGGACTTGGCAGGTCATGTTGAAAAAGAAGTATAGTTGTTAGCGTGGAAATACTCATAAATGGGGATCGGGCCAGCGGGCACGTTGGACACTGCAACAGTTTTCTTATATTGTTGCCCATTAATTAGCTACTGTGTATTTTCTTCCACTCCAGAATTCTAGTTCTAATATTATGTATAACGCGACAAAGTAAATGGTTTGTTTAAATGCTCGGCCCGTCGTTGCAACTAGCATCTTCTTAAGGGTAAACTTGGTTTAATTTACTGAAAAATATATGCGTGAAGCTTGTTTGGACTTGCAACAGTGCACAATAGACACTGTGAGCAATTAAATAATATAGAAATCCAGAATTTCAATTCAACATCACATTGATCATTGTAGGACTCTGACAACTCTATGACTCCCCAGACTGAAAAGAACAATACAAAACACGAGGATCACAGAGCAAAGTGAGGGCGCTATGCCAATTTAACGGTCTCATTTTTACTACGGACATAAACAGATTCAGTCCTTACATGTTGTGATGTTGTCATCCACTTGGTTTACGATTTTACCGGCTACAGTCTAGGATGCTAGATTCCCACTGTTATAAAAGTGCTAAACTATTAATTATCATGAGCTGATGAGAAGGTTGTGACAACATTGTTTTGGAGTAACGTTGTTTGGATTTTGGTGGTGAGAGTAAAGTAGTTATTTTTTTTTTTGCTGTTTGATATTTCCAGTATTCTACCTCAAAATAGGTTTCTTTTGAAAGTATGGTTAGACTACGTAAATTACTGAGGTTTGAGCGAGCCCAAGCGCCGTGGTTTTTGCATTGTGTACGGGGTGAAGTCGGGCTGTGATAAGGGAGATCGCGAAGTTCGACTCGTAGCTGACAGCTACCCCTTCTCATCAAATAATTTGAGGTTGTAAATAAAGGGATTTGCAGCTTCTTCGGGAGATTTTTATTGAAAATATTGGAAGCAAAATCATTACAATGAGGGTATTGTAAAACCAATACTCTCCGTGCATAAACACATGACATCGAGTGATTATTGGTCAAACTGTTTTAACCCAATACTGGCAAAGTCAGCCACCGGTAAGGTCTCATGTTACAAACTCTGGAATATTCTTCCTTTCCAGAATTATAGTTCTAATTTTGTGTAACGAGACTAAGTAAATGGTTTGTTTTGTGCTCGGCCCGACGTTGCACGTAACCGTGTGCAAAGCTCGTTGGTTTGCCTAATTTAGCATCTTCTCCAAGGTAAACTTGGTTTAATTTACTGACAATTATTTGTGTGAAGCTTGTTTGGACTGGCAACAGTGCACAATAGAAACTGTGAGCAATTAAATAATATAGAATTCCAGAATTTCAATTCAACATCACATTGGTCATTGGACAACTCTATGACTCCCCACGACTGAAAAGAACAATACAAAAATCGAGGATCGCAGAGCAAAGTGAGGGCGCTATGCCAACTTAACGGTCTCATTTTTACTACGGACATAAACAGATTCAGTCCTTACATGTTGTGATGTTTTCATCCACTTGGTTTAAGATTTTAGCGGCTACAGTCTAGGTTGCTAGATTCCCACTGTTATAAAAGTGCTTAACTATTAATTTACATGAGCTGATGAGAAGGTTTGGACAACACTGTTTTGGAAAGCGTTTTAGCCCGTTGAAACTTGCGACCAAAAAGGGGGGGGGGGGGTAACGTTGTTTGGATGTTGGTGGTCATAGTCAAGTAGCTTTTTTTATGATGTTTGATATTTCCAGTATTCTACTACAAAACAAGTTTCTTTTGAAAGTATGGTTAGACTACTCAAATTACTGAGGTTTGAGCGAGCCCAAGCGCCGTGGTTTTTGCATTGTGTACGGCGTGAAGTCGGGCTGTGATAAGGGAGATCGCGAAGTTCGACTCGTAGCTGACAGCTACCCCTTCTCATCAAATAATTTGAGGTTGTAAATAAAGGGATTTGCAGATTCTTCGGGAGATTTTTATTGAAAATTTTGGCAGCAAAATCATTACATTGAGGGCAATGTAAAACCATACACTTCCCGTGCATAAACACATGATATCGAGTGATTATTGGTCAAACTGTTTTAACCCAATACTGGCAACGTCGGCCACCGGTAAGGTCTCATTTTACAAACTCCGGAATATTCTTCCTTTCCAGAATTATAGTTCTAATTTTGTGTATAACGAGACTAATTAAATGGTTTGTTTTGTGCTCGGCCCAACGCTGCACGTAACCGTGTGCAAAGCTCGTTGGTTTACCTAATATCTTCTCCGAGGTAAACTTGGTTTAATTTACTACCAAGCATGTTGGACTGGCAACAGTGCACAATAGAAACTGTGAGCAATTAAATAATATAGAATTCCAGAATTTCAATTCAACATCACATTGGTCATTGTAGGACTCCTACAACTCTAGACTCCCTACGACTGAAAAGAACAATACAAAATCGAGGATCACAGAGCAAAGTGAGGGCGCTATGCCAACTTAACGGTCTCATTTTTTACTACGGACATGAACAGATTCAGTCCTTACATGGTGTAATGTTGTCATCCACTTGGTTTAAGATTTTACCGACTACAGTCTAGGATGCTAGATTCCCCCCTACTAAAAGTGCTAAAATGAGCATAAGCTGATGCGAAGGTTTTGACCATTATTTGTTTGGGACAGCGTTTTTAGCTCGTTCAAACTCGCAACCAAAAAAGAGGGGGAGTGTGGGGTAACGTTGTTTGGATTATGGTGGTCATAGTCAAGTAGTTTTTTTTTTGTGACAATGAATCAAATAACATTTGTTGTTTGATAATTCCAATATTCTACTACAAAAGAGGTTTATTTTGAGAGGATGGCTAGACTACGTAAATTGCTGAGGTTTCAGCGAGCTCAAGCGCCGTGGTTTTTGCGTTGTGTACGGCGTGAAGTCGGGCTGTGATAAGGGAGATCGCGAAGTTGTCTGACAGCTATCACTTATAATAAAATAACTTCAGGTGGTAAATAGAGGGATTTGCAGCTTCTTCGGGCGATTTTTATTGAGAATATTGGCAGCAAAATCATTACAATGAGGGCAATGTAAAACCATACACTTCCCGTGCATAAGCACATGACATCGAGTGAATATTGGTCAAACTGTTTTAACCCATTACTTCCAAAGTCAGCCACCGGTAAGGTCTCATGTTACAAACTCCGGAATATTCTTCCTTTCCAGAATTATAGTTCAAATTGTGTGTAACGAGACTAAGTAAATGGTTTGTTTTGTGCTCGGCCCGACCTTGCACGTAACCGTGTGCAAAAGCTCGTTGGTTTACCTAATAGCATCTTCTCCAAGGTAAACTTGGTTTAATTTACTGGTAATTATTTGTGTGAAGCTTGTTTGGACTGACAACAGTGCACAACAGAAACTGTGAGCAATTAAATAAAATAGAATTCCACAATTATAGGACTCTAACAACTCTCTGACTCCCAACAATAAATAAATCGAGGAAAATAGAGCAAAGTGAGGGCGCTATGCCAACTTAACGGTCTCATTTTTACTACGTTATACAGGGTATCTAGCGGGGACATAGACAGATTCAGTCCTTACACATGTTGTATGTTGTCAACCACTTGATTTTAAGATTTCGCCGGCCACAGTCTAGGATGCTAGATTCCCCTTGTAATAATAGTGCTAAAATGAGCATGAGCTGATAAGAAGGTTTTAACAAAATTTGGTTGGGACAGCGTTTTTAGCTCGTTGAATATCGCTACCAAAAAAGGGGGTGTAACGTTGTTAGGATTTTGGTGGTCTTAGTCACGTAGTTTATGCTCATTACGAAATTGATATAATAACTATTCCTTAATGAGTAAATTGTTGAAAAAAGGTAATGAACAAGTAAAATGTTTATATGATTTATGGCATTGAATGGTGAGGTATTAGTATCTGGTTTGCAGTAACACCAAGTGAGAATCTGTACTTGCCAGTAAGAGTTTGTTCTTTAGAGAACTGTCTTAAGTTATTCTACTACCGCAGAGTACATTTATCGGATTGTTCGGGAGACTTCCCAGTTCTGAAAAGAGCTGTCCTGCCTTTAAAGGCAGTGGGCACTATTAGATATTACTCAAAATTGTTATTTTATGCATATGTTGAGATACACCAACTGTGAAGGCTAGTCTTTAAGATTAAACCAATAGTGTCCACTGCCTTTAAACTACTCTGGGCGGAATGTATAGACAAAAAACTGTAAGTGACATATGTTAATAGGCCTACAATTCTAGCCAGAAAACGTACGTGGTATAAAGAGAAGCAAAGCAGATTTGGATAGTATAAAATGCATTTTATAAGTCATTTCACTTCAAAGAACTGCACTTATGGACAAAGATATTATTACTTATTCTCCCCATGAGTTTGAATATGAACACTTCTCAGATGGTGTATTCCTAAAGGGATTATTCTTTCTACCTGGACATTACTAGCACAGGAGTTTCCAGGATAACTCAAAAAATAAAACACACATGTTGAAATAAAATGTTTACAGTTGTACAACTCTAATATATAAATAATAGTTGTTAAATTTGCATCTGGGATAAATAATATTATAGCACTGTAAACTCAGTACTAACCCGAGTTTTGTGAAAAAAATAACAAAACTCGGGTGGGATTCGAACCCACGACCCTTGACACTCTAGAGCAGTATCTTACCAACTAGACCACCGCGGTTGCCCGGTAGCTTGAGGCATTTCGAATCCTATGTTTTAGCAGCGGGTACTGCAAACAATTTAATATATGTTAAATTTGCATCGGGTGATCGGGAATAAAGAATATTAATTTGGTTTTTACCAACATATGTATACGGTTTTATACTATATGAATAAAACATTAAAACAGTCCAAAAACACCAAAGGATAACAAGGCCTTTAAATATCTATTTGTTGGATAATTGCTTGAGGTGGTAAGCGCCTAATTGTTTTTTTTGTCTTTTTTCTTTTTACACCAAACATATCAACCAAATATTAAAAGAAATTGTCGCGACGACATAAACTATTATTTCATTTGTTTTTATATCTTCTTTATTAATTTATGTTTGGGAGTGTGCCTCTCTTTGCCGTCGATCTTTCTGATTAAATAAAACATACAACATGGAACAATAAAAATATTATCAAAATAAAAGACAAAAAGTTACTCTGCGATTTGTCAGGTATTCAGGAGCCGCGATTCGGGTTATTCCCCCATTGCAATGTATGGTCCGCGCAACACATACACCACTAACAGAGGCCCCTTACCGGCTTCCATATAGCACCCTTCTGGTATGACAACCGACTTCACAGTATATCCTTCCCTATCTCTCAACCCTAGCAGTCCTTGCCCCCCTCGCTCAGGGTAAACAAAGCGGCTCCCAAACCATACTGGTGTCTTTCCCAGTAATTAATGCCTTGTTTCGTATTATTGCGAGGGGCCGGGATCGAACTCGGGACCAGTGGCTCATACCAATCCGGAATTCAGAGACAGTACCAGCGCCTAACGAATCGCCCTAGCACGTTGGTGCTTGCCAGACCCGATTGTAATTCTTATAAGGCAAAATGAATCCAGGTGCATTGTGGGACGGTCGTTTGATGACTGGGACGTGAACAAAAGACCATAGGATGCGTTATATAGTGTCCCCTGACAGCACTACCAGATTAGCTCAGTGAGTTGTGGCGCAGTGACTGCCAAACTTCAGACGACGTGTCTGAGTTCGAATGCCGGCCTCGCCAAATAAGCATTGTTTTACATTTTAAACTATAATATTTAATTTTTTAATTGTTACAAATTTCAGTGTATTACAACAACACATGACCACACTGGAGAATAAAAATTATAATTTTTTTTTAACATGATTATGTAATTAATATTGCATACTTGTACTTGGTTTCTGGAGTATATTCGGAAATGTTTAGTTTTTACAAGGTTTTAATTTTAACATTTTTTTAAAGAAGTTAAAAAAAGACAAGCGTAAGTGTACAATTCAATGCATGTAATTTTCAAAGATTTTACCAATTGACACTGGTTTCTTCCTTTTTTGTTACTATATCCAAGCTTGCTAAAGTGCCTTTTCTTACTACTGGCAGTGATCTACATATCTATGGGAAGCAAAGACCAGACCAGTACAATGCTAAGTTCGGGCAACCTTTGATGATATCCAAAAAAGTTTGTTACGCTCCTTATGTGAACACGGTCCCTCACAGCAAATCAAAGTGTCAGTTAGGGGCCTACTGAACAAACAAAAGTCAGGCAATATCCCTTGCATATAGGTTTTGATCAACTTTGACACGGCAGAAACAAAAATATTACAAGATAAATATATTAAAACGTGGTTCAAACTGTTAAGCTTTGTTTTGAATTATATTTTGTTCATGAAGAGAAAAAGGGGCAGGCAATATTCCTTCCATATTTATTTGGATACACTTATTTTACAGTAGAAAAAACCGTGACAAAACAATATATTTTAAAACTTAATTCGACCTTTTATTTAGGCCTATTGTTTTAATTTGTTTATGAAACTAAAAGAAAGGCAAGCTTAAGTGTACAATTTAATAGTTATTATGCTATTAATTTTCAAAGATTTTATCAATGGACACTGGTTTCTCCTAGTTTTTGTTTTTATATCCAAGCCTGCCAAAGTGCCATTTCTTCTTACAACTGACAGTGATCTACATATCCATTGGAAGCAAAGACTAGCTAGAAGGAACTGGCAACCACACCATTGTAACATTATATAACAGACCAGACCAGTACAATGCTAAGTTCGGGCAACCTTTGATCATATCCAAAAAAGTTTGTTGTACGGTCCCTATATGTGAACACGGTCCCTCGCAGCAAATGAAAGTGTCAAATAGTGATCAAAAAAGGGCCAGGCAAGAGCCCTTTCATATAGGTTTGGATACATTTATTCAATAGCAGAATAAAACATGACAACAAAATATATTAAACGTAGTTCAATCTGTTAAGAATAGAGAGAAAAAAACCATTAAAAGTTATTTTATTTTGTCATGAAATTTAAAATAAACGGGCAAGCTTAATTGTACAATTCAATCTTTTTGCGATTAATTTTCAAAGATTTTATCAATGGACACTAGTTTCTTCCTTTTTTTTTTTGTTATTCTATCCAACCCAGCCAAAGTGCCATTTCGTATTACTGGCAGTGATCTACATAATCTATGGGAAGCAAAGACTAGCTAGAAGGAACTGGCAACCACACCATTGTAACATTATATAACAGACCAGACCAGTACAATGCTAAGTTCGGGCAACCTTTAATCATATAAAAAAAAAAGTTTGTTGTACGGTCCCTATATGTGAACACGGTCCCTCGCAGCAAATGAAAGTGTCAAATACTGATCAAAAAAAGGCCAGGCAATAATAGCCCTTTCATATATGTTCGGATGAATTTATTTAACAACAGAAAAAACCATGACAACAAAATATGTTAAAACGCAGTTCAATCTTTTAAGAAAAAAGAACGAAAAAAAAAAAAAATTAACATTTATTATTTTTTTCATGAAATTTAAAACTTTCGGGCAAGCTTAACTGTACAATTCAATATTTTTGTATGCAATTATTTTTCAAAGATTTTATCAATGGACACTGGTTTCTTCCTTTTTTGTTTTTATATCCAAGCCTGCCAAAGTGCCATTTCTTACAACTGACAGTGATCTACATATCCATTGGAAGCAAAGACTAGCTAGAATGACCTGGCAACCACACCATTGTAACATTATATAACAGACCAGACCAGTACAATGCTAAGTTCGGGCAACATTTGATCATATCCAAAAAAGTTTGTTGTACGGTCACTATATGTGAACACGGTCCCTCGCAGCAAATGAAAGTGTCAAATACTGAACCAAAAAAAGGGTCAGGCAATGTCCCTTTCATATAGGTTTGGATACATTTATTTAACAGCAGAACAAAAAACATGTCAACAAAATATATTAAACGTAGTTCAAGCTTTTGAAAAAACAAAAACCATACATTAAAATTTATTATATTTTTCATAAACTTTTAAAGTAAAAGGCAATTCAATATATTGTTTATGCAATTAATTTCCTAAGATTTTATCAATGGACACTGGTTTCTTCCTTTTTTGTTATTCTATCCAATTCTGCCAAAGTGCCTTTTCGTACTACTGGTAGTGATCTACATATCTATGGGAAGCAAAGACTAGCTAGAAGGAACTGGCAACCACACCATTGTAACATTATATAACAGACCAGACCAGTACAATGCTAAGTTCGGGCAACCTTTAATCATAACCCCAAAAGTTTGTTATGGTTCCTTTATGTGAAAACGGTCCCTCGCAGCAAATGAAAGTGTCAAATACTGAACGAGAAAGGGCCAGGCATTAGCCCTTTCATAATATAGGTTTAGACAAATTATACTAAAACGTAGTTCAATCTTTTAAAAATTGAATAAAAAAAATTAAAAAAGAAATTCAAAATTTACGTGCGAGCTTAGTTGTACAATTTAATACTTTTGTATGCAATTATTTTTCAAAGATTATTATCCTAAAAAGATTGTTACGGTTCCTATGTGAACAGGGTCCCTCGCAGCAAAAAAAACGTTTTTAAAGAAGAGAGCACGCTCACATGTACAAATCTGTGTTAACTTTGCAATAAATTTTAAGTTTTTATTTACAGACATTGGTTCCCCTCTATTAATGTTTTATCTGCTTTACAAACAAGCACGCTTCTCTATAGCAACAATATTATAACGCAAGTTTTTAAACGCTTTTCAACAATTTTTTATATGATTTGTTTCCCTTTTCTGTGAAAAAAAGGTCATGGGTGATATTTATAGATGGAATGTGTTCTATCGAAGTTAAGGGTCAAAACACCTTAGCCAATCCATTAAGAAAAGACCAGCCAAAGTTTTTTCTGTTCTCGCAGTGGTTGGCATAGCTAAATGAAGCAATGACGAGCTGGCAGAAGCACTAGGCAAACGGACCATTGATAAAATACTTTTGCACTGGATGCCATTCACTATGAACCTATTGCATACCAAGCCAACCATAGGGTGATGTGATGTACGATTTCAGACTTGTACAGATTGACTACTACCATCAGAACAATGCCAACTGCAACCATCCTTTGTAGTATTATATAATTCCCATGTCTAGAATAAGAGCAGTGTCATTATGGGATTCTATGAGTCTATACAAAGCCGTTAAGGCCCCTAAATTGTCACAGTCCCTAAACACATCTGGAAAAGGATTGCAACCGAGGAAAGACAAGTCAAGCAGTTGTTTTCCAGACCATTCATTTTTGACTATATATAAATCATTATTTGGCGCTTTCGTATTGTAAAACAAAAATCTTGTTTGACTTACCACTTTAAGTATCAACAGCAACCAACATGTCAATCTCCACTGAGCCACCATCGAAGCACCTTCCATCTTTCTTTGCCGTCCCGTGTTCCTGACTGCATTTACAAGAACACATACGGATTGTGAAGTTAGAACTGAAGGATCAGACTAATTTCCCTTTCAGCCTCGGTTTGGTTACATTGGGTTTCAAACCAGAGAAACAAACAAATGGTGGCACTAGTTTCTAACCATCCGATTGCTATATTTTTGAAGTAATAGACTTTTGCTGATGAACACATTTTTTTGTTTAATTTAACTTGATTTGAAGTTTGTCAAATACAAATTAAATCCTTCAGAAGAACACACACGCATACAGTCGGCGTATAACCAACACATTACAAAGTACATTTCCCTTTCCTTCATTTACTTCCGATACACAACAATCTTTGCACTCGTAATGCGAACCTTCATATCGAGGCTGAGAGGAAAAAACAATGGAGGCCATGCTAAGGATTTCCCTTGGAATGAGATTTAATTCAAACTCCAAATCACATTGGACGTTATGGGACTCCACCAACTTCTTGAACAAAAAGCACCGACAAGGACATTGGATAATGACTTAGCCCGGTGAGGGCGCTATGTCAGTTTAACGGTCACAAAAAAGTACGACTATCTAATCGAGACATCTAAATATTATTCGATTTTCTGCCCTAAGAATCTCAAAAAGCGACAATATTTCCTTGACCGTGAGTAAGGGGGCCTGGAAGGTTGGTATGTCTGATGGGAAACTTAGCCGCTTCAATATGATACGTACCTCAATCCGGACTTCTTAAAAAAAACAATTGCAAGAATGAAATGATACATTTAAGATTGTAAGCCAGAGTTTTTAATTCGTGGCAATAAAATACATGGTTTAATTTCACGATTCCGCTTACTGTGGAGTTATGCAGGGACGTAAATTCAAGTATAATATATGTTAATGTATGTCAACGCCTTGTTTAGGGTTTACCGGCCACAGTCTAGCATACCTGTTTCCCCTACTCTTCTAAAAATGCTTAAATAGTATTATACGCTGATGAGAAGGTTTTGTTGACAAAGTGAATTGTTTGGGACATTGTTTTAATCTGATAAACAGCGCTATACAACCAACTTTAGCGGCTCCACTGGGAATTACTTTACGACTTTGAAGGACATTGTCAGGGACATAGTTTTTTCCTTACTAAGAAATTGCTATAATCATTTCGTGATAAAGCCAACGTGTAATTTTTGCAACGCCACGTTCAGGATTTTGGTGGTTATAGTCTTGGACTTGACAGGTCATGTGGAAAAAGAAGTATAGTTGTTAGCGTGGAAATACTGATAAATAGGGATAGGGCCAGCGGGCACGTTGGACACTGCAACAGTTTTCTTATATTGTTGCACATTAATTAGCTTCTGTGTATTTTCTTCCACTCTAGAATTCTAGTTCTAAATTGGTGTATAAAGCGACTACGTCAATGGTTTGTTTAATGCTCGGCCCGTCGTTGCAACTAGTATCTTCTCAAGGGTAAACTTTGTTTAATTTACCGAAAAATATGTGTGAAGCTTGTTTGGACTGGCAACAATGCACAATAGAAACTGTGATCAATTAAATAATATAGAATTCCAGAATTTCAATTCAACATCACATTGGACAACTCTATGACTCCCCACGACTGAAAAGAACAATAAAAAAATCGAGGATCACAGAGCAAAGTGAGGGCGCTATGCCAACTTAACGGTCTCATTTTTACTACGGACATAAACAGATTCAGTCCTTACATGTTGTGATGTTTTCATCCACCTGGTTTAAGATTTTACCGGCTACAGTCTAGCTTCCCACTGTTATAATAGTGCTTAACTATTAATTAACATGAGCTGATGAGAAGGTTTTGACAACACTGTTTTGGAAAGCGTTTAAGCCCGTTGAAACTTGCGACCAAAAAGGGGGGGGGTAACGTTGTTTGGATTTTGGTGGTCATAGTCAAGTAGCTTTTTTATGATTTTACCGGCTACAGTCTAGGGTGCTAGATTCCCATTGTTATAAAAGTGCAAAACTATTAATTAACATGAGCTAATGATAAGGTTTTGACAACACTGTTTTGGAAAGCGTTTTAGCCCGTTGAAACTTACGACCAAAAAGGGGAGGGGGTAACGTTGTTTGGATTTTTTATGGTCATTCAAGTAGCTTTTTTTTATGATGTTTGATATTTCCAGTATTCTACTATAAAACAAGTTTCTTTTGAAAGTATGGTTAGACTACTCAAATTACTGAGGTTTGAGCGAGCCCAAGCGCCGTGGTTTTTGCATTGTGTACGGCGTGAAGTCGGGCTGTGATAAGGGAGATCGCGAAGTTCGACTCGTAGCTGACAGCTACCCCTTCTCATCAAATAAGTTGACGTTGTAAATAAAGGGATTTGCAGATTCTTCGGGAGATTTTTATTGAAAATATTGGCAGCAAAATCATTACATTGAGGGCAATGTAAAACCATATACTTTCCGTGCACAAACACATGACATCGAGTGATTATTGGTCAAACTGTTTTAACCCAAAACTGGCAACGTCAGCCACCGGTAAGGTATCATGTTACAAACTCCGGAAAATTCTTCCTTTCCAGAATTATAGTTCTAATTTTATGCAACGAGACTAAGTAAATGGTTTGTTTTGTGCTCGGCCCGACGTCGCACGTAACCGTGTGCAAAGCTCGTTGGTTTGCCTAATAGCATCTTCTCCAAGGTAAACTTGGTTTAAAGCCATTATACCCTTTCGGTACAGAAAAAAAAGAAAAAAGTTCACAGATTTACAAATAATTTACAGGGTTTACAGAAGGTACTGGTGAAAGACTTCTCTTGAAATATTGTTCCATGAAATGCTTTACTTTTTGAGAAAACATTAAAAAAATATAAATTCTCGTTAGCGAGAATTACGGATTTATTTTAAACACATGTCATGACACGGCGAAACGCGCGGAAACAAGAATGGGTTTTCCCGTTATTTTCTCCCGACTCCGATGACCGATTGAACCTAAATTCTCACAGGTTTGTTATTTTATATATTAGTTGTGATACACGAAGTGTGGGACTTGGACAATACTGTTTACCGAAAGGGTCCAATGGCTTTAATTTACTGGCAATTATTTGTGTGAAGCTTGTTTGGACTGGCAACAGTGCACAATAGAAACTGTGAACAATTAAATAATATAGAATTCCAGAATTTCAATTCAACATCACATTGGTCATTGTAGGACCCTACAACTCTACGACTCCCTACAACTGAAAAGAACAATACAAAAATCGAGGATCACGGAGCAAAGTGAGGGCGCTATGCCAACTTAACGGTCTCATTTTTACTACGGACATGAACAGATTCAGTCCTTACATGGTGTAATGTGGTCATCCACTTGGTTAAAAATTTTATCCGGCTACAGTCTAGGTAGCTAGATTCCCACTGTTATAAAAGTGCTAAACTATTAATTAACATGAGCTGATGAGAAGGTTTTGACAACATTGCTTTGGAAAGCGTTTTAGCCCGTTGAAACTTGCGACCAAAAAAAGGGGGGGGGGTGAGTAACGTTGTTTGGATTTTGGTGGTCATTTTTTTGCTGTTTAAATATTTCCAGTATTCGTCTCAAAAGAGGTCTATTTTGAAAGTTTGGCTAGACTACGTAAATTACTGAGGTTTGGGCGAGCCCAAGCGCCGTGGTTTTTGTGTTGTGTACGGCGTGAAGTCGGGCTGTGATAAGGGAGATCGCGAAGTTGTCTGACAGCTTCCCCTTCCAATAAAATAATTTCAGGTTGTAAATAAAGGGATTTGCAGCTTTTTCAGGAGATTTTTATTGAAAATATTGGCAGCAAAATCATTACAATGAGGGCAATGTAAAACCATACACTTCCCGTGCATAAACACATGACATCGAGTGAACATTGGTCAAACTGTGTTAACCATTACTGGCAACGTCAGCCACCGGTAAGGTCTCATGTTACAAACTCTGGAATATTCTTCCTTTCCAGAATTATAGTTCTAATTTTGTGTAACGAGACTAAGTAAATGGTTTGTTTTGTGCTCGGCCCGACGTTGCACGTAACCGTGTGCAAAGCTCATTGGTTTGCCTCATAGCATTAAACTTGGTTTAATTTACTGGCAATTATTTTGTGTGAAGCTTGTTTGGAACTGGCAACAGTGCACAATAGAAACTGTGAGCAATTAAATAATATAGAATTCCAGAATTTCAATTCAGCATCACATTGGTCATTGTAGGACTCCTACAACTCTATGACTCCCTACGACTGAAAAGAACAATACAAAAATCGTGGATCACAGAGCAAAGTGAGGGCGCTATGCCAACTTAACGGTCTCATTTTTACTACGGACATAAACAGATTAAGTCCTTACATGGTGTAATGTTGTCATCCACTTGGTTTAAGATTTTACTGGCTACAGTCTCGGATACTATATTTCCCCTGTAATAAAAGTGCTAAAATTAACATATAAATTTAATTACAGCAGGCTGACCTAATTTGCATCTTGAACTGGCATACTAAGCTACACAACTGTCACATTAAATTTCTACAATATTAATTCTGACTTACCCCAAAGAATGTTTGGCGCCCTCTCCTGTTCCTTAATATTGTAATGCGGGACGGCTCCATTTTGATAGTGTGTTTGAACGGCTCTCAATGTCATGGTCAAGGATGTCAGTAAAGTCGTCCTGTAAATCAATCAAAGAACACAACGAGTGATGTCAGACAGTGAAATTATCATGAGTTATTTGAGTAATGACGGACCCACAATAAACAATGTGAACGGTGCTCATTTGTTCACGTGCATTGTGGGACGGTCGTTTGATCACTGGGACGTGAACAGAAGACCATAGGATGCGTTATATAATGTTCCTAACAGAACTACCGGCCTAGCTCAGTGAGAAGAGGCGCTGTAATTGACAAACTTCAGCAGAAGTGTCTGAGTTCGAATGCCGGTCTCGCCCATTTAGCATTGTCTACATTTTAAATCACAGGAAATGTTTTAGTTTTTTTTTAACTTGAACGTCACTTCTCATAATATAGTTTTTTCTCATTTTGTCACCAGTGTGACAATTTTAACTTTGTATGACAAAAGTACACAAAAGTGGCATTACTATATAACCACTGTATTATTTTTTTACATACTGATCAAACATTGATGGGTCTAAAATCCAAAGGTCGTACTAGTGCGTACATGTCACTGAAACTAACAGAGGTCGCCCCACTGATACAGTTTCAATGGGAGAGTTGTGTTTGCTGGAAAATGCGCGAACTGCATTCAACACTACATGTGAATTATGTGAAGAATTCATCATTTACTGTATTTATTGATGCAGGCTATGTCAGGACACAACAGTATCCAAACAGTATCCGTAACTGCTGCATGAAGGTATGACTGTTTTATGACAGGGACACATTGCCTTGGATCGGGCGAGTTGGTCTTCGAAAAGCGTTTGAGACCGTGTTATGGGATGCATATGGTTAGAAAGATGTTTCACAAGTAGAATACACAATGCACACAAACTATTATGCCTCGAAATTGCATGGTTTTCATTGTACGTCGTGAACTAACACGGCTTTTAATTTTGTGGAGTCAGGTCGTGACAAAAGTATTTAGATCATTCATTGATTTGGATTTCATTTAATACCGATTTGTGAAATAGACCGAACTTAGTAAAGGTTGGAAGAAGTGTA
The DNA here is from genome assembly GCF_032118995.1 of Asterias amurensis. Classification (NCBI taxonomy): domain Eukaryota; kingdom Metazoa; phylum Echinodermata; class Asteroidea; order Forcipulatida; family Asteriidae; genus Asterias; species Asterias amurensis. Next base: position 8,803,674 of record NC_092651.1, read on the forward strand.
TATATTAAACACGTAATTATTTATTGTAAATATGTCACTTGTGTCACTTGTCTATAATTATATGAGTCTGCCTAGATTGTCTTTCGGTCATGGGTGCCTTGCGGGATAAGCTGTGACAGACTCCATAACTCCATGCCCGAAAGTGTTCGCAAAGTAAGTAGGGAAAACCGCGCAATTTCGAGGCATATTTGAAACGCTTTTCATGGACCAACTCGACCGATCCAAGGAAACGTATCCATTTAACATGTCTGGGACTAAAAGTTTGACACTACACGGGGATATTTCTCTTATATGCCAATGGAAACTAAATTCCTGTATGTTTATGATGCGGACAATAACAAATTCTAATTCTAACTTTAATTTGAAATACATGCCTTTGCTGAGGTGAATTTTCAGATCATTTCACAACTATAAGCCCAACAGTTTTACTTGCATGAGCAGTCTGCATCTATTATGTATAGATGCAAGATTAAAGGCAATGGACACTATTGGTATTAATAGTCAAAATATTTGCTAGCATAAAACCTTACTTGGTAACAAGCAACGGAGAGTTGTTGATAGTAAAAACATTGTGAGAAACGGTTTGCTCTGTCTGAAATAACGTAGTTTTCGAGAAAGAAGTTTTTCCACGAATTTGAATTCGAGACATCAGAATTAGTTTTTCTTAGGGCCCGAAAACAAGCATCTGAAAGCACAACTTCGTGTGACAAGGGTTTTTTCCCATTATTATCTCGCAACTTCGATGATCATTTGAGTTCAAATTTTCACAGGTTTGTTATTTTGTGCATATGTTGAGATACAACAAGTGAGAATACTGGTCTTTGACAATAACCAATAGTGTCCAGTGTCTTTAAACACACCTTCTTTCTGTGAGCTTTTTGCTGACGTTTTCCAGCGGCCTGCTCACTTTTTGCACTACATATAGTACGAAATAATACTCACAGATGAAGCTTGATCCATTTATGTTGTATTCAATGGTTTATTAAAAAATTATTCAAGTCGCTGCCAGCAGCAGAACTACAGTTACATAATTTATAATCTGGACTAAACATAATAGTAATATCATAATAATATCGTAGTCTTATATAGCGCACGTAAGGTAATCAAGGCGCTGAGTATATACAAACTTTCAGAAAGGTAGGTTATTGCAGTGATGAATTCTGAGACCCAATTATTTAGCACCTTATAAGGGTTAACAATGTGCTACGGTGCATTAAGCACCACAACCAGGAACACCGGGCCGAACCCCTTCTCTTTTCGATAAGTGCACTGGGTTCTTTTACATGCGTTTCACAACACATGGGACCAACGGCTTTACGTCCCATCCGAAGGACGAAGCAATGGTTAAGTGTCTTGCTTAAGGACACGACACAGTGTCACGGCTGGAAAACTGTGATATAATAAAATAATCAAATAAAATGGCATTTAAGGCAATGGACACCTTTGATAATTGTCAAAGACCAGGCTTGTTGCATACTTGTGGGCTTTCTGAGATGCTTGAACTCGAGACCTCAGCTCAATTCAAATATTGTAGTGAAAAATTACCTCTTCATCAAAAACTAAGTTTTTTCACAGTGTTTTATACCACTAACAGCTCTCCATTGCTCGTTACCAAGTGATTTTTATGCTAACAATAATTTTGAGTAATTACCAATAGTGTCCAGTGCCTATAAATCTATTACGTACATAAAAAAGTTTTGTACTTGTATAGGATAAATATGAAGAAGAAGATGTGTCACCACAACTTACATTTTGGCCCTCAAGAATTTAAAAATGTTAACGAAAATCCATCATATATGATAGGGTGGGGGGGGGGGGGGGGGTACTACGTTCATTACTGTGATGTGATTGAAACAAACGCACAAACTGAACACGTTCAACCCGATGAGGTCTTTTGTGGTAAGATAGGAGGCAGGAAATGGTTGTTAAGCATGAACAAATTGTTGAAAAATGTTTTGTCCGTACTTCATGTTTTCAAAGGGAGCCCTCTACTGCTAGTTTGTTGTTTGTCTTAGTTACACAAGGGGAAGGTTTACACTCAGGACATTCCAACAGGCAATCGCAGCGTAGGGCATTTAAAGTATGACATAAATATCAAAACGGTGTTTCCAGAAACTAATGGAAAAAATACAAATTTAATGTTAATGATGGATCATATAATTTGATTGATTTACTTGTTTTGTTCAACAGACTAATTGAGTATGGACGCCCTGTCGAATAGCATCGTCATCATCATAGCGGTGTTTTTAGGCATCGCCATCGTGCTTGGTTGCTGTCGAGCCTGCATCAAATCAGTCGACACCCAGACGGCGGTCGACAACGGCCGGACACTGTCGGCCAACGCCCAGCACCCCATTGTCCAAATCCGAGAAGTGGACGGGGGTGTGGCTAGAACGCAGCTCTTCCAACATGCGAACGAACCCCCACCGGACTTTTCCGTGGTTGCCCCCTACCCAATTGGGGATGACCCGCCACCAGCCTATGATGATGTCGTGAATAACCGAGTACCAGTGAACTCTCGAGCCCCCGATGACTTCACATTAAATTTTCATGTAACTGCGGAGTCTCCCCAAAATAGCTTTTAAATCATTATAGACGTTTTACTATCCACTGATGGTCAATAACTTGTTTTGTATGCCTTTATGCAATTTCCATAGTTTTTGAAATACAATATCCTACAATCCTACAATGTAGTCCACAGCTAGGAGTGCAATTTGTGCAGACTTCATCCGCAGTAATTCGATTACGGCAATCGAAATAAGAAACAATGATTTGTGAGGACTTTGCTATCTCCGCTACATGGAGAGTGTTTCGATGGTGATTATAGGCACCATACCAAATCAGTGTTTATTCTATTCCAACTCCCTCGCCGGTGTGGCAGGAGATTCTGTGGGTCGACCCCGGTCCGCCCCCGGTGCGTTCGAATAGTTTTGACGTCATTCCAGGGGCTCACCCGGGTCAGCCCCTAGTGCCCTGCCATACCAATCCAGTGTTTGTTATACTTTGCCAAAAAACGAGAAGAAAATGTAGTTCTTAGGGGCAACCAGAGGAAAACCTCACAGCTCAGTTAGTATAGAGCATCTGTCTGGAGTGTCAAGGGGTCTTGGGTTCAAACCCCGACTGAGGACTATTTGATTTTTCTCTCATCCAATGTTTGCGTGTTTCAGAAGGAAATGGAGACTGGTGGTGATATCAACGTATCATTAGTGTGCGCGTGAGATCGAGCAACAACTGTTGTAGATAACAAATTATTTCCCCGTAAACTTTGTACGAGAGGTAGTGAACAAAATGGATAGAAAAGGCTGCAATTATTTAAAGGCAGTGGACACTATTGGTAATTACTCAAAATAATTATTAGCATAAAACCTTACTTGGTAACGAGTAATGGGTAGAGGTTGATAGTATAACACATTGTGATAAATTGGCTACTTCTCAAGTGACGTAGTTTTCTAGACAGAAGTAATTTTCCACGAATTTGATTTCGAGACGTCAAGTTTAGAAGAGGTCTCGAAATCAAGCATCTGAAAACACACAACTTCGTGTGACAAGGGTATGTTTTCTTTCATAGTTATCTCACAACTATGACAACCAATCGAGCTCAAATTTTCACAGGTTTGTTATTTTATGCATATGTTAAGTTTCACCATGTTATGTTCACCAAGTGAGAAGACTGGTCTTTGACATTTACCAATAGTGTCCAATGTCTTTAAACATGCGGACAGCATTGGTAATTGTCAAAGACAAGTTATATTGAGACCCGACAATACATGAATAAAATCGTGACTGGAGGAAGTCAAAGTGATGGTTTTTGAAGACAATGGACACTATTGGTAAACGTCAAAGACCAGTCTTCCAACTTGGTGTATCTCAACATACGCATAAAATAACAACCTGTGAAAATTTGAGCTTGATTCAGGTCTTCGGAGCCAGCGAGATTACTATGAAAGAAAAAACACCCTTGTCACTTGAAGTTGTGTGCTTTCAGATGCTTGATTTCGAGACCTCAAATTCTAAACTTATCGAAATCAAATTTGTGTAAAAAAAATTCTTTCTCGAAAACTACGAGGGAGCCGTTGCTCGCAATGTTTTATACTATCAACCTCACCCCATTACTCATTACCAAGTGAGGTTTTTTGCTGATAGTATTATGTTTAAGTTTATTTTTTTTTAGATTATATTATAATAATAAGCAAAATGTAACACCTGCAAGCGGTGACCTCTTTATTGTCCCTCATGACTTTGTTTGCACTGACTTTTTGGCAGCAGCTCCCATTAGTTTGGCATACAGTTTCCAACTGCAAGAGGACCACACAAAACCTAACTGTGTGCATTGTCCTGTTTACTTGAGTTCACGTAAATTTCTTCCCTATTACAGCAATATAGGCATACAGAAAAAAAGAAAACAAAGAATTAAATTCGCCAACCCGCCATAATTCTCAATAAAAGGGAGAAGCACACTTCATGTCTATGAATGCAAAACACAAATCAGTGAACAATCATTTGATAACGAGAACGAAGGACGGAGGACCCAAGCCCCTCCAATCAGTTTGTGAGTGAGCACGCATCATTCATTTCCACTAAAAAAAAATAATTTAGCTTTATTGGGGCCACACGCAGTGTGTCACATTCCAACTCCCTCGCCGGTGTGGCAGGAGCCCCCCCCCCCCCCCCCCCACAGAGATTCGGTCTCCCAATATGGCAAACGCGTGGTGCGTTCGTTATAGCTTCCCTGGGTCGACCCCGGTCTGCCCCGGTGCGTTCGAATAGCTTTGACGTCATTCCAGGGGCTCACCCGGGTCAGCCCCCAGTGCCCTGCTTGTGGAGTGGGTCACTTGGGGATGACCTGAGGTGCATGCCGTCACCACGAGAGGGCGAGTATGATCGTTCGATTAGCTCTTGCAAGGGGCTCACCCGAGTGAGCACTGCGGGGTCGACCCAGGAAAGCTTTTCGAACGCACCCTGTAAAAACTACTTCTGATAGCGCCCTCTTTTGAATCATGTAAATTTCACGTTGGGGGACCGAATCCCCTGGGACACCGGCCACCAATTTTTTCCCCAGCAGTTTAGAAGTTTTCCTTGATTTTTATTAAGGATTCCTTATTTTGAATGGATTTAGAAGAACAAAAATCCCTATTGAAAAGCAACACGACGGTGGAACTTCGGAGTACAGAAAAGCACTGCGCCGGCCAAGTGGGACAATCTGCACTGTTCCTGCCAGTAAGGTCTTTTTGCAAAAAAAGTAGAATACCAGAACATTACTCCTACGTAGAATTCTATCAACATTCCTCAAGAGACTCACAAACGAACAAATTGAATGCGAAATTCTTTTTTAATGGTCCTGGTAACGGTACAAGGACGTGTCCTGATTAGAAATTGCCAGGTTAAGAATCCCCATAGTCAGTGCGAAATAATATATAGCACGCTCAAACCGTGCATTTTCCCCGTGAATTTTCCAGAATGCAAATCACTAGGCCAAGGTGTGGAATTATTTGAGTGGAGCAGAAAGCAGAAAAATGATGAGACACAATCAACTCCTGGAATTAGGGGAGGAAGGGTTGCGTTTGCGCGGGGCAGATACTGAGGTTGGACAATTTGCCCTCTGGTCTATTCCGATATAGAAATTGACATTAACTCCATTTGGCTTAAAGGCGTAGGCTCGTTATTAATATTAGGCATCAACGACAAATTCTCGCCACGAAAAGTCACCTTTGAACCCTATACACCGTGTGAGGGTTCTGTGGTCCGAATGCAGGAATGCCCTTTTCGAAATCACGGCTCAGGTTATGGATTGGGCTGCAGGACGTTGGGCTCCGTTTTGGGGCTCTGGCCCGGGCTCCGTATAGTTTGACGCCCCGTATCGAAAGCACACTAAAATAGCAGACTAACTTGGGCCCAGGTTTGGGTTCGGGATTGGGCTAGATGACTTTATGTTGTTTTTGGCTCCAAACGCTTGTTTGACGCCCCGCATCGAAAGCACACGCTTTCAGAATAGTAGGCAGGGCCTAACACAATGCTGTATAGCACGTCTAGATAATAAACGGTTTTGAGAATGGGAAGTGAGCTTGGACACTTAAAGGCAGTGGACACTATTGGTAATCACTCAAAATAATTATCAGCTTAAAACCTCACTTGGTAACGATTAATGGGGAGAGGTTGATAGTATAAAACATTGTGAGAAACGGGTCCCTCTGAAGTGACGTAGTTTTCGAGAAAGAAGTAATTTTCCACGAATTTGATTTCGAGACCTCAAGTTTAGAACTTGAGGTCTCGAAATCAACCATCTAAACGTATACGTATACGTAAGTTCGTGTGACAAGAGTGTTTTTCTTTCATTATTATCTCGCAAGTTCGATGAATGATTGAGCTAAAATTTTCACAGGTTTGTTATTTCATGCATATGTTGAGATACACCAAGTGAGAAGACTGGTCTTTGACAATTACCAATAGTGTCCACTGTCTTTAAGGTTCGCAAATGTATACTTTTCAACATGATTTTGCTAATACCTTTTCAGCAATCTGTGTGTCTTGCTCCAGCAGTCTGCGTTCTTGTTTTCCGTTCCTCCTGAATAAATCAATTGAAAAAAAGCACAGATAGTTAGTACCTTTAATTTGTCCCCATGGTATGACGCTGGACACGATTCCACGAAGCTGTTTGACATAACACTATTTAATGGTTTTAAACCGGATTAATAGTAGACCAACTGCGACGTACATTGTATGAACCAATTTCATAAAGCTGTTTTCATATTTCATACGGCTTGCTGTAGCAGAAACAATGGGAGAGTTTGGATCGCTAGGTGGCAGCAGACTTACCAGGTGAATTTCCATCGTTTCCGTAGTTCTGAGCATGCGTACATTACCGTGAACAATGGAATTTACCTGGTAAGTCTGCTGCCACCAAGCGTCCAAAAAGTCTTCCATTGCATAAACTGTCACATGATGTCATCGTCACCTTTTGAGGTCAATGTCTCTCTGTGTTGTATTGCGCATTTTAGGAGTGACTCCCCTATATTGGGAACACCAGTTACTCCCAAACATGAGAGCGCAACAGACATAGTGCGTGTGACTTTAGTGCAGGAAGCGACCCCTTGCACCGCTGGCAAGTTTGGCTGCCCTTTGCGTTGCTTGAGCAAGGTAGCACTGGCGGCGTTTAAAAATGAAAACTGCTAACGGAGGCCATTTAAAGCAGAATACGTCTGCTTAAAGGGTTTATGACATTGCACATAATATGAAGAAAACTGTTGGCGACTGTCTACCTAAACAAAAAATTCTGCAGCGACAGTACCCACAACAATCGAGCACCCCCCCCCCCCTCCCTGCGAGTATTGCTCAACTTTTAAATTGAAACCACGCATTGATTGTCCATTGTGAAGGAAGAAGGAATCAAAGTCTATGGCTAACCTCAGCTCATCAAGTCACATTAATGAGTCGTACCTCTGGCAAACAGTCACCTTCCCTACGGCCCTCAGTGATTAGAACGATCTGTACCTTTGCCTCGTCCCGAGACGACCCTGCTTTACTAATCCCATCCCAGAGCCCCTTGTGTGGAACTTCGCTCAATGCGCTCGTGATGTCCCCGGTAAATCTGATTAGGATCGGGCAATTCCGAGCCGGGCTGCGGCGGGGAGAGGAGCATGAAGTCAGACCCCCGGCGGCGCTTTGTCTTCCTCCTCTTCTCCCTCGTGTGAGATTTCAGCATGTTCTTTCCCCTCTACAAAAGGGGACTTCGTGTGTACCCTGTGGCATGATGGCTGACTGCCCACATCGAGTGGTGAATGTAAAGCCATGCCTCACGGGGGTAAAGAGCCGGCGATCCGGGAGGGAAAGTTTGCTCGAACACGAGTTGGTAAACTCACTTTCACCCCACACCGTAAACACAGGCTTTAATGGCCTTACAAAACGTCATGACCGTCACTCTAAAAAGCAAACCGATAACAACCACATTTTCTTTGCAAAGCAAAGACCGGAAAAAGAAAAAAAACGGAGGGAAAAAACTTCTTTGGCTCCTCAGGATATCTTGCAGGTAATCTCAAATTATCCCGAGCTCCCACGTTTCGCCCGGGGTTGAATTCAAATTATACGGCAGGATGGTCGCATGGATGGCTGCTGAACATTTTTTACCGCACGGACCGAAGAACTATAGTGATTTGCACTGAGATTACTTTATATCTCCCATCCCATACGATGATTTTGACCGTTGATGGTGGTCTTGTCATCGCAGTGTGCGTTTGATGATTACCGGCAAAACGTATTCATCATTATCTGATATTTTACGCAAGTGGGAATTGTTTTTGTGTGATGGTAATGTCTGATCTTGACAGAAGTTGAGAAACCGGAATCAATAAAGTTAGGTTGTTGGATTGATTTGTTTAAGAATAATAATATAATAAAGACCATTGTGACGCAACGAGTGAAAAAGTTTAACATCACACACAGTATTATGTTTTCAATATGCAATGGGAGCACCTCTGTTATTGAACAGTATATGTTAATTGAGGAAACCATTTTGGGGGGTCAAAATAAAAATGAATGCTGTATTGTTGATATTTGCCTGGGTTATAGTTTATAAAGGACAACAACACCACAGAAAATGATTATAAACGTAAAAAAAACAAAAACGAAAGATTAACACAGAAAAAAAGCATCAATAAAACCATCAAAGACGCAAACTGCCCCAATATCTCTCGCACTATTTATTTTCATGGGTCCATTCACGTTGCCTGGCTGGAAACACAAACTATAGTAAGTGCTTACCCGAACGAACAAGACGCGTGTTTCGCTGCGCGTGTACCAGACTGGCTACGAGAAACGCACGCATTAATCGAGGCCGTGCCAAGACCGGTAAATCCCTGCGTCATACTGCACTCTGCTAGCACTTCTATGCACACGTTATGTGCTATTTATTTCTGCTGATTTTCACTAGCACTCCGGCCGCATTAGGATTGCAGTAGATTAAGTTTACGCGGATAATGGTTGCATGTAGGAAGGCGAATATACTGTGATAAATAGTGCCTGATTTGGTTTTCAGAGGTGTTTTTTTTGCGGGAATCAGGGCAAAGGATTTACTCCATTTTGGCGGCCAGCAAACCACTATCTGTCGGAAATGGGAACGGAGTAATTTCAAGGGTTCACCCTTAGACCATGCATACATGTGGACTTCCTTCTCATCTAGCACAATTTGTGCACAGCTCAGTGAACAAATTAAATCTCATATTTTCTGGAGAAATGCGTACCCACAAAAAAAAATCACATTAAAATACACGACAACAAAAAATGTTGTGAAGTCCCGACGCGCGAGTCGGCTCTTAAATATTTTCGTGATGTTCATGAAGTAGGTTACATTATTAATGACTGCCCCCAACAAGCGAGTTTCTCCCAGACATTCTTGCTCTCCCACTGTGACTGGTTTCCTTCGTGTATATTAACTTGAACGGTACGTGCTCGCGGGATAAACACTGCCCGCTATCCGCAACCATGCTTAAAGGAGCACGTTGCCTTGGATCGGTCGAGTTGGTCTTTGAAAAGCGTTTGAAACCGTTTGTTAAATGCATATGATTAGAAAGATATTTTAAAAGTAGAATATAACGATCCACACAAACATGCCTCGAAATTGCTCGGTTTTCCTTTTACCTCACCGACTACTTTTTTATGGGAGTCAAGTTTTTGACTGCCATAAATGGCCGAACGTGTTAGTTCGCAAAGTAAGGGGGAAAACCACGCAATTTCGAGGCAAATGTGTGTGGATCATTGTCTACAACATCTATCCAACCATATGCATTTTTTTAACAAAGGGTTAGAAACGCTTTTTATAGGCCAACTCGTCCGATCCGAGGCAACGTGTTCCTTTAAACTCTGCCTTTTTAAACTATTTGTTGTTGGCTAATATGAATGTTTACGTTTGTGCTTATTACCAATGACATTGCATCGTTATTCGTCAGTGTTGTAATGGTGGCGTAAAGACCCATTACATAACAATGGCGTCACAAACATAAAATGTGAGGTAATTTTCGAGTCCACGTCGGCCTACATGCATTAACCAAATCTGCTGCCACACAAACCTCCTCAGGAAACTCGGCCATTAAACGGGACACCTCATCCTTTTATAACTCATCGATATTGATTGCATCTCCGTCTTCAACATGACGCTTCCCCATCATTTCGCTACATGTGTGTTGCTGGTGTGTCAGGGGATTCTATGTGCCCCCACCCCACCCTCAGACATTCTGTCCCCCCACATGGCAATCCGTGTATATACTAACTACTTCTGAGAGCACCCTCTTTTGATTCCTCCTCTTTCAGCCCACGGCACAAATTTACGGCACTTTACTTGGCACCATAGCTGCCAGGTATAATGCCGTATGAATTTCATGGTGGAAGTTTTGCAAATCACCCCTTCAAAGCACAATTTACCCAAACTTACACCGTGCAATTTACGGCACTTTACCTGGCACCCTAGCTGCCAGGTAAAGCACCTTAAATTTTACGGGTACTTTTTTTTACAGTGCACGTTAATTCCCTTGTGGGGGACAGAATCTTCGGAGGAAGAATTCCATTATGGACAACGGCGTGGCCTTTTTTTCAACGGGAGGCTTCCCCCGGGCATCTTGAACAAGAGTGTACATCAGTTTGCTACATGTTTGTTGCCGGTGTGGCAGGAGATTCGGTGTCCCCCCCCCCCCCACCCCCAAAAGGCAAACTGTGCGCAAACTACATCTGATAGCGCCCTCTTTTGAATCCTCCTCCTACAGCCTATGTTAATTCCCATGAAGAGGACAGAATCTCCGACGGACACATTTCTCTGGGACAACGGCGTTAACCATGCGTCTCATTGTGGGTTCAGCTCCACACACACAACAACGCTTTCCGCTCATGGAAAGGTATGTTCCACACAATGTGCGAAAAGAGGTTATCATTCAAGCAATACGCACTTCATCTTGGACTACTGATAGACAACAGCTACGACCGGTCACGCATGGTGTGATAGCCCTGACCGACATCGTCTCGCCCGGCCGCCGCCAATCGATACGTCTCACCGACGATAGATTTGAACACCGGAGACTGCGTCAATACTCCGTAATGTACAACGCGACGCGGATGGTGCATCTTTAAGGGCTACACGCGGCCCCGGCACCATCCCACGCTACCATTCATAAAATTGTCAATAAAACCATGGGAATATCTGTTGACTCTTTCCCCCCCCCCTTTCATCCCAAGACGGGAACTATAGTCCCACGCTGATGCATCTAAGACATCCTCAAGTGCGTCCTACTCACATCCATTCACAGAAAAAAATACACGCGTACACACAAATTTTCGAAGAATATCAGAAGATTTTTTTTGCCGTTACACACTCCAAGACGGGAACTACGGCGCTTGTGATATGGTCTGGTACAGTGTGTGTATTGACATTTTGAGATGGGGATAGAAATCGATGCTAAATGGACGGTGGCCAAGAGAGTCAAGATGTATATCGCGGAGTAGTGAGTGGGGGAAAAGGTCACCACGTGCATTTATAATGTAGGCTATTTTGGAAGCGCGCGTGAATGAGAACCGGTATCTCTAGCGGCCTTCTCTGATGACGAGCCCCCCCCCCCCCCCACCCCGTCTAATGAAATACAGTATGTGATCAAGAACAACAAGGACCATACTAAATTCTCACTCCTAGCCTCGCTTCAATCTAATGGGGTTCATGATAATAACTAAAGGCAACGTTCTGTTCTCGAGGATGCATCCATCTGTACATAGATTTAACAAGATTGTTAGGGTCGTGCTGCAGTTAAAACCGAAACTGAAGTCAAGACTTGGAGACGAAAATCCTCAAAACCCAATGTCACAATCATCCACCCACACGTCGTGTCCCCTATACGTGCAGAAGCAACCATTAATGCAGATTCGCATTTTGCGCCACGGGAACCCAGCCTATTTCATTCCCCGTTCAGCCTCGGTTTGGTGTCAATTAGTTGAATGAACGGTTGTTGCACCATCAAGGTAAGGCTACACTTACTTGTAGTCTGGTGCCACTGAGCAAGACAAGTTGGGATGGAACCCTGTGATTGAGGCCCCGCCTCTTAAGCTCCCAGGTAGAATTAGCAACGGTCCAATAACATCTATAAATCCTTATCATGTCGCAGCCATCTTGTCTTGTCCTTTCCCCCTACCCTCACCCAATTCAAATCAATATTACCATAACCAACGCTGGAGGGCAGACTAACTTGACCCGTTTGGGGTACATAAATGAGCCCCAGCCTACCCTGGATGATCGGCACAAGGGATCAACAGAGACACTCCGTTCACATTGATGAGTCTACACTGACAGACTGTCCTCTCAACGGAAACTAATCACTGTCACATTGAAGAAGACGCGATTAACAGGTCAAGCAAAAACCAAATAGTTATGGGGGGGGGTATAAGTGCCTTGGCTTGGGGCTGACTTTAAACAGTGCGCGCAAAACTGCCCCTCGGACGCTTCCCGCGGAAAAGTCAATATTTCATTAGGAACGTGACTTCATTATTAGACGTGACTTTAAAGGTTGAAGGAGACAGAGAGGGGGAAAATGCCCACTACAATTCTCAGATCATTCACTTGTCATTGATAAACTGTCACTGGAAGAGTGCGTTGGGCAAATAATGGCTCCACAATCGGTTGCAATTATTAACGCCATTGATCACAACCTTAATTTTTGTCGTGTTTTGTGGGTTTTAAATGTATATTTTAATTGTTCTTGAAAGAGTAAATTTGTTGCAGCATGGAGGTATAACAAAGCAGCGTCAAACACACGACGTCATAAGTACTGTCATTTTTGACGAACGCTGTAAACGGCAAAAACCTTACCATTCAGAAGTGAACAAAAATCAAAATTACATTCAAATGTAAACAAACACTTGAACAAGTATAGCATTCATGTAAACACAATTTCGCCTGTTTAAGCAGCTCTAAGAAATTGGGCCAAGTTGAAAACAGTAAACGCGGTAAAGATGACCTACTTAATGAAATTGTGCCATATAGTACAGTGATCATCAATATATTTCCAAACCAAATCGACCAAAACCTGACCTAATTAAAAACGACACATCTGCTTCTCTGACTGCAACATCAGACGCCTATCTTGCACAATTGAGTAGTATTTATTTCCGATCACGTAGTGTTTAATGGCAGCTTTGTGTTATATACCGTTACTCACTGTCGTGGTGATGGTGAAGGCAACCGGTCGCAGCTGTTGTGTTGTAGTAGGTGTGACAATGCAAATGTCATAGACGTTACTACCGAGATCGGTATGGGTACCTTTGTCTTAATGTCAAGGTCACTAAACAATATACCACCTAAATCTTAAGTTTAGGAAGATGGCAGTGTAATTAATTGTTGGGGCACATCTCACATAAATAAGTCACTGCTGTAAAGGGAAGATGCGTTTGGCAATCTCTCTGAAAAGGAATGGCACCAAAAACTACCTGGTATATGAAGCACAATCAGCTTTCACCAAAAACTACTTGGTATATGAAGCACAATCAGCTTTCGATTGGCAGGCATATTCAAAAGTATTTAGAAAATCATATTCATCCTTAACTTAACCGGCGAATACGGAGGGCTGAGACAGTGTTGTGCACCTAGTGCACTATACGATAATTTAAGCAGCCTGAGGTTGTATGTTTACTATAGAGTAGAGAAACATTGTGGAACGATGAACAGGGATAACAATGTTGCGAAGCGTCTTGATAGTACATGTGCACCAGCATGTTATTCTTTTATGTTCTCTTCGCGAACGCGTGCACCTGTGATTTAAAGGCTGCAACTCAAACTAAGTATTAGCATAAAACCTTACTTGGTGAAGAGTAATGGGGATAGGTTTATAGTATAAAACATTGTGAGAAACGGCTCCCTCTGAAGTGACATAGTTTTCGAGAAAGAAGTAATTTTCCACGAATTTGATTTCGAGACCTCAGATTTAGAACTTGAGGTCTCGAAATCAAGCATCTGAAAGGACACAACTTCGTGTGACAAGGGTGTTTTTCTTGCATTATTATCTCGCAACTTTGACGACCAATTGAGCTCAAATTTTCACAGGTTTGTTATTTTATACATATGTTGAGATACACTAAGTAGGTCTTTGACAAATACCAATAGTGTCCAACGCTTTAAAAGGGGTTTGTTTATAGTTTTCTGCATGAGAACCAACAAGCTAAAATGATTTACTCATTCCCAACCCCAATATTTTACCATCGCGGTCAGAAAGCGTTGCTGAATACGGGATCATCCGATGAAATACGGTGTAACTGATTTCAAATACCCGCTGCAGGCCTATACGGCAGGTGCGTTAAAGAGTTTACGCTTCTGTACTTTCTGATTCGCAGAGTATACGTTTCGGTCCACAGTCAACAATCTATCACACCACGATAGACGTCATCAGAGGGATTGTTGCGAGGGTACACTGAGACCGGTAAAACCACGGGATTTAATGCATGCGAATGGACCACTCGTCAGCCTGGATGGGCAATCTATCACGGGGATTTACAATTCATTCAACTTTCTCTCAGACAGAAGTGATTGTATACAAGGATGGGGCAGCAACAACCGAAAATGTATACCATAAGATGACCAACTCAAAATGTATTCATAACTGTACATCCTTGCAAAACAAAAACCGCCCAAAACCAACAAACACCCAAATAAAAAAACACCAGCAGAGGTGAGATGATACCAAATTGAAAAACCTTACAATACAAAAAGTCATTGCGTTGAACGGGTTCTGTCGCCCGTTTACACATGACAACATTCGCATTATGTCTGTAATTTCCGTAGTATTCAGAGCTTGTCTAAATACCTTATTTACTAAGTTAATTTCAAACCTTCAATAAGTCTCTGAATTCACACATTCTAAAGCAAAGACAAGCCAAACAGCATGCACGTGCGAGTTGGATTTGTTCACCTAATAAATTTGAATAGTTCGGGAATGTTCATGCGTAGTAATTAAAGAGAAGACGAACACCCATACACAATTTTCAATATAATGCGTAGGGCACAACGGTACCAGACCAGAAGTTGCTACACAAATGCTTGCCCAAACTATGTGACATCGCAACACTTTTTAGTCTGCAGGCTGTGACCAAGTAAGTAACATGCATGAGACATTATCTAACTCTATGTATGATTTATTTACCCGGATTTGCGCCCCTTGTGGCCTGACCGATATGGACAACTCTGACCCAGAATTTGTGTCAAAATTGGTCAAACTGACACAGAATCAGAGGTTAAATTCCCATTTCTTAAGAGAATTTCGGGTCATCCGACCAAGATTATGGGTCAGGCAAATGGTACACGGAATCTGGGTAAATTCTGCCCCTATATTTTTAGAACAGGCGCTGATGTATACATCCCCCCTGCACAAGTTTATCTTTCTCCAATCGATATTGAAGTTTCGTGAAAAAATGACACTGAAATAAACAAGAACATTCACCCAAATCACATACCAAGTAGATCTCAGAGAGTAACTTTGTATTCATAACGGTTAAATGAGAATTTTAGATACAACGATAGAATTCTAACAACATTCAGCCGCCACGCACGAAGCAAAATGTCAAAAATAATATTAATTCAGTAACTTTAGCGCATCCTGTGGCGAATATATAAAAGCGTGAATGTGAAACTTTTGCTAATAAGGCGGCTTTTGCTTGAGGCGACGTCTATAACATTTACCTTTGTTTACACACGGATGATCTAACAGTATCAAATGTTGAAAGCCGGTTGCCCGTCTCCTTAAAGGGTACGCTATGTAACCACTCATTATATTAATGGCGATAAGAACTTTTGGTTCGATGCCTGTATAAACCTGTATTCACTTGTATATAATTGTTGTGGTTTCAACAATTTTTACATAATCTGCTTTCTCATTTTGTCAAATAATCTATATATTTTTTTAATAACTGTATAGTTTGTTTGTTTCTAGCCATTACTGTTACTGTTTATATGTGGAGCTGGCCAACTGAAGTAATTGCCTATTGAGGGTGGTTTAAGTGTTTTGAATTGAATTGAATTGGTTGTTGGGTTGTTTGTTAGTTTGTTAAACTTTTTTTTTTTTTTTTTTTGGGGGGGGTGTTTGTTTGTTTGCTGGTTTGTTTGTTTGTTTGTTTGTTTGTTTGTTTGTTTGTTTGTTTGTTTGTTTGTTTGTTTGTTTGTTTGTTTGTTTGTTTGTTTGTTTGTTTGTTTGTTTGTTTGTTTCATACAAACAATGTGTTGGATAACAAAAATATAATTAAACTGAGATAATCATTCAGGAAGGTTTCATTTACAACAAACAATATCGTACTCTTGACGGGAGATTCTAAAAAAAATTAAACATAGTAAAACTTGAAGGAAAACAAAGATAGCCCCCGAAGCGTTTCCTGTCACGACGCTCAAATCAGTACGGAACCGACGGCTGATTTGCAACATGTCAAAATGTTAATAATGCCTACAGGTATGTATAGGTCATTACGTGAATGGGACATGGATATTTCAAATGGAAGGAAAAACAACCCACCTTCGGAAAAACTGTTCTAACAAAAAGGTACACCAAAAATTAAAACATGACAAACACATCTTGTTTACCCATAAAAGTCTGCATACCTAATTAGGCCTATACATGATTTGCATTTCTAAATTCAATAACACATTGTCTTTCATAAACCATTTTGATATATGACGAACACCATACTACGACACTAAAGTTTGGCTAAATTTGTCTTTACAGCCAAACCAAACAGTACACTCATATCACGTCCGCCATACCCCCAAAGGGTACTGGAAGAAGTACAACCTTGCAACAAGAGGACTCACATTTGACATTAATTTGTGCATGCACGAAAATAGCAACATAACAAGCAGCGTGGCCTTAGCTTTAAAGGCCCATACCGGGGTCTTTTCTAATGGAAAACATGCATGGATTGATAAGTTAAAGGCAGTGGACACTATTGGTAATTACTCAAAATAATTATTAGCATAATACCTTACTTGGTAACGAGTAATGGGGAGAGGTTGGTGGTATAAGACATTGTGAGAAACGGCTCCCTCTGAAGTGCCATAGTTTTCGAGAAAGAAGTAATTTTCCACAAATTTGATTTCGAGACCTTAGATTTAGAATTTGAGGTCTCGAAATCAACAATCTAACCGCACACAAATTCGCAAAGGGGTGGATTTTTTTCTTTCCTTATTATCTCGCACAAAAAGCTTTTGGAAAAATTATCAAATCGCGTGGTTAAGTTTCCGTAAAAAGGACAGTTATAATATGATGGATTGTTTTATCGGGGACTGTTCCAACGCGCGCACGTTTGCCGAGTCAAAATGAAATTTGAGCGTTCGGGGCAAACTTTTTCTGCGGACACGAGGCCGTCCTTCATACACATTTTTCTTCACTACCAATCTGTACCATACTGTACCGCATTTATAAAAAGTGCGATTTTTAACACTAAAAACTAAATTAATTTGTTGACACTTTCTTTACACTTATGACCATGTTTGCTAAAAGGCAGTGGACACTATTGGTAATTACTCAAAAAGATTAATATCATAAAACTTTACTTGGGTACGAGTAATGGGGAGAGGTTGATGGTATAAAACATTGTGAGAAACAGCTCCCTCTGAAGTGACGTAGTTTTCGAGAAAGAAGTAATTTTTCTCGAATTTGATTTCGAGAACTCAGATTTAGAACTTTAGGTCTCGAAATCAAGCATCTGAAAGGACACAACTTCGTGTGACAAGGGTGTTTTTCTTGCATTATTATCTCGCAACTTCGACGACCAATTGAGCTCAAATTTTCACAGGTTTGTTAATTTGTGCATATGTTGAGATACACCAACTGTGCAGACAAGTCTTTGACAACTACCAATAGTGTCCAGGGTCTTTCAAAAAATATTCTCATTTTACGACGCAGTGATGCACCCTGCCGAATTCCTTCGTCATGCAGCTATCCACAGAATGCCGTTGTCTGTGACACATAAATGACTATCAACTACACACAAATTAATGTATCGACTACAAGGGAAATTAATTACTAATCTGTACAGAGTTCAATCTATAGTGTCAGGAAATACTTTTATGATCGTACACTAAAATAGTTGATGAGTCTTTTTTTAACAATAGTCAAATCTCAAGGTCCTCCAATCCGTTCTGCCCGTGGGCGAATTGTCAATGAAGGAAATAAAATGACTACAACGCTATACCGTAATACTCTTTGTGAAGCAATCTTCCATGGCCCTTCAATATTGAGCGTGACTTGTTGAATCGCACTCTCTTGGGTCCACGATTAGGTTCCAAGTGCAAATAAATCTATCCCTATACTCCTGGCAAATTAAGTTGGCATTATCGCACTGGCGTGTTGCACTTTCATCTAGATTTGATCCCCGTCCCGCGAGCATATGCCTGAGTTATAATAGTCTGCTTTCACTTTCACAGTGACCTTGCCCCCAGCTTCCCTTCAAGTGTACTATACAGCACTGTAACATTGAGAGCAGACTCATTCATACCCTTTGTTTTTCAATAAAACACATCTGAATCTGAATTATATAGTTAGCAAAGCATCCTTATGGAAACATCACAACCTTTTTCAGAGAAGACAAATTTCAGTTTAGACGTGGGAGGAAACCTCCTATGGAAAAACCACGCAGTCAGAGGGACCGACAAAAACCAATCCACATACAAGGGTCTTGCCCGGGTATCGAGCCACGTTCCAGTGAAACAAAAGAGAAACGCATTAGCTTTAAATGGGTTCATACGTGTGTTTTTTTACACCACACGGGACCTAACGGCTTCACGTCCCATCCGAAGGACGAAGCAATGATGGTTCAGCGTCCAAGTCGAGGACACTTACTGTCACAACCAGGATTCGAACCAACACTCTAACAACACAGGACTGGTAATCCAACGCCCTTCACATAACCACAACAAGACATCCGGATTCGACTCTGATTGTGTGCACTCTTCTCGAATCCCTAAAAAGCCGTAGGTTCAAATAATGACAACAATCCAGCCGTTTCTGACACATATTTACTCCCCTGCAGGACTGGCCTCTGTTGCCCTGATCTTGGCCTCTGTGCCCCTTCTAAAAAAAAAAAAAACCTTCTCATGGAAGTGCACGTGCAATTTCAGGCTTGCCATAAAAAGTGGTCATCTACACAAGAACTCATCAATAATGATTCAACGATGATTTCCCAGTGACAGGAAATCTCCCCAGACGGTCAAATGTTATCACGTTGCCAGCAAAACGTGATGTTGATGTATTCACACGAGTAAAGCCGAGAATTGGCAGCTTGGAATTCACACGTACACTATACACTCAATTGAACGTAATAACGGGTGACTCACACGTACGTGTGTGTGTAACAGTCCCGAGCAGAGGTGCCATTTGTACCACAGAGACTACTACAGTCAATAAAGACAAAACAAGTTTACAACTCATCTCCAGTACGTGATTTTTGAAGACGTCACGGTGTTGGACCCTTTCAGCACCCGGGTGTTTTCGTGAAAAACCTGGCGCTGAAAGTTGTACCGAGCACCGAGCCATCACTGCTCCTTGCTAGTGTTATAGGTCTATTCCGCCAATTGGCAACGAGTTACTGCGGTCGGGAAACATTCACCGGCGGCTGTTTGATGTTTAGCAGAAGGAAATTCATTCGAGTAAATTGTGTACTCCCGTTTTTACAAATTAAGCTCTAGTTTATTAAATGTACAGTGTTTTACATACGCATCTTTATTAATAAAATGTAACATGCCCTCAAGCTTTGCTTAGTTTTGTTTTAAAGGCAGTGGACACTATTGCTAATTACTCAAAATAATTATTAGCATAAAACCTTTCTTGATTACAAGTAATGGGGAGAGGTTGATAATATAAAACATTGTGAGAAGACTGGTCTTTGACAATTACCAATAGTGTATAATGTCTTTAAGCTTTGCTTGGTTTTGTTTTAAGAGCAGCCACTATAAATGCTGCATGTTCAATACATTCTAAAACTAGCCGCATAAGAAGAAAAAACATTCATTTTAATACTACATTATTTTCATAAGCGCACTATCAATGCATCTGTTTGTCTGTGACAGTAACAACTTTACATTGTAACACTTCTGCTGTAATTTTGTAATCAATTAAAATAAGATTCATATTCGAGTTCATTTATTTCGAAGGCTTAGAGGCAAAATCTTACAAATCTCACAGCTTTTACAAAATCATGAAGGGTTTCAGGGGGGAAAAGGAAGCATTTTCTGAACATGAATGTGGTTATTCGTTTGTTTAAATCATCGTTGAGTTTTATTCTAATGCTGACAATTTGTTTACAGCATATTTTGACCATGACTCAAGGAATGTATGTTGCATGGAAATTTAATAATTTTTAAGGAGAGCTTTTATTTTAAAGGGAACGTACATGTTTGGTATTCTCTCTTAAAAATAGTATTTTTTATTCCCGAGTGTTGAGCAGTAAATAATAACAAAACACAAACCGATAAGACGTTTGCTCAAAACAATGTTTGCAATAATTGTGTAGATTATGTTTGTCTCACGTTGATAGAAAAACAAGATGATTCAAATGAACGTTCTCATGCAAAATAGACCGACAAGTAATTCCTCAGATATTTGTCCCTGAAAGCCAGTAGATTGGAATGATATAGGCCTGTCCTGTAGAATACAATCAACCGTGCATCAATCAATGCGGTTTTAGAAACAGACAGATTGGAACAAAGTCTAACACTCTCCAATGATGAACAATCCTTTTATGGCATGCTCTTGTGAAACCTAGCAATTTGGAATGAAATAGGCATACCCTTAAAGGTACTTTGGTATATTGTCAAAGACCAGTATTCTCACTTGGTGTACCCCAGCATATGCATACCTTAACAAATCTGTGACTCAATTGGTCACCAAAGTTGCAAGTGAATAGAAGAAAAAACACCCTTGTTGCACACAACTTACATCTTTCTCGAAAACTACGTTACTTCAGAGGGAGCCGTTTCTCACATTGTATTATACTGGATGCGTTCGTTTAGCTTCCCCGGGTCGACCCCGGTGTGTGACGGGTTTTTTCCAGGACGAACGTGTGCAGATAATTACCCTAGGTCGTCCTGGGAAAAAACCGTCACACACACCGGGGATGACCCAGGGAAGCTAAACGAACGCACCCATAATCAACAGCTATCCATGGCTCGTTACCAAGCAAGTTTTTATGCTAACAAATTATTTTTAGTGATTACATAGCGTACAATGCCTTTAAGTTTAAGAGACAGACTGGAGAGAAGTTTATACACTCTTCAATCAATGAACAATCTCTTTATGACATGCTCCTGTGAAACCTAGCGGTTTGGAATGAATCAGGCCTACCCTTGAGTTTTAGAATCAGACAGATTAGAAAGAAGAAAAATCTTAAGCACTTTTTGGATATGAACACTCCTTTATGACACGCTCATTGGCGTGTTTGGAATTAAATAACACACTATACTCTTAAAAGCCAAACCAATATGTATTCATAAAAACTAGTTTTATATTGTAACGTTCATTAGATTTCACATTTATTTCTTATTTCGGTATTGGACATTCACATACGTTTGTACAGCGAATGTCTACTTTTTATTTGACGCTTGGACGATCACTTACACGTTTGTACAGCGAATATATTTCTACATTGCTGTTGGAAATTTTGACATTCACGAACGTGTGTACAGCCAACGTCTAATTTCTACTTCGAAATTGGACATTGGGACAGGCCTTTGGATGCCCAATGTCAAATATCAAAAATAGAAAGTAGGCAATGCTGCACAAATCTAAGTGAATGTCAAATGTCGAACTGACTTTACTGTCTTCTCTATAGACGATGTGACCTGTGACATCACATGTTTACAAAAAAAGCCACATAGCCTGGACTTCATGCAGGCACGATTTGTACACAACCTAATGGAAGAAAACATAAAATCTTACATTTTATGGACTTTCTTACCAATTTTTGAAAGGGGGTTTATTTTCAAACTACTTCCACAACTTCCCATATGACCAGTGCAGTATCTTGCCTGCAAGACTACCAAAGAAGGTCACACTAATTGTAAACAAAGGTCACATCGTCTATAATGCATGTAATGTGACTATAATGGTTGGAATGATAGTTTTACAATGAAGAGAAGAATACCAGTTCCTAATTAGACTAATAGAGAATTAGGACGACATACTAAAGTGACACCTTGGATTTGAATAATGGCGTCGTGTCATCCCAACGTGGTGTGCGTCTTTAGTTTAAAAAAAAACTAAATTGGACTGGCTGTACTGTAAAAAAAAAAAAAAAAAAAAAAAAGTATCACTTTGTATTCTCTCTCATGAAGACAACCAAATCATGCTGATCGAAACGTAGAGTTGTTAAACCTGCCGTGACCTCATTAGATATATTTCTGCGTCGCCACATATTCAACAAATTAGTTTCCTCTATTAGTGTGAGCACTTTGGGATGCCAGTACATGCATTACTGAAAAAATTTTGAGGTGAGCCTAGTGCAAATTTGATTTCACAAGTGCTTTGTTTTAACTTGGAACTTATGTTAGCTACAGAATCACGTGTATTTTGTATAATCCACGAAACTTATGTTTTTGACTGAATGCATTTTTCCAAGAAACCAATGGAGCATTCTTGTTCGCACGGTGTGTCTTGAAACTAATGAGCAGAATGGTAACCTACCAACCAACCATTGATTACCAATCCAATGAAGGCAGCAACGATGTAGCAACGATGCAGCTGCGACTTTAATGGCCGATCCTATTTCAACCGACGTCACATTGACGTCAGAATAATCAGGGAGAAAATGTTTCTCGAATCAATTAGTCCAACCTTTTATATGGGTTAAATCGTTCGCTCTTTGCAACTGTTCAGAATTCATAATCCGACACGACATGCAACGGCCGTCGGGTGAACCTAGCGACGTCCCATCACGCTCCGCTGGCGAATAAAAGAAGGCGATTTCACACGGGGCGAATATTATCGGTATGAAACGATCAAAGTGATGATGGTGATGAAGTATTGGCATTAAGTGAATATAGATGGCACGGACGGCAAAGTAGTGCTCAGAGTGAACACACACAGCAAACAAACTGGGGCTGCGTCAGAGACGAGGAAAGAGAGACTACACACTCGAGGGAAAGAGGATGAAGAAGACAGTCGCTGTTTCGCCTGCTTGTGAAATATAACCGTGAGTGTGAACTTGGTATTGAAGGCTATTTTGATCGGTTCGAGTTCACATGAGAAGTTCCACATATATAGTAGTTGGATAGCATAACAATAGAGACGGGATACCATCGGTGAGTCAGCGACGCATCAAAAGAGTAAATACAAACAATCCAAAACACGTAGAAAAGGTCAAGTTTCATGGTTGCCAATCGCACAGTAAACACAGTTCTATAGTTTTCTACAAAGTGACCTACAATCAGAGAAGAAAAAAAAACACGTCGTGACTTTTCCGTCAGGCTGACACTTCGCACTGAAGACGAGGGAAGTCAATACACCGTTAAAGACCGCTGTCTGCGCTGGACTGACCCCGACGCCGAAAGTAGTGTACGCGGTGAGAGAATTGGAACGGGAAGAGTTGACAGACGGAACGGTAGCTCGTACGTACGGCCTGCCCGCTCCCTCGGAGTTCATCGGCCCGGAGTTGCCAGGAAAATTTGTCCGGTGTCTTTTTGGAGGGCTTAGCCAACAAGCAGAGGAAAAGACAGACTGTACAGTTGTTGTGACTGAATTCGGTAAGTAGACTTGGTGAAGTTGACTTGTCATAAAATTTTAAAAATTAGGACAGTGCATAAAAGGATAGCATGCGTATATCGAAAGAAAGAAAGAAAAGAAAATGCTATCCGCGCAACTGTCTTTTCTAAAATGAAAACTATTGGTATACTTAAAGATAACATCTACGTTATCAACTAACAGCAAACAAGGATGTTTTTCACAAACATGTAGATGGAAATTGCATCGGTGATAAAGGATATTTATTTTGTTTTTACCCATTTACACCGATGTGTGTTAACACTAAATACTCATTACTTTCCCGAGTCCTCTGAAAAAGAGGTCGTCTTTGTTAAGACACTGCTCTAGATGTAAAGGTCGTAGGTTCGAATCCCACCGAGTAATATGCCTGTGATTTTGTTAACAGAGATCGGGAAAGTACCGAGTAAACAGCGCTTACACACACAATTAGCATTTATAAATGTAAGTAACATTAGAACTATGGTACTCATAAAACAATCAATAGTCAAGTCTAACTGCATGATGTGTTCAATTGATGTGCGTTTGGAATGAACGCCGGAAACCTAAGCGCAAGCGCAGACACTTTATGAGCCGATATCGCATTTCAACGTAATATACGCCGCTCCACGTGCGGCCAGATTGGGTTACTTTATTAGGCTCACCTTAAATATGTATTCGATACTCGCAAATCAATATTGGAGTTGATACGACTGTCGGTTCGCAGTTACTCAACTTTCATCGCGATGGTATCACACAAGTGACAGTTCTATTAAAGGAACACGTTGCCTTGGATCGGTCGAGTTGGTCTTTGAAAAGCGTTCTGTAACCGTTTGTTGTGAAATGTGTATGGTTAGAAAGATATTGTAAAAGTAGAATACAATGATCTACACAAACATGCCTCGAAATTGCGTGGTTTTCTTTTTACCCTGTCGACTAACACGGTCGGCCATTTATGGGAGTCAAAATTTTGACTCCCATAAATGGCCGACCGTGATAGTTCGCGACGTAAAAGGAAAACCGTGCAATTTCGAGTGATACTTGTGTGGATCATCATATTCTACTTTTCAAACATCTTTCTAACCATATGCATTTCATAACAAACGGTTTCAAACGCTTTTAATAGACCAACTCGTCCGATACAAGCCAACGTGTTCCTTTAAGAGTCTTGTGAGTACGAGAACACACTTGAGCAGGGCATTTCACAATCGGAGCTTTATCAAAGATGCTATGTCAGATCCCAAAAGTTTTGATTTAAAAATTTAATAGGTATTTTGATTGGGGTCGAGAAAGTTACAAGCTTTCATTTGAGCCATTGCTCGAAAAAGTCCGCCAATTATTAGTAGCAGTGAAGTAAAGTGCTCAAAATTAGTTTTCGTCGGGATCCCGACAATATTATCACGTGACCACCTCTTATGTGTTTTATAAGAAACGTTTTAAATTTTTGTTATGGTTCCTGACCATTAAAAGTAAAAGTTAAACTTTTTTCATTAGAGCGGGTGATACTCTGTGAAATACCATTCACTCAAAAAAATATATATTTCAAAGTTTGGGGCCAAAAATCTGACATGGCGTCTTTAAGGGACAGCAACAGGGTGATAAATATTCCTTGCCCATTGGAAATTGATTTTTTTTTTAAAGAAAGTTGGAATTTGTTCTGATCGATCGAGCCCCAAACTGCTGGGTGTGGGTGAAGTTAATATGTATCATTGCCAGATGAGTCAGATCTGCACACTATAGGGCATGTTTGCAGAACGCATTACTAAATATGTATAATCCTTTATCAAATCCTTTACTCCCGTCGAGGCCTTTTAAAGTGTACCTTTGGTTGTTGGAATCATTCGATTGTTTTAAATTTATATTTTAGAGAACTTGGGTACTTTTTGTAACACAAAACACAATGTCCACATAATTACATTAAACTTACATCGTTTAAAGGCAGTGGACACTATTGGTAATTACTCAAAATAATTATTGGCATAAAACCTTACTTGGTAACGAGTAATACGGAGAGGTTGATATTCTATAAAACATGGTGAGAAACGACTCCCTCTGAAGTGAAGTAGTTTTCGAGAAAGCAGTAATTTTCCACGAATTTGATTTCGAGACCTCAGATTTAGAACTTGAGGTCTCGAAATCAAGCATCTGAAAGCCCACAACTCCGTGTGACGAATCTTTCATAGTTATCTGGCAACTTCGACGACCAATTGAGCTCAAATTTTCACAGGTTTGTTATTTTGTGCATATATTGAGATACACCAAGTGAGTGAAATTGATCTATAATTACCTATAGTGTCAAGGGTCTTTACTGATATGGTTCATACTTCTGCAATGATTTGGGTAAGACAGTGAGTACTTTTCATTTAGATGGGTCTATGCTAAACAAAGTCATGGTATAAGTATGATCATCATGTATAATCAGCTGATTTATAAATCAATACAAAAAAATAGGTCGAAACAATTATAATGCGAATCTCTAAGGATCGCCTTGAGGCAGCTTATGAAGATTCAAATTTCCCTGGTGTCCGTTTGTAAATGCTACGGGTTGGGGTTAGACAGTTGGTTGACATTTACCAAAAGGTTGGTTTTTAACTGCCACGGTTAAACAATAAGGGCACATCAAGTGAAGCGCAATGCTTTTCTTTTTGGTAAAAAATAAATAAAAGATGAACCTAAAAAAGCTGTCTCAGTTGTAATCTGCATGCGGTCATGATAAAGAATGAGAGAAACAGTTCTGTCGAAAAACTTAAATTGTGCGCGACACCCCCTCTAAAACTCGGTGATTACTTCAAAAATATCCCATTCCTTTAACATAATTGAACATTGACAACACTGGCAAATCAGTGAAAATCATCACAATAAAACACTTTTTGGTAAAAACCTCGTTTTTTTCTTTTTGCCAGAGTCACTTTCCCCACACTCTTTCAGTTATAGTTTTCAGTTTAAAACACACCTCACAAAAAAATTGTGAACGTAACATCAAATTTGGTAATAGGTGAACAGGCTTCTAGTGAAAACCAACGAAACCGATTGAAGCTTTTTGGTCGTGGACTTCATAAACGATTGCTGCCATCAAAATAAACAAAATTTGTTTGTGGGGAGGTTTGGGACTTAAAAAGACACTGGACACCTTTGGTAATTGTCAAAGACCAGAATTCTCACTTGGTGTATCTCAACATTATATGAAAAAAAACTTTGAAAATGCGAAAGAATAATGGAAGCAAAAACACCTTTGTCGCACATGTCGTGTGCTTTCAAAAGCCTTGAATTCGAGACCTCAGCTGAGGTTGCAATATTCAATTCAAATATTTGAGTGAGAAATAATTTCAAATTACCTCTCTCTCAAAACTACGTTACTTCAGAGGGAGCCACTTCTCACAATGTTTTGTTACCCCACCAACAGCTCTCCATTGCTCGTTACCAAGTAAGTTTGTATGCTTACAGTGATTTTGAGTAATTACCAATAGTGTCCGGTGCCTTTAAAGACACTGGACACCTTCGGCAAATGTCAAAGACCAGTCTTCTCAACTTGGGTATCTCAACATATGCACAAAATAACAAGCCTGTGAACATTTGGGGTATACACTTAATAAATGAATTTTCTATGAAATAATATACAATTTAAAGCATTGATAGCTTGCAGACCGAGACTATTCAATCCCTGGGTCACATTAGGTTTCCATGAGATTATCCAGCCGTGGACCAGCTGGCCTTGAATAACAAGTGAGCCATATTACCTAGTAATATCCCCACCCAACAAGCAAACAATTCCAAACTTGATGTATGACAATCAAACCCTTTCGTTTGTCATGATGTTTTGTTCCGTAAACCTGTCTCGCTTCGCATGAAAAATTACCTTCAAAGTACAAGGTATGTTGTAGACATCATATTAACATCCCCAAATGTCAGTTGGTATCGTACGGTGTTGAAATGGTGAGACGGTCGAAAGCTTGTTCCGTCCGTCTTTCTCCGCATGAAAAATTACTTTAAAAGCACTCAGTAGTGTAGAACAACGTTCCCTTGGTCGGATATTGTACGGCAAGAACATGGCGAGACGAAAGTTACATTGGTTTAATCAGCAAAAGTACTTTCAACCCAACCTTTTTCCTCATTGTAAAACAATCAACATTTCGATTGCTTTTGGTTTCGAATGGATTTTCTTTCAATCACTAAATAAGTGAATAAAGGTACCGTACCGGCACAATGTTTACTTAAAAAAGCTTGCATTGCGAGAATGAATGGCCTTGGGAGTGGCCGTGACCAGACAAGATCGCTGAAAACTCCTCTTATTTAGCATGTGTTGTAGCTGAAGCCGAAGTCAATTGATTAAGACAAGGCCTTGCATGCATTTCATACACGATTACATCTCTGTAGGTAATGTAGTTTTCTCTATTATTTTTTGATAAACAGACTCCCTATTTTGCTTCCATGTATACGTATTACAGTGATGTTGCCTCTTTAGTTAAACCTTCAATCTAGTTCACTTTGAGGCACTCCATGCACGACCATAATACAGCATTTATATTCAGTAAAAATTCATTCTAGCCATGCAAAATTGCCATTCAATTTAGCAGAGTACATGGACAATAAGGATTGAAGCGAAAAGATGCTGCAAATTCGAATGCCGTTTTGAGTGGATTGCTAAATTGAAAAAGGTCTCGGGAGGAACGTCTTGGCTTCGAATCCCAAACGAGTTGCGTGGGCTATGAGTGTGTAATCCCCCCCCCCCCTCTACCCCCCCCCCCCAGGAACCAGGGAGCAGTCGTCAGACCTACTTAATGGTGTCAAACCAATTAGAAGATTGATCAAAGTACAACTCATTTTACTGATTGAGGAAAAAAACATCGCATGGTGACCTTAATCGGTCAAGTGCATTCGATGGTAAGAGACTGTGCAAGTCTCGCGCGAATCAATTAACGAGAAAACAACAAAAACAAATTAGTTAAAGCAAACTGTCATGAGATGTCATGAAAATGAAAAACAGCTCAACTGGTAGAGCGCCGGCACGTTAATCTGGAGGTTGTTGTTTCGAATCCCACTCTATTAAATTCTTTGTTCAACCCCCAAAATCAATTACAAATTCATCCAGTCAGTTTCCCTTGTGGTTTTAATATATAGAAAATGAAAAAAAACATATATTCGTTATAAGTACAATATAAAGGCAGTGGACACTATTGGTAATTACTCAAAATAATTTTTAGCATAAAACCTCACTTGGTAACGAGTAATGGGGATAGGTTTATAGTATAAAACATTGTGAGAAACGTCTCCCTCTGAAGTGACGTAGTTTTCGAGAAAGAAGTAATTTTCCACGAATTTGATTTCGAGACCTCAAGTTTAGAATTTGAGGTCTCGAAATCAAGCATCTGAAAGCGCACAACTTCGTGTAACAAGGGTATTTTTTATTTCATTCATATCTCGCAACTTCGACGACCAATTGAGCTCAAATTTTCACAGGTTGGTTATTTTATCCATATGTTTAGATACACCAAGTGAGATGACTGGTGTTTGACAATTACCAATAGTATCCACTGTCTTTAAACGTTCAAATAAATCAAATTATTTGTTAAAGTTCAACGTGAACAAAATTTAAAAAACTTCAGAATCGATGGTTATTCCTTTAGAATTCCCAACTGCGAATCACGTCCAAATGCGTGCGACCCTTGCTTAGGTTTAATGAAAAAAGAACGTCAGTTTGCCAAAACGGAGATCCAGTCGTATTTTCGAAGTTTCTTTATTTTTACCATTATGCATTACAATGGCTAAAGTTGACTTTCCTGGCAATACTATTACGATGTACTTTTCACAGCCAACAGACTACGTTTTACTCAAGCATTGAGGCAGAATCGCACACACGTAAAACTAATTAAAGACAGTGGACACTATTGGTAATTGCCAAAGACTAGTCTTCAAAATCCGTGTATCTCAACATATGCATAAAATAACAAACATGTGAAAATTTGAGCTCAATCGGTCGTCGAAGTTGCGAGATAATAATGAAAGAAAAAAAACGCCCTTGTCACACGAAGCTGTGTGCTTTCTGATGCTTGATTTCGAGACCTCAAATTCTAAACTTGAAGTCTCGAAATCAAATTCGTGGAAAATTACTTCTTTCTCGAAAACTACGTCACTTCAGAGGGAGCTATTTCTCACAATGTTTTATACTATCAACCTCTCACCATTACTCGTAATCAAGAAAGGTTTTAAGATGATAATTATTTTGAGTAATGCACCAATAGTGTCCACTGCCTTTAAGGCCGATGGGACAAACTTAGTATCGGCAGTTGCCAAACGCGCAAGACTTGAACAGGGCCCAATTTCATGGCTCTGCTTACCGCCGAATTCTGCGCTTACGATCAAGATTCCCCGCTTCACGTGCAAGCGCCGAGGTTCTGCGCTAGCCTAGTATGTAAGCGTATAATGCCTATAGTAACGTGAAGTACGCACGCGCAGAAGTCAAAATTCGCCGCTTACCCGTGAAATACGCTTGCCGTAAGAACGGAATTCCCTGCTTCCGTAAGCGTCGATTCTGTGCTTACCATAAGAAAGGCCATGAAATTGGGCCCAGTACTGCAGAGCATAAACAAAACGAGTATATGTCGAGAATATGAACTATACCATTAATCGACACGTGGTTTTCTACTTGCCCGATAACATTTGAGCACAAAAACTACTGGATTTCCAGCAGCGTTCAATCGCACCGTGTCAATCGATTTGCCTGTGGATTTCTTTTCACAGAAACCGGGAGTGTACCGAGATAGTGCTTAAAGACACTGGACACTAATGATAATTTACTGGGCACTAATGGTAATTGTCAAAGACCAGTTTTCTCACTTAGTTTATCACAACATACGCACAAAATAACAAACCTGTGAAAATTTGAGCTCAATTGGTCGTCGAAGTTGCGAGATAACAATGAAAGAAAAACACCCTTGTCACGAGAAGTTGTGCACTTTCAGATGCTTGATTTCGAGACCTCAAATTCTAAATCTGAGGTCTCGAAATCAAATTCGTGGAAAATATCTTCTTTCTCGAAAACAAGGTCACTTCAGAGGGAGCCGTTTCTCACAATGTTTTATACCATCAACAGCTCCCCATTACTCGTCACCAAGTATATAAGGTTTTATGCTAATATTTATTTTGAGCAATTACCAATAGTGCCCACTGCCTTTAATACACTTCGGTGTAAGGTAGAAAAAAAATTATAAACTCTCCACTGCAAAATCTGTTTTCGTTCTCCCGGCGTTCACCCCGAATTTGTCCCCGTACTCATGGAAAAACAAACTCCAACCAATAGTATAAACCCAGTATAAGTGTATAGCCGGTCATATAATTCCATATCCCTCGCTGGAACGTGGGTATTAGGTTTTCATCTTTTCTGACCCAAAATCACACACGCGCCAACAAATTTAAATCAATAAATCGTGGTAAATGCCCTTAGTGTTGTAACATAAGCAGCTCACCGATTCGAGTGCCGTCCATCTTTAGTGGTTCTCCCAAAGTGCTGGTTTACACGGGGGGCACTTCAGTTCAAATTCACCGCAGCCTTAAACCCCCATTGCACTTGCACTCTCCATCACAGATAAATGTCATAATATTGTTTTCACTTAACCCACATATTCGGTTAACAAGTGCAGCTAGGCAGATTTAGAGCTAACTGAATATGGGATCAAGGACCTGAATGGTAATTTTGGCAAGCCTTGTTTATTTGGTCAGCTCACACTATTCTAATATCATATACTATTCCACTATTCGTGCATGATTGAAATATAAATTTGCAATGTTTTGCGTCGAACTGGTGTGTGAAAAAAAAATTCAAAATGCTTAACGAAAACAATATGATTTGAAAGTGCACTATTATTTGTAACAATAGTTAAGCGTTAACGGTGCATCCGTTTGAGTTTTTTTAAGGTTTTGTGTTTGACCAATTCAAAACAGAACATTTAAAAGTTTAATAAGTATATATCAAACCACCCTTTGAAGCCTTTGTCTTGGTATAGGCCAAGACCTTGTAGGGGGTGTGGGTGGGGCTTCATTTTTAGACTTTTCAGAAACAGACTTCCTATTTTTCAATGAATTTATCTTGCACAATTTGCACACCAAGTATACGAAAACAGAAATGGACATAGTTGAACCCAGCGCTAGTTTGAAAAGGGAATTCGAAACAATGGAAAGTTGGTTAAGTTGCTCTCGGCTCCGGAACCGTCTAAACATTGACATAGTAGCCCATTATAACTGCGGACCAGCCATGTTTCAAACATAACCAATACCCTAAAGCAATATTGCTATAAACAAACTTTATGAACTTATCTTAATTATTGGCTTAAAACGCGACACTTTCATAACTTGTCCAACAACAGAATTCCATAAGCTGAAACATTGTTCACCTTCCGCAGAAAAAAATATAGGATTCTTAAACAACCGGTGATGAGTCGAGCCTAAACAAAGGGGCTCCCACGCGAGCAAAATGACATTTACTAACCATCACACGCACGCAGCAAATCAAGGGGGCATTGTCGAGACTGGGGGAATTGGTTTAGGTCTACTGTTTCCTTCATGATTACTTATGGCCACAAGAGACATGGCATTGCAATGATTCAGCATGATCAAGCATCCTTGAAAAATTATAACCAGACATGACAACAAAACTAGCACTTTGACCATAATATGTATGTACCAGAAGATGGTACAAACAAGCTTCATAGAAATGGGGGGGGGGGATCTGAAGACATTGACCTTTACAGTGCCTTATCCCTATGAAAAGACAAGCAATGCCATTTACATATATACAGCTTTATATATACCAAATCCCCCTGTCAAACATTGGCTATTTATTTCGAAGATCAACTTCATACACCATGCACACTTTTATGGTAAAACTAATACAAAAATTGACCTGAACGGATTTGAACATATACCCCTGGCATAGTGTTCAGTGCCTTTAACAGAAGAGTTTGGTTGTGTACTGAATTGTTTAAAGGAACACGTTGCCTTGGATCGGTCGAGTTGGTCTTTGAAAAGCGTCCTGTGACCGTTTGTTATAAAATTGATATGGTTAGAAAGATGGTGTAAAAGTAGAATACAATGATCTACACAAATATGCCTCGAAATTGCGTGGTTTTCCTTTTACCTCGTCGAAAAACACGGTCGGCCATTTATGGGAGTCAAATTTTTGAATCCCATAAATGGCCGACCGTGTTAGCTCGCGAAGTAAAAGGAAAACCGTGCAATTTTGAGTGATACTTGTGTGGATCATTATATTCTACTTTTAAAACATCTTTCTAACCATATGCATTTCATAACAAACGGTTTCAAACGCTTTTAATAGACCAACTCGTCCGATCCAAGGCAACGTGTTCCTTTAACTTATTGATACTTCGTCCAAAATGCAAAAACAATCTGCTCAAGTTAACACTGTGAACAATTGCCAACACTCGTGATGGTAATGTTAAAACAATATTTACCGAGCGAAAGTAGTAAAAGTGTTTCCAAGCTGAGAGTGAACTCACGCTCCGAAATTTTCGCCTTTAATCGACAGTGGTGCATTATATTGTATCAAATTTCACATAATATTATTTCTCTTCACATTCTTTATGGTAAATAATTTCTTATAATAATTACAAATCATGACAGTGTTTTTGTTTGTCGCGAGCAGTTTCTTCCTAGTAATTTTACACATCCGATGAGCGGTCACGGGGCGCATTGGGAAAACAAAATGTAGGCCTACGCAGTTTCAATGTTAAACAATATTATTGTAAAAGAAAACACTAGACGATTGGTTAATTTCCAAAACAACATTGATAAGTTTCAATCTAAGTTTCAACGTTTCGATCGCCGTAATTATTGCGGGTTTTTGTTTTTTTTCGCTGAATGCGTTATATCGCCAAATTTGGGTGGTTTAAAAATATAATCGCCTTTATATTGCTCGAAGTATGGCGATATAACGCAGTGAACATACAGCGATACCATCCAATAGGCGACCTAACGCAATAAAACACAGAAATATAAATGACGCACTAGACGACAGTCTACATCGCAACACTTCGCTGATACAACGCCGTAAAAAATTCAAGAGATCTCAATAGAAATTGCACTCATTTCACATTACTAATACTGTTCGACAGTATGTTTTCTCCCATAACGTTCATACACTAGGTCTGTATCTTAACTAGATTTTTATCTCATTAAAAACTAAAGCCAGTCGGCTTAATAAGTGCGCATCTGTTATTCTTCGTATGCATTTTTAATTTAATCCTTTTTGTATGAGAGAGTAGGATGTTTTAGTTTGATAGTCGAATGTCTCGTGGTCATTTTGTTCTTGTATATAAGCGTTTTCTCCCGTGTTTGATCAATGTTATTCCCTGAAATTCTACTCCAAAGTAGGTTCTTTTAAAGATTACATTTTAAAGCACTTGGAGGAGAGCAACTGTCCGCATCTGTCAGCACATGCTGAAACTTTGTTAAAAGGGTTTTGGTACCTTTCGTAGATCAAGTGGTGGACATGAAATTAACTCCTACACACTATTATGCAATAGAAGTTTCAGCCTCATTTATAATTTTTTGAGAACAAAAAGTGAAAATCACAGAGCAACGTTTTCAGGAGAGTGCATTGCGACCAAACAGGGCCCAATTTCATGGCTCTGCTTACCGCCGAATTCTGTGCTTACGATCACGATTACCCGCTTATGTGCAAGCGCCGAATTTCTGCGCTAGCCTTGTAGTAAGCGTATGCCTAGTAATGCGGAGTACACACGCGCAGAAGCCAAAATTCGCCGCTTACCCGTGAAATACGCTTGCCGTAAGCACAGAATTCCCTGCTTCCGTAAGCGCCGACTCTGTGCTTACGGTAAGCAGAGCCATGAAATTGGGCCCTGGTCCCTCGCATAAGGATTATAATAGCATTTCAGTTCGTTTGATTATGATTATAGTTTGCTCTTAAAATATATATCAAGTTGTTCTTATTACTATTTATTGTTATTATATTTCTCTACACAAGCTCATTAAAATTACACACAAAGGAGATAGAAAAAAGATATGGGGAAAGGCAAGACTATGAGGAGGAAAACGTAAATTTCCATAAAACTTCTGCTGATATGTTATACAGTCTGGGGTTAAACGACCAAAGGGAACCGGGGTTTCGGTCCAGTAATATTCTTTTCAGTTCCCGTCGTTATGAGATGTTTGTTCGTAATCTATAAAAAATATAGCTGTTCCTGTTCTGTGTCTATTTGCATATCTTTTATGGCAAATAAACTCAAATACTAAATGACATCTGTCACTCTGTTAAATTTATGCACAACTATAAAAGATCCATTGCAAACTTGTTCAATAACATTTCCTCATTCGAACAGTACAGTTGACGTGCATCGTTTACTCGGGAACATGATCACAAATTATCTATGAAATTGCTCAAGTTTGTAACATGATACCACTGTTTCTTTAAGGGGTGATGTTACATCGCTAGAGTTTGGAAGTATATATTTCATTTCTCCGGGCAAAGCAAAAATTATTGAAGCAGGTGTGACATTCTTCAGGCAAGATATTTCGCCGATATCGGGGGGGGGGGGGTTCTGTGAAATATTGCGCCTATATCGTCTTTTCACGCGATAGGAATTATAACGATGAAAATGCAAGTATTTCAGAGTCTAAATGCCTATTCCAAATTAGGAAAGTAACATCTCAAACGCTAATGCCTTCAACAGATTATCCCAAAGGTGTCTTAAAGCCATTGGACCCTTTCGGTAAACAGTTATGTCCAAGGCCCACACTTCGTGTATCACAACTGATATATCAAATAACAAACCTGTGAAAATTTGGGCTTAATCGGTCATCGGAGTCGGGAGAAAATAAACCCACCCTTGTATCCGCGCATTTCGCCGTGTCATGACATGTGTTTAAAATAAATCCGTAATTCTCGGTAACGAGAATTGATATTGTTTTACTGTTTTCTCAAAAAGTAAAGCATTTCATGGAATAATATTTCAAGAGAAGTATTTCACCACTGCCTTCTGTAAACCCTGTAAGTAATTTGTAAATCTGTGAACTTTTTTTTTTTTTTCTGTACCGAAAGGGTCCAATGGCTTTAAAAGGAAGTATTTAACATTGTTGTCCTCCTTGAAACATAATGTATTGTTATATTGCAAAAGGAACTACATGTACATGAGTTCATTGTCTTTATTGGAACATAATGTATGGTGTATTTTACAATTAATCTTTAATAAAGTTCTAAAATACTTCCTCCTTGAAACGTGATGTATGTTTCTATTAAAAACAGAACTATTTGATTTAATTGTCTTCATTGAAACATAATGTATGGTATTATTACAAAATGAACTATTTGAGTTCACTGTCTTTATTAAAGAAAAAATGTATGGTGTATTCACAATGAATCTATTGTATGATTCTAAAATACTTCCTCATTGAAACAAAATGTTTCTTTCTATTACAAACGGAACTATTTGATTTTATTGTCTTTATTGAAACGTAATGTATGGTGTATTGCATAATGAATCTTTAGTATAAAATAATAAGGAAAATTCTATATTTTTAAATTTATATACCTTATAGGTCCTTTGGGTTTGTAAGCAGCTTGCACTAACTAATTCTGGGGGGTTTTCGTTCGGAAATACTATTTAGTTAATTATTCAAGCATTACTTGACAATTAATTACAAAAGCATGAGTATCAACTGCAATGTCTGCGAATTGAATGCGCAATATGGCAATCCAAACAGAATTAAATATTACTCAGTAACTTGAAGAAATATTTACACAATGGGGAAAATGTAAAGAAATGTACACAGTATGTTTAGTGCTGCAGCTGTTTCAACATCATGCGGTACCATGACCGGGTTATCGATTAATGAGACGGTATCCGCATTATTCGGCTATTCGGATAGATGTGCATGCCAACACACGTGATATTTGCAGTATCGATTATTACATCGGTATTAGCAACATGTTTAACACCATTGATCTATACACTGCTCTATAATTGCAACGGTCGTGAGTTCGAATCCAACCTGTAAATAGTATGCCTGTGATTTTTTTTTTCACAGAGCCCAGGAGAGAGCTGAGTAAACGGCGGTGTGTATTGGTAAAACAAAACACAGAATTCTTCCCCGATGCCAATGTCCATCTATTAAACCTTTGGTATTGTCCTTTACGCCCAAACTATACGGTTGAGACGGTCCCCTCTGTTTTGGTGGGACACGCCTACCTTTATAGTTTCCACACATTGGGCAAGTCTTACAACAGATGGGTGGCCATCTTGTTGTTGTCATCCATTCAAATCAACAAAACAAAACCGAGGCTGGGGCAGGGGGTTTAACAGTCTGTTCACCTGTGATAGACTGAGAAACACTATCCGAAACTTCGCGTGCAACACGTGAAACATGGCATTGTTGGCGGCCGCTCATGCAAATATACTGGCGGGGGGAGGGGGTAAAACAGTAGGTTCACCTGTATAGTAGAATGAGAAAGACTATTCGAAACTTCGCGTGCAACATGTGAAACATGGCAATTTCGGCAGCCGCTCATGCAAAGCTATTAGCAGAATTTTCGTGCGTTTCACTTACTTTGTTCTTTTAAGAACAAAGTTAGTGAAAACAACTTGCGGTATCCACCACATTGTGGTTAACCGGTCAGAAAATTTCACTGTTTTTTAAGTATAGAGCATGAACTCACTTTCAGTAGAATGAGAAACATCGAAACTTCGCGTGCAAAACAGAAAACATGGCAATTTTGGCGGCCGCTCATGCAAATCTATTAGCAGAACTTTCGTGCGTTTCATTACCTTTGTTCGAACAACTTGTGTGATATCCACCGCATTTGAAGGTATTTACATGGTGTTACCGCAAACCTATTCTATGAATGAGGTATTTCCCTTTCAGAAATGCTACAACTGTTTTTCCAGTAAGAGTAATGAACTCGCATGCTTTGTAGTCAGGTCATTGGCGCTCAACATGACTCTAGATGGGTGAACTTAATGAAACAAGTACGTATATTACAAACAAGTTTGATGTTTCCCCCTTTTGGTGTGTCACTTTTCTGCCGACAACAAAGCCTGGCTCAAGTTCATGCCCGATTGGCTTTGCATCTAATGTATTCATTGTTATTAGCTTCATGGCGTATACAAGGCTACTCAAATGTGGTCTCTGTTGCTTTTATGAATTATTTATTCAGGCAGAAGCACAACGGGAAATGAACGTATAACAATCATTTCAAGCTGTGCATTAGAGTGGTCTGTATAATATTATTGCAATGGTAATGGCATGACAAAATTATGATAATTTGCTCGCTGATGTACCATGCAAGGCATAAAGAGAAGAGAGAAAAACAGAATATTTGAGACGAGTGAATTGTGCGTGACGCCTTGGTATCGAATTATATCGACATCATTGTAAAAATATTGCCGAGATATAAATGCAGAGACTAGACTTGTTAAGAACATGGTGACGTGCTATACGCTGTTTTCTCTGATCACACTACTAACGACCATGCAGTAAGCCGAGCGATATACAAAAGACTGCAAGTTATCATGTTATTTGCCCGACTGAAGGTTCTATACATAATGACGTCACTGACAGTGCTCAATGACGTCGTTGTGACACCTAAAATGTAGCCCGAGAGACCCAAGGGGAATCCCCTAACCCTACGTAAAAGCAGTCCCAACCTCATGAAGTCACAACCATGTGCCTAATAAACGGTACAACGTGTATGCAAAGCTATGTTTTAATTATGAGACTCATTCATATTATAAGCTTGGGTTTATGTGGCGCAACCTGCCCTTTCTCTCATAACGATAAGTGTACTGTCTTCGTTTACGTGCGCGACACACAATGGAGTGTCCGAAGGTTGAAGCAATATTTGTTGCCAGCTGTCTATGGTCAAGGACACAAGTGCCCACTACTCCGACATTGAACACAGCAACTTTAGTTCGATGCACAACAAGGCCAGTCGCGCATGACACCAGGATGCGTCGAGAAGTACCTCAACTCAACCCCTACAACCCTCTAGAGTGTATTGAGATTCTAAGCACACAACGAAGACATAATGTTGGGATACACATGCCCAAAATCGAACACCAAATGCCATTCGCGCACTTAACTAATAAATACGCAAACTTTGCACAACGAGACATAATGTTGGGATACACCATGCCCAAAATTGAACACCAAATGCCATTCGCGCACTAAACTTTATAAGACGCAAACTGCACAACGAAGACACAATGTTGGGATACACATGCCCAAAATCGAACACCAAATGCCATTCGCGCACTAAACTAACAATACGCAAACTTTGTCCCGTTGCCACACAACAAACCTTTGGCTTCACGTGCAAATTATACGACACAATACAACGGTTTATATATGTCAATAAATTGTCATTATTTGGTATTCACGAAATAATTTTATAGCCACACAGAGTCACACAAAGTTCAAGGCTAATTCATATACAGTAACAATACCACTCAATCACAAAGACAATCAACGAGCAGTATTACTTCACCACG
Organism: Asterias amurensis; assembly: GCF_032118995.1. Taxonomy (NCBI): domain Eukaryota; kingdom Metazoa; phylum Echinodermata; class Asteroidea; order Forcipulatida; family Asteriidae; genus Asterias; species Asterias amurensis. The sequence continues at coordinate 8,842,918 of NC_092651.1, forward strand.
TGGAGCAGAAAAGTACGGTGGCACTATGGAAGGTCTATATACGCTCAAACTGTTTTTAGTCTCTGTATAAACCATAGAGCTATATATTTCTTTTTTTTTCCATAAGTACTATTTCATCTTCACTATAACTAAACTATTTCATCGTTAGCATCATTTTCTCTACAACTGCTATTTCATCTTCACCATAACTCTTAGTTCATCTTATCCATAGCTGTATTATTTCACCAAAACGACTATTTCATCTTCACCAAACAACCAAACAACTATTTCATCTTCACCATAACTACTATTTCATATTCACCATCATTTCTCCAAAAACTGCTATTTCATCTTCGCCATAAATATTGATTCATCTTATCCATAACTGTATTATTTCATTCCCATCAAACTATTATTTCATCTTCACCATAACTACTATTTCATATATAATTCATATTTACCATCATCTTCTCTATAACTACTTTTTGTTATCCTCACCATTACTATCTCATCTTCTCCAAAGGTATTTTGTCATCTTCACCAAAACGACAATTTCATCTTCACCATTACAGTACCATTTCTAACCTTCAATTCACTGTAAAGCTAACTGCAAACACTAGCAGCTTATATACTATTAAAGCAATCGCACACCATCAGTAAACATCAGAAAATTTAGGCTCAATCGGTCATCGGAGTCGGGAGAAAATAACGGGAAAACCCACCCATGTTTCCGCACGTTTCGCCGTGTTATGACATGTGTTTAATTATAAATCTGTTATTCTCGATATCGAGAATTGATATTGTTTTAATGTAATCTCAAAAAGTAAAGCATTTCATGGAATAATATTTCAAGGGAAGTCTTTCACTATTACCTTCCGAAACCCTGTAAATTATTTGTAAATCGGTGAACTTTTAATTGTTGTTCTGTTCACAAAGTGTCCAATGGCTTTATAACAATATGGCTCGACTGTGGTAACAGTTTGGGTGAACACTGCTATACTGGTCCTCGCAGAAGTAATTTACACGGGGCCGTCATAATACCTGAGAGCGACGGGCCCTTTCAATCTATACGTAGATAATTCATAAAAAGGATGAGACATTATAAAACAAGTCTCTTATAAATATATGATGTGACGGTGAAGATTCGTGGAGAGTTGACTCATGCCAAACTGACAAGGTGTCGATACCTCTCCTATAGGGTGACCTCAGTTTTGCCGTAAAGCCTTCGGGGGAAAAACTGGTGCAAAATCCGTACGTGTTACATTGTTATTTTTTACTCGAGACTTTTTTGCATCTTATTTGTGTGTTTGTTCATTTTTAAAGTGGTGACAGAGAAGCAGCGATGAGAATCACGCCTGGATGCTGTCAAAAGTATCGACTCGGGAAGGCAAAGGAAGAATAATTCATATGGAAATGCTATTCCGCCCCACACCTCGAAGGTTGAAGAGGTGTTAGGTGACCGTGAACTGTCGGGATGTGTCCGGGGGTTAATCGTGGCTTAGACACGGCCAAGAGATGCTGTCTATGGCTTGGTGCAATTAAGTCGAGTGAATCGCTAAATACTTAGAGTCGTCATCTGATATATTTTTTGGGTGAGGCTCGGGAATAATCGAACTCATCTGGCCGTTCTCGCCCCCAAAATTTGCAATAATTCATGCACCGACTCATATTTTATCCCGGTCCTTGTTTTGTAGAGCTACATAGGAATATTTATTACACTGGTTTCATTTTACATTTACACTTCTGCGATCAATACTATATCGGTGACAAAACCTCTCAAGTGTCTTTGTACATTGATTGAAGATGCTAATTGGTCGGCAACCAAAAGTAACTTATATTGAACATTTTCTAGTTTCAGTCAATAGAGGGCAGTATATCGTAACCCCCCCCCCCCCATGAAGGACCGAATAAATCTCAATAAGGCTTAATAAAATCTAATAAACTTTTCAGACAGGTTACTGTTGAAGGTTGGACAGTTCAGACATGTTGGACAAACTTGTAAGTGTCCAAAAACCAAAAAAAGACGAAAGTTGGCACGGACACACAAAAAATAGCCAGTATAAACATAGCCTTGATCAAGGCGCTACAGCCAGCCGCGACCTGCAAAGTTCCAGTCCCCATCACTGAATTCCGCCAGCGCACACAGTGCATAAATACGTGTACAGCGTATGTACACATACGTACTGTACATGTACATGTACCATCTGTATATGGTACACTTACGGTACATGGGTACTTTCCCAAGTAGCGCCTTGATGGTTTTGTATCTGCCAAAATTTAGGGCGGAGCTCATTATGCTAATGTTTACTAAGAACCCGTTCTCATTGGTTGTTGGTTGACCTATAAACTCTCGCTGCGATGTCAATCACAACGTTGTTCTGCAAGCACTCGCACACATGTGCTCGTCGACGTATTGTAAACAAGCAGTGGCTGTAGTATAGTTGCAACAATGGCGGCGGGCGAGGGAGAAATCCCTACTAGTAAAACAAAACTGTAAGTCGCTGGAAATCAGTGGTGTATAATTTGCAACACAACTACAGAAACTTTCAACAAAATATAACAGCCGCGTTTAATGCATCAATCATGGGTTTAGAAATAGAAGGAAGAAAATTAGACCATGTGAAATGTGTTTGAGAAAGGTTAAAAAAGTATCCAGGTGTCGTGGGTTTCCGGCAAGATGGCTACTTGGTAAGAATTCTTCGGTGTTGGGCATATGACAGTACAACACATTCCATCCCCTTGAAGCACAAACACAGACCAGATGAGATAAAAAAAACCAGCTTTTTATTTTGTATTAATGTAGACATATACTATTCATTACGTTTCTCGCGGTAAATCAAAGTTGGGGATCGAAAATATGTGTTGTCGACAGACGGTAGAAGATGGCGTGTGGCTGAACATTAACTACAAATAAAGTTCAATTTCATAAACTAACTCTTGACATACTAGTACTACACTACAACGTTACACTTATAGTACAGCAGCTTCCAATTCTGGGACAAATCTACCAGCTACGTTGTAATTATGATGCTAGTCCTCGTGTTATAATGAAACGCAAGACAACGCAAGTTGTTCGAAGTTGTTCAACACCATTACCGACCGGGCGAGTCATGTCCGGCTCACCCGTCCGGCAGCGCATTCAGACCCCTTACAATCATAGCTAATATACACCACGCTCCAGACACTGCTATAAAAAGTACATGTACATATAGCTAGCGTACAGCGTACACACACACACATACACACATGGACGTGGCATGATTGCTAGAAGTAATACGTCATTCTCAATCGCGCCTGTGATTGGCCAATGTTTAGAATGACACGCCCACATCATGAATACCCTTTTATCGGAATTCCGATAAAGCTTTACAAACCCATCAAGGCTGTTGTTTGAGCCACGTGTATGAGGTTGAAAATACAAAGACACGACCGTTCTCACGACTACGCTATACTGTTCTCGCTGTACAATGTATGGTAATGTACATTTGTGTATGCACTGCATGCGTGTACCGCGAACCGGGCCGGGGAGCAGTACGGCAACAGCCTTGATCAAGGCTAGTATAAACACGATTCAGTGCATCAACTTCCAATGGCCTGAGCGAACAATCAACATTTATATCCTTTAATAGAGATGCTTATTATTGGATTTTCAAAATAACTAATCTAATGTTTTCAACCCGCACCTGGGGCTCCGTACTCGATTCCATAGTACGGCTCATTAAGTTCCCAACAATTAACGTTTACACCGGAAAATACCTCATATTTTTAATGAATATTGTGCAACCACTGCTGGATGCACAAACTGCACCGTCCAGACCCAGCATGTCTACAGAACAGAACACATTACCGTAATGCCTTTAATTGCAGTGGTAACTGTAGCCTCAAATCCACTCTGATTACGTACTCATTACAATTTTTTTGAAGTATCCTTCAGATAAGCTATAGACATCCTGCCTTTAGGGGTGACTTCAGGACAAAGGCGGAGACTATCTAATTTAGTTTGGCTTATTTTACAGTCTATATAATTACGACCTTCTGTTAATGCGATCGAATGGTTCTGAAATTATGGCACAGTCATCCAAAATAATCTAGGAGAATTTTGATATAATTATATACAGCATTTAACTTACAAGGACTGGTGATATTACAACTGCACTCTCAATAAATACAGGACCAGACCGAGCAGGAGAGCAGGGATAGGACCTACCGGAGGGGCCGGAGCCGTTGCCCTAGGAAATCGGTCCCCGGAGATTTTGTCCCCCCTGAGAAACTTGACCGTGGGCTGAAGGAGGATGTTTCAAAAGAGGGCCCTACCAGTAGTAGTTTTTACATAGTACCCTGTATGGGGGACAGAATCGGCTTCCACACCGGCCTGGCCTGGGTGCGGCGAAGGTTCCCAAGTCAAGCTAACCCTGGTTTGTCCACCACACAAACACCTCTGATTATATGTTCCTGCGTCAGGTTGAGGTGTCATTTAGTCACCGATTCCGGGTCCTATACTGACCCAGACATGGGGCAACCCGATGGGACCCGGGTCCAGGTCAATTCTGAGCAAAGAGTTTTAAAAACGATGGTGAAACTTACCCGTGATCATTTCCTCTTGGTTTCGAAGCCTCCTTTTGTTTCAGCGTAGACCCCTTTTCAACCTGTTAAGAAAAGGGTAATTGTACTATTGAATTTTTTAGTGAAAGGGGACTTTTTATAACCACTCTTAAAGATAGCAATATTGGTTAGAAGCCTATATATACCACCTTACCCTTTCGATAGATAAAGCATCTTGAACAATATTTCACTTCGAAGTAATATGGTTGTATACAAAATATGTATCAGTTTTTGTGCCCCAAACTTGAATCCGAGAAGCGTTACTGCGGTAACGCTTTTTAGATTGAGTATTCCTAGTAGTGATTATTCTACCTGCATCGACATTTTTCGCCCCAGATTTTCGGCGATATCTCAAAAATGCGACCATGTACGGGCCGCGACTCCAAGCCATCGACCACATGTAGTAGTTTAATTTATAACACACCTCTTGCTTTTTCTGTATTCTGATTGGCTGAAACACGGTCACGTGGGATGAACTATAGGGGAGTGATCGCGCGCGCGTGTTTTGCGGGAATAGTACCAGAGCGGGCACTAGTCTTTGCAAATAGTGCCCGCGGTAACAGCGCCCTCTCTTGACTTGAACCGTGAACAAACTACAAAATTCCTTTTTCTGTTCTTATTTGACATTTTAAGACAGAGCTGTGTTATAAAATACATATTGACTTGCATAATTCGGTAACTAGTGTACATCTATTCCCCCTTGGGCCTGTGAGTGACCAGAAGAGGGGCCTATTTGCCTCGGGCTTCGGCCTCGGGAAATAGGTCGCTCTTCTGGTCACTCAAAGTCCCTCGAGAGAATAGACGTATACTAGTTACCTCGTTGCCAGTCAGTATGTGTATAATAATACAACTACATTTTATGTGGGACTCAAACCTAGTTTCCAAAAACGAAATGTATATACATTGACTTGATATGATAAGATATATCTAAAGAAGATACGTATGCTCCACGAGGAATAGAATATTGTGCAAAACGTTTTGGGCAATCTTAAAGGGTCTGGGTACTTTTTACACAATGTCCACAGATTTCCATTACACAGTTTGAAGATATCGATAGTCTACTATGTTAATATTTTAAGGGAAGCTTTCTACCGGAAAGCTCCCCTGAAAAATATTACTCGCTGAGGTGTTGAAAACTTTGAAAAAAATCAGTAAAACAATGTCACGAAAATGATTATGGCATTGTTTTACTCATCTCTCAAAAACTACAGCACCTCAGCAAGAAGCCTAATATTTAAAGGGAAGCTTTCTATCATAAATGTCTTCAAATTGTGTAGTTTAATGTGGATATAGTGCTTTGTGTTAAAAAATAGTACCCACATACTTTAAGTAAAAAAAACACAAACGGATATGGAACAGAAACTATACGTGTTTCACTTCTTTTTGTTCTGAAGGTGTGGAGGTGTCAAGTGGAGGGGAGTAGCCTCCACCTCCACCCCCCCCCCCCCCCATGTCAATGTTTTTGAATTCATACTAGAAGCTCTTCATCGATTGAGTTCACAGCTACGTTGCTAAACCGGAGGTCAAGCACGCTCTTGTAACACACGCACAGGAAAACTCACATTTTTATGTCAATAGTTTGTGGTCCGCATAATACAGTGGCATCCTATATCGATTGATCACAGGTTCTAAATGGTGCACTGCAAAAAGCTCTTCACCACTCAGTTTGTCGTAGCGAGGAAAAAGCCACCTTTACACCACGGAAACACTTTTGTTCCGTCTCTCTCCATGTTTCCGATGGGCCAGGTGTGACTCTCAGATGCATTATTTACTTTAGAGACAATTTGTATATTATTTCCCTGGCCTCATATAGGTCTCATCCAAGGATGTTTGGTCCACCGTTTATATATATCAAATAATTGGCCCTTTCCACTCTGTATCTCTTTTTATCCCCGTGGAATACAGCCCTGGGGGGGGGGGGGCGGGGATTTTTTACCGCACAGTTACCCCAGCGCACTTTCACACTGCCCCGGTTAGCAGAGGACACTATTTGGCACGGTGTCCACTGCGCATACCAAGCGAACACTTTTAGCAGCGGACACTTTTTGGCATGTCACCGGAACCCACACGGTTAAATACCCCGCCACTCCACGCGTTCACACTGTGTCCGTATTCCACAGGGTTCTGGTTGCACGTTTCAAGAATACCCCGGGGTTTTACCGCTTACCCCCCCCCCCCCTCCCCCAGGAGCATGGGTGGCTTTTCCCCGGGGTAAAACAAACTAACATATAAAACCACAATGTTCTCAACAACCAAATCTCATTTCATGCTTTCCCTTCAAAATCCACCCTCCATCGGGATGTCAAATCAAACGACGGGCTCGTAAACCTTGTTTTTGCCAAGTGCGAAAAAGAAAACACGCCATAAAAATGGATGTTCCTTTTCGTAACACCCCATCGCTAAGACAAGACAGAACAGATGCAAAGGAATTTTTCAATCACCTGCAATGTTTTGAAACGACAGAGCGGTGTTCGATTTCAGAATTTCAATTAAGGCCCGACATGAAGCAACACATATGCTGGAGACAGTTGAAATATAGATTTTTCCCTATAGCATGAAACGACTATTTTTCTAACGGTTCTATTGCTTGGTAACACCTCAAACAAAAATAACACGATACATAAATAAACAACGACACAATAATTTTAACAAATCAATCAACAAATAAAAACATACTAAAATAATAAACAAACTACAGATAAATAACCCCAACAAATATAACAATTTGTAATTTAAAGACACTAGACACTGATTTGTCAAAGACCAGTCTTCTCACTTGGTGTATCTCAACACATGCACAAAATAACAAACTTGAGCTCAATCGGTCGTCGAAGTTGCAAAATAATAAAGAAATAAAAAAACACCCCTGTAACACGAAGTTGTGTGATGCTTGATTTTGAGATTTTCGTGGAAAATTTCTTCTTGCTCGAAAACTTCGTCACTTTAAGAGGGAGCCGTTTCTCACAATGTGTTATACTATCAATAGCTCCCCATTACTCATTACCAACAAAGGTTTTAGGCTAATACTTATTTTTGAGTAATTACCAATAGTGTCCACTGCCTTTAAATTATTTTTAAAATCCTTCTTGTTAATTTGTTGTTTAGGCCTATATACTTTCATGTACTGTGCTTCACTGTTTTTAAAATAGTGAAATTAATACGTCGATTAACACGTTTGGTTATCACTCTTAAAGGAACACGTTGCCTTGGATCGGACGAGTTGGTCTATAAAAAGCGTTTTGTAACCGTTTTCTATAAAATGCATATGGTTAGAAAGATGATGTAAAAGTAGAATACAATGATCCACACAAATTTGCCTCGAAATTGCGTGGTTTTCCTTTTACTGTGCGAACTAACACGGTCGGCCATTTATGGGAGTCAAAAGTTTGACTCCCATAAATGGCCGACCGTGTAAGTCGACGAGGTAAAAGGAAAACCGTGCAATTTCGAGGCATGTTTGTGTGGATCATTGTATTCTACTTTTACAACATCTTTCTACCCATGTGCATTTTATAACACACGCTTTTCAAAGACCAACGCGACCGATTCAAGGCAACGTGTTCCTTTAAAAGTAATGACAAACAAATTGGGGTGATGGGGTCAAGTAACATTGGGGTGATGGGGTCAAGTAACATTGACAAGTATCAGTTGTTATGCCCATAAAATTGAAATTTAGAAGCGATGCTGTCGGTAACGCTTTTACTGTTAGAATAGCTTATCAGATTTGTGTACCAATCGCACTGTATTGTTCCTGCGTGGACGATATCTCAAAAACACGACCTCTTTGTGAATTGCCTTATTAACTTTGTTGAAAACAATGTACATAATTTTTTATGATTTAAACTATCGAACGGTTCAAAATAGCAATAGGTAACCTTTCCCTTTAGATAAAGCCGTGAAGCTTTAACAAAATTAAACAATTAATTTATAACATAACCGAAATTTTAATTAGAAGGTAAATGAATAAACAAAATATAAAATACACTACAAATCCCTTGCAGATTTTATCTTTCACACACTCCACAAATCTTTAAATCACACATTTTATCATACAAAATGTAAAAAAACGGTGTGAAATGATTTGCTATCAATGCCCAGGAAATACTCTCGAGCGAGGGTCGTATAAGAATTTTCACCGATCTATCAAAGTTGAGGATGACTAATTTATTATGTTTGTACGATTTAAAATGCGAGCCAAAACTAAATCTACAGATCTGTGATTGAACATTGATTTCGATAGGTTTGCAACTGCTTAAAATTCATAAAAACGTCCTTGCGGAGTTTCCCAATAATCAAGGCTTTAAATAATTCAATCCAATTAAGTTGGTATAGACTAATTACTTTCGTGTATCTGCGTTTGGCTTTAGTACATGTATTATAATAGAAAACATGTTATTATTGACAAACCATGGAGTATGGTGGCTAAAGAAAATAAGTACTTTTTAAAGGCAGTGGACACTATTGGTAAATTCTCAAAATAATTATTAGCATAAAACCTTACTTGGTAACGAGTAATGGGAAGCTGTTGATAGTATAAAACATTGTGAGAAACGGCTCCCTTTGAAGTGACGTAGTTTTCGAGAAAGAAGTAATTTTCAACGAATTTGATTTCGAGACGTCAGATTTAGAATTTGAGGTCTCGAAAGGACACAACTTCGTGTGACAAGGGTGTTTTTTCTATCATTATTATCTGGCAACTTCGATGACCAATTGAGCTCAAATTTTCACAGGTTTGTTATTTCATGCATATGTTGAGATACACCAAGTGAGAAGACTAGTCTTTGACAATTACCAATATGTCCATGTCTTTAATGTGATTCTTTGAGATTAAGTAAAATGCAATAGGACTATCAGGAAGAATGGGGTTTATTTACAATTTGTGAGAGAGTAATGCACTATTTATGGTTTTTCTGAGACATTTACAGTAACCCTAACTGTGCATTCCCCAGTGTGATGTTAATGTAAATAGAATGGAGGTTACAATGTCTGTATTAGACCCAGTTTCAACCTAGTTCTTCGATAAGAAATTCACAGTTACGGTCAAATTTATCATAGTTTCAGACACGCAAGACGTCTACGCATTTGTTTTTAATGTATCATCTAGACCGATTGTCTGGAGTTCAATGTAGAAAGCTGCCAGTTTGTTGGTATTTAGGGAACATGTTCAAAATATAAGGCGCCGTTTAATAAATGGAATGTCGTCACGCTACACATAGGGCGTGAGGCTTAAAAGCCATGTCCGGAACAAGCGACTCTGGCTGCAGCAGTACACACATTGTGCAAAAAGGTGGGTTTTTTTTTTTTTTCGTTTTTTGTTCTTGCAGAATTGTATGACCAATTGAACCCAAATTTTCCAGATTTGCTATTTTGTTGGGACACACCAAGTAAGAATATTGGTCCTTGATAATTACCACCGGTGTCCATAGTGCCTTTAAAGGCAGTGGACACTACTGGTAATTACTCAAAATAATTATCATCCAAAAACAGTTCTTGATTACGAGTAATGGGGAGAGGTTGATAGTATAAAAAAATGTAAGAAACAGCTCCCTCTAAAGTGACGTAGTTTTCGAGAAAGAAGTAATTTTCCACGAATTTGATTTCGAGACCTCAAGTTTAGAATTTGAGGTCTCGAAATCAAGCATTACAAAGCACACAACTTCGTATGATGACAAGGTTGTTTTTTCATTATCTCGCAACTTCGACGACCGATTGAGCTCAAATTTTCACAGGTTTGTTAGTTTATGCATATGTTGAGATACACCAACTGTGAAGACTAGTCTTTGACAATAACCAATAGAGTCCACTGCCTTTAACAAACAAATGTTTTCACCGATGCAGCACTTGCCATTCCGAAGCCGTCAATTCTGATACGACCTAATTAACACGCTCCAATGACCCATTAGTCTATTAGCCAATGACCGTGTTGCATTATGGTTGCCAGTCAAACCTGCAACCGGAATCGTTCCTGTCAACTATTTCGTAAAAAACGTGATGTAATTCCGGCACATCGTCCTGAATTTCAGGCTAGAGTTGATATTGAGTTCGATTTTGATGTCAGACGTCCCCATCCCGAACAGTGATGGAGTGGACACCTGCTATACGGTGATGTAGTATGGAAATTAATGACGACTGTTTCATGTATTTTGGGTCCGAAGATCACATTTCTGAAATTTCACCGATTTATGGCATGGTCGTGAAATAGAACACTCGTCAAACAGAAGTGTTATATCAACACTTTTAAATAACAACATGACCACTTGAAGACTCTTTCTGGAGTATAAAAAATATAGATTTGGTGAAAAGGTAATTTGAACTGTGCGCGGTCCAACGTTGTTCAAGAATTATCACCTGCAATGTTCAAGTGTTGATTTAACACTTGGTGTTTTTTACTTATTGTTCTGGGTGTAAATCATCACATTCTAAATAGTTGACCCGATCTGGACCCCGTGGGACCAGACCCACTTCTAGGTATAACCCGAAATCCGTGTACAAATGGCCACAGAAATTAAATCCCATCTTTGTTTCACACTTTCCAGTTCAGTCTGACCTGCATTTGGGTCAGGTCCCGGACCACGAAAATAGGTGTCAGTTTGACCCGTATACAGGCTAGGTAGTTTTGACATTGATTAGGGATCATTATCTGTTCCACAAATTAGGTCATATGCCCTGGCGTTTTAAGAATACGCTGACATAGTTCCTTTACAGAATTAATGTGCATTCAATATTTAACTACATCACATGCACTGTCTTCGGCTGGAAAGTGTGCACACTATTCATGGCAATGGTTTCGTACAAACACTGCTTGCCCTTAAGCACTTTGGACTATTTTTTGCCATCGACAAGATTATTTTACATAAACTATTTACATATAAACGTACATGTATGTTTACACTTAAAGACAATGGACACTATTGGTAATTGTCAAAATCCAGTCTTCTCATTTGGTGTATCTCAACATATGTACAATAAATAACAAACCTGTGAAAATTTGAGCTCGATTTGTCGTCGGAGTTGCGAGATAACTATGAAAGAAAAAACACCCTTGTCACACGAAGTTGTGTGCTTTCAGATGCTTGATTTCGCGACCTTAAATTCTAAACTTGAGGTCTCGAAATCAAATTCGTGGAAAATTACTTCTTTCTTGAAAACTACGTCACTTCAGAGGGAGCCGTTTCTCACAATGTTTTATACCATCAAACTCTCCCCATTACTCGTTATTTTCAGCCGATAATTATTTTGAGTAATTACCGACAGTGTCCACTGCCTCATGTTTCTGAGCAAAGCTTAACCATAATACATATTTTGGCGAACAACTACACAAATTTTGTCACATTTTGTGACGAGCATTTCTCTACACAGGCTGCATATTTTGAGAGCTGTAGTTAGAGAGCGCGGGAGAGGGAGGGTGAACAAAATAACAGACTTTATGTCACTCTATAACACGCAATCGTGCGGTAAATTTGCCGGTTGCCACAAGGCGTTCCAGCATATCTTTATCCATCGATAGCCTCTTCACCATAGCATCATCATCTACAGAAAATATTGTTGGAGTTTACTCGAGCCCCAACCCACCCTCCAGCCACGGTGTACAGATGTTTTTTCTAGGCTTGCTTTTTAGTCCAATTGTCCGAGGTGCGATACGCGCTGATAATGTGCCCCGGTCCGCGCTGCGCCATGCTTGATGAAGAAAACACCGGCGGACATTGGCAATAACCTCGCCGTAGTAGCAGAATCACCGATTTTAATCAAAAATGTATTGGAGGCCGTAACCTAACCCATTTAGGAGAGGAGGGAAGATGAAGAGGAGGTGAAAAGTCTTTATATAACTGTAAATAGACGTCGCAGGCCTATTACATTAGGATATTATTACCAAAGTCACGTATCTTCACTGGATTGCCTGTCTGTGCCAGTACATGTGTGTACATGTACTGGCACACTAAAGGCATCATGTACAAGGTTGCAGACCACTTTACGTTTAGACGACTACATTAGAGCGCTTATTTTGAATCCGGAAAAAGGTGACCATGTAGACTTTGTTTGGGTCGAATATGGACTTATTCGCTGATCTTAAGGAAGGCCAATAGTCTAATAACATAATTTCAAATATAGCTTTTTTAAATGCCCGTTTTGGTCTTCTAAATTCCCCTAAATATTTATGACTATCTTCAGTTTTAAAGACACTGGACACTATTGGTATTGGTAAAAGACCAGTCTTCTCACTTGGTGTATCTCAACATATGCATTAAATAACAAACCTGTGAAAATTTGGTCGTCGAGGTTGCGAGATAATAATGAAAGAAGTTAATTCAGAAGGAGCCGTTTTATACCATCAACCTCTCCCAATCGTTACCAAGTAAGGTTTTATGCTAATAATTGTTTTGAGTAATTACCAATAGTAATTACCAATAGTGTTCACTGCCTTGAAGAGGATTTGGCTTATTTGATTTGTAGTGGCAAAATACGAAGGAACATACATGCAAATACATACAAAACAGAAAGAAAGAAAATTTGTCTGCTGAGGCTAGAAACACGAGAACAAACTGTGCTTTCTAGAATAATAGCCAAAATAATATTCCACCTAAATCGTCTGTGTCTGGTGTCCTGCTTACATTCTCTTTAGCAGAAAGAAATGTGTTAAGCGCTCTTTGCTGCTTAAGCAGCTCCGTATGAAGTTGGTAACCATAATTGTAAAAGCATGAAGACGCTGACAACTCTATACGAATGAATGATAATTACATTATACATATATTTTTTTCTTTGAAAAATCAGCAAGCAGGCTCCGAAAAGCAGGGGGTGGGGTTGGGGTGGCTGATGTAGACCACATTGTGGACCCGGCGACAATTTGAATAAAAAGGACCCAATCTATTGATTCACATTCCCCTGGTCAGTTATTAAATTTTTTTTTTTTCTTTTTTTTTTTCTTTTTTCTTTTTAGAATTGTCCCGCTGTATATCTATAGAACTAGCTGCGCGATCAACGATCTCTCTCTGCAAATAACCATGTGTGCCCAATGAGGGGGCACGCGTACCATTCGGCTTGTTTTTGTCTCCTGTTGGCCAACTTCATAAAACACAATATAGCGGACTTTTTCTGCAAGCTGACAATGTTCGCTTAAGAATAAATCTCTCAGCTCAGGGTCCAATATTAAACGGAGTTTCAGAAGCAGAAAATTACGATTGCATATATAGCTAATCAAAGAATAATGTAATACGACCATTTTGTGACTAGTTTTCCTGCACATTTTCGCTTCAGCTGAAAATGTGAAGCAATTTTTTGTTTGTGCTTGAATAGGAGTCTATGAATTTGGGTTTATACTTTAGGGTTAAGCCAGGGTTAAAACTTTAGGGGCACAAGGGTATCAAGGGCACCCTTTTGGGAGGCGGTGGCACATTGGACTAGAACTTAGTACTCTACACACTCCGTGGGGATTTGCTCAGGGGAAAACTTTGTCAGTTGAACATGTTCGTATAAAAAAAAGCTAAGAGATGAAAATCCCTATAAATCAATATGTTTACAGGTCAGGTTTACGGACGTCCGTATACTTGATGACAAGTCGTTAGTCCATATTGGAATCGAGGATGTGTGTACCGTCCGGACACAGTACACACATCCCCGAAACTTCAGTGGGGACGATACACAGAGTGGCGGGCGGCGAACAAGACCGCACAGTCTTGATTTCAAGACTATGACGTCCGTATAGCAACTAATTCGGTTATACGACCAAAGCTTAATTCCCTTAATGACCAGCGAGTAGTCCGGCATCCGTACCGTTCATGACCGGCATTTGCACGGTCAGCACACTATATGGTTAGACAGGTTCTGACCGAACTGCCATTCACACATACAGTGCGGTTGGTTACTTAATGTTGAAATGGACACCGCTCCAAACTCCTACAGTTTCGCAACACTAACCGCATAAACGCGCAAGTTGCCGAAGTCCTTCTTTTTGTCACACACGCGTATCCACCTTTAAGGGGGGTAAGATTACGACTCGGCATCCCAGCAAACCGAACTGATATGGGGCCTATCCCGGGCCTGGTGCGTATATCCCACCGGGGCAGAAGCCTTCATCTCCCGGCCGGCTCGGCGGATCGCTTCACCCCGTGGCATGGCTTATCGATTTCGGGTATAGTCAGAGGAGGAAACAGCGGTCATTGATCGGGGTTTTGCCCCGGCCACGATTTCCTCTCCTTCTTTTGTTATTATCTTTCGATCCAACCAGACTGTGTTGCACTGTTCTTGACAAATTTCTACCAGAATAGAGTTTCAGTGTGAACGAAAACGCTTTTAAAAGAAGAAGAAACAAAATAGTTACAGTATACGATGGGAAATGTTAGCTTCCCCAAGGGACAGCTACAGATAGCATCGTAGATTTCTCTCATGGATTGATAGTGATGTTAGTTCACGGATGAACGGATGCCAACATTTCGATCGACATGATCTGGAGTCCTTCAGGAATAAGTGTCAAATTACCAGATTTAAAGCTCGCAGTTTAGCCACCTCCATATATAAAATTGACAGCTTGAGGATTTTGACTTGGCGTCTAGTCCCCCGGGTTGAATATAACGTAATGGTACTTGACAATAGTGAAGGTGACATTTAGCTAATAAGCTTGCCAACTATTGTCATAACATACAGGCAAATATTTTCTGTCTGGGGTACTGAAGAAGAAAAAAAATCCCCATCATTCATGTTGGTTTGTGTTTTTATTCTCAAAAGGCCAAATTGGAATTACACGCAGGTGTTCGAACATACGATCCATGCCAAAACAGACACTCTCTTGGTAATTCATGTTTGCAGGTGTGTAATTTGAAAACGAGAGGCTGGGCAAGGTAAACCGATATTTGACCATTGGAAAGGCACACACTCGTATGCGCGGCGCACAGGACTGGCCAAAAACAACCCAGTTTGACCTTTAGATGAGGGCGCCCTACTCCAATGACGTCATATGCGTAGGGTCTATTATCGGCAGGAGTGTACTCTTCCAAAACAATCTAAAGATGCCTCATAAAATATATCAAATGTATCAACTTTATAGAAAATGTGTTCGAAAAAATATTTTCTTAAGAACTAGCGCCTACCGGTTATTTATTTTGGCAGACATTGATTTCGACTGCGCTGAGTTCCCAAAGTTACTTGGTAAAAATGTTTTCGTTCGAGTTCGAAATGTTATTAAGATTAGTATTTTACTGGAGCGAAGCTTCACGGTTATATTACTTAAAATAACAATTAAGTAATTCAATTACCCTATCGTGCAGTACTTTGCTCCCCAGCTAAAACCAAATTTGTTTATAAAGATGCATCTTTTTATGGACCGCCTTTTACATGCACGTCGTCTCGATTTGTTTTCACCGATTTCAAAGTCAACACGGTCTTATTTCCACTCACGGTCGCGCTGTTATTTTAGTAAACATATACAACTCAAGTTATGTTTAATACTTGTGTAAATATTTTGGCGACGGCATAATCCAATTCCATTTGATCATCATTTCCCTCTAGTCCGCGTCTGGATATAAGACCTTAAACCTCAAGACTCGCTTGTGTTTTTTTTATTTGGTTGGCGGGATATCACAAGTAGTGGTAATTTACAGTGACTGAAGAACGGCTTCATTCCAACCGCACTTAACTCGATTTCCTCCGGATTCTTTCCCCCATCTCTCTATCCAATATTTCGCATTGTGAACTGATGAAGTTTTGATTTGATTGTAGAGATTACTCTCTCAATCCAATATGTTTCATTACAATCTATTTTCAACCATCAAAGAGAAGTCCTGATAAACAGATAACCCCCCCCCCCCTCACTTGACTTGAGCAAAATTTGAAGTTGTGAGAAAGGGTGGTTCGGTCTTCCATACTGTCCTCCAATGCACTCGTACATTATAAGCTACATGTATATTGCTCGATCAAAGTGATGCATAGCACTATACCCTTAGGCCATACACATCTCAAAACACGTCATTTGACTGAAAATCAGACATTTGCGTGGGACTCAGCAAACGTATCGATGATTAGCGAGGCGAGCGAGAGTTGTGTAAATCAATGCCTTACTTTGTATGGATCAATCTTGCGAATCCCTTTCCGTCCAGTCAACAACAAAACACAAAAATTGCGAAGATACAAGTTAAACAGTTAATTTCACTGTTGCTTGTATTTTCTTCAGGTTTTCAGAATAAAAACTTACTTATTAACAAGCAATGGAGAGAGCTTTTGATAGTATAACACACTGTCAAAAACGGCTCCCTCTGAAGCAACGCTTTTTTTTTGTAGAAAGAGGTAATTCTGAAAACACCAACGTGCAACAAGAGTGTTTTTTTCTGTTATTATGCTCTTACAACTTCGATGGCCAATTTAGTCAAAAGTTTTCACATAGTTGTTATTTTAAGCAAATGTTTGGATACACCAAGTGAGAATACTGGTGTATAATAAGGTGTCCGGCCGTGGACTTCACCCAAATCTTCCTAACTTAGGAGTTATCTTAGGACTTATATGACGAGTTTAAGTTCAGTATCCATTGAAACATTGAACCCATCATAAGTTAGGACGGTCTACTCGTCCTAAGTTAGGACGGTTTAATCGTCCTACTAACCTTGGATAGGATTAATCCTCCTAGCGTTTCGTGAAATCGGCTGCAGTTTTATAAACCGATTCACAAACACAGCGACATTTGCTGACCCTGTTTCTCGACCCGACTCGTACAGTCACGCAGTTACATATTACTGTCACTGTACTCAAAAGGAAAACCTATCCTGTAATAAACCACTTCTCGGCAAAAACAACTAGGTTAATTTGAGATCTTTTGTAAGGTAACTCTACGCTAGTATAATGTCTAAAGTATCCACATTTATTATCAAACTGCCACGACAATAAGAAGTAATCGACACGATCTGTTGACACTCTCAATTTTAATCCAAATGTCAAGAGACTTGCAATAACTAGCGATTGTATTTCTCTGGAATGTCACAAAAGAAAGGTGATTACAGCCAGTCTAGTTTAAAGGGGTTGAATATACGTTTGGTAATACTGGAGAACCCACTGATAGTTTCAATCCTATAGTTGTAGTTTAAAATACAAAAAACTAACCTGGGAAAATTTCATGTTATAAAAGTGGGTTTGGCAGCGTTTGTGAGACATCGCTGAAAAACTTGAGCGGTGGTGTTCACTCAGGAAGAATAATCTGTAATGCGAATACGCTATCTGAGAAACGTTACTGTCATTTACGCTTCTCGGGTTCACAGTTTGGAATTGGTATCTTTCTGCTTAACCGCACTACTTTGTATAAAAAAAAGTTTTTCAAAACGCCTATTATACTATTAAAAACACTGTCCTTATGGCACTAATTTACAGAGTCATTACCAAACACAGCCATTTATTCAGAAACATCATAGCTTTGGGGTTGAGAGAAACAAAACATTTAATGAAGAAAACAAAACCGAAGACGAACGCTATTCCAAAACTGATTTTGAATTATTTATTGGTACCAGACAGCCATGCCTATATACTTCGTCATGGTATCGTTGGATGCTTGTAAATCAGTCGTACAGTTCGCTTTTGCCGCGTGGCCGGCCATCTAAGAAGGGGGCGTGCGCGCTATAAGAACTCCGCATCAAGGAACATAAGCTTGTTTCGGTTCAAACAATAAAATGACAACCTTCTCTAATCCCTCGTGTCAAAATTCACTCGCACGTGAAGATCCATAAAACAAATTCATATTGCAGCCCAAACACGCAGGTGATGCATCTTAATGACAAATAAGGTAAAATTTACCTCTATAAATATCTTGTGACATCTGTCAAGTTCATTGCACGCATGTCTGCGCATTGGAAAGTGTACTCTGAAAGCCGTATAACTACAAGTTGTCGTGACTTTACTGATGGTCGTGGTAAAGAACTACAGCGGGTGTGATCGAGTTGCTCCCCCGGTACTACCGGAGGATACCACCGGGGTGGAGCCCCGGGCATGAGCTATGACTTACACACGCGTAAATACTTAAAACTTTAAAAATATATATATATATATATATAAACTGGGTAAAAAATAGTAACTTCAAATGTGTAATATATAGTAGTTTGGTACACTGGGTTTCAAACTTCGGTCAAACCTCTATATAACAAGGTTGTGGCAAATCACAGAGTTTGCTGAAGCGAAAACATTTGCCCGACTTCCTTTACTCCTAAGGTGAACTTACCTTGCATGTGGGTCACTTGGTGTTGACTGACTGAATGGTGTGGATATCAAATGACGTCATGTTTCAAATTTCGCTCTGAAAAAAAGGGATCAAATAAAGTGACATTTGTATACCTAACACCATTATAAAAGTGACATTAGAGACTTGCAAATGTTTATACCTATTTTTATATATACCATATCTATTGGTACATGAGTGCATCACAAAAACTTATTTTGACATTGTAGCTCCTCTTTGATTTGCCAGATCTCAGATCTTTGAAAAATATGGCAAACTTGAACAATGCTTTAAGTCAGGGTTTGAGAGAATTTTGTTATTTAGGCTGCATGCCAAACTTTGCACATTGCAATCAGGGAGATTTTGTACAACAATCCGGGAGATATTAAGAATTACATTCAACATAATAGGGAAAGGTTTCTATAGACCTAATCAGAGGTATTTAAAAAACGAATCATCGGGACATGGCAAGACATGGTTTCTTTTCAGGGAACTTTCTTCAAAATCAAGCTCTGATAAGAAAAGATAAAAGACGATTGGCACATGGACAGAGTAAGAGGGGCTGGGTTCTGGGTGGGGGGGGGGTGGTTCTCCACCATCAAGACAGGACCTTTAGCTTTATAGTTATTGGCATGTCACTGAGAAAAACAAAATGTTACATTCTAAGCACTTGTTCTGTTGATGGTGCATCGCCCGGACACAACCTTTTACGGCCTTTGTCTGAAATTGTAGTGTAAAGGGTCTGGGCTCGTATCATAGTTAGCCGGGGGTTGCGCCACCGACTTGATTAATAATACGTTCTCCGTATCGAATCGCTCTAGGTTCTGCACGTTTCAGACGTGCAACTCATACAGGCTATATACCTTATAAAGAAGAAAATAAAGATTTATTGATTCGGTTTTCTCTACTAAATTAAGTCCGTTTGTGGAATTGTTTTCTTCACTTTATAGGTGGTTTAATATACGGCTCCCTCCAGGCGCTGTTTAAATATCTTCTTGGGAATGTGGTTTAATTCACTTGGCGGCAATATTCAGGTGATAGTGTACACCACTGCGATTCTTTTTCGAGATTATGAAGAGGGAAAAAATCCCAAATTTCTTAATGCCGGAAATGAGCCCTTTTTCTACATGAAATTTGTTTTGGGTCTCTGTTGTGTTCGTGGAGAGTGTTGCCCCTCTGGGCCGGAGAATTTATTACGTTCCGATTGTTGAAGGGGTATTTTTTCTTTTTTTCGAGGGGGTGTTCTAATCGGCATACGCATCGGGTTCGTGTGGAGAATAAGTAACACGGCAATAGCTTCGAATTCACCCAATCAATTGCAATTATGTCCCACAGACAGACCCAGGCCTTCGATGGTATCATGCCTCAAGCCTCTCTCCTTCAAAATATCTGACGATCTCGGATCTTAGTTAACCACAAAAAATAAAGTCACCTGGAAATAGATAGGTTGTTTTTTCAAACATTACAGTATATGCTTATGAACAATAAAATAATTTTTTGTATAATTGTAACGATTTTGGTAACGATTTATATGTTTAAAAAATAGATAAAGCTGTGTGGGGTGACTCCGTCTACCCTTTCTGTGACGTTAATCCAGGCAGACTTTGCCTCGATCGAACGTCGAACACTACATGCTAGTCCTAGTCGTGAGTTGTACGTTTCGAAAAAGGTTTTTTCCTGCATTGTTAGCAATGTCGACCAGGTGTATTGCTGCTGGATGCAGCAAAACAACTAAAGATGGGGTCAGTTTGGAAAGTGGTCTGGTCCGATGTCTTTTCCAGCGCTGTGCAGCGAACACCTCGAGCCGTCGAGAATCCGAAATACACCACACATTTTGACATGAAGAGAAAAGTTCTTTTATTAAACATGACGCCATCCCAACCATTTTTCCAGCTAGTTGGGGAGTCGAAGAAGGTACATGAAAGACGTGACGAACCTGAAAAATGTGGGTATTGTTTCAACTTTGATGGCATGTTTTTTAGCTTGCGCCAAGCGTCACTATCTTGTGTTGGCTATGTATGCGATTCACCGTGTTGGATAGTGGACCGTCCGCACAGCAGCCATACAGTGCGTATCGTCTGCTCCATGACCGTTCTGTGCGTAGGCATCACCGATCAGGTATCCAGACGTAGTGTACGGGGCCAGACAACACAATTTCTCTTCAAATTTCGCGCCTCGATTGACGTCACGAACAGCGCCTTCTCGGGTCGGGCCTACTTTGAAATGTGTAAATAAAATAGAAACTAGTTTTTTTGAACCTTCGTTTACTACTTATTCATATTCCACTCATCAAAACACACATTTTAGCGACTAAGGTTTTTTTTGGACAAAATATCACTTCCAGGTGACTTTAAAGGACGCGTGTAAAACACACTTAATGTTTGCAACTCTGACTATTCTATCAGCTAAACATTTTGGTTTTAGAGAGAAACAATTATATTCAAAAGGTATTTAAAAGACACTGGACACTGTCAAAGACATGTCTTCTCACTTCCTGTATCTCAACATATGCATAAAACAACAAATCTGTGAATCTGTGAATACGAATCTGTGACTAGTATTCAAGAAAACTCTGTCTGAACACATTTTTCGCGGTTTACATGTATTGTCAATCAAAACATAAAATGGCGTCCGACGTTGCCCCAGACAGCAACTTACAGAAGATTTCAAGGCAATAGAATTAAGTACCGAAGACGTCATAGTTTGTTTGTCACTTGACAGAAAAATGAGAAACCATTGTGTCTACTCACAATTGTCGGAAATGCACGACACACAACACTAAAGCAACGTAGTAAAATCCGTGACGTTCGTATAGGTCTCTGTTAAAATGATATTCATATAAACTTTTTCAATTTACTGCACTTGATCCACTTCAATATAAGAGTGATTTATTTGAGTTTAAAAATATATAATGAATCAATCTAATCAAGATGACGTAGGCCTACTGGAGTTGACAAATTGTCAAACGCAGAACCGGTAACACAATAAGTCCAAGTACAACTCACCCAATATAACTCCGTAAGCCGCATTCACATTGATGCATATAGTCAACATCTTGGAAATAATTGCCAATAAAATCTAATAAATGAAAAGGGCGACCGGATATAAAATCCAGTGCGCTGCGATGGCTAAATGTACTTGATTGATTGCACGGACTGGAGGCAAATTTAACAATGTAGTCTAGGCTGCCTTATCAAACAAGACAAATAATCACAACATGCAAGAAAATGAAACTCAATTCGAAAAGATGAAAGGGAAACTCTAAATTGATTCTTAAAAAAGAAACAAATTAACATTAATCATGATTGCAAAGTATGTGTTTTTTCCCCTTTACACTGTAAACTCAGTAATTTATTGAATTCTATGGAAAAATAACAACAGGCAAATTTCTCGGGTGGGATTCGAACCCACGACATTTGCGTGCAAATGTACCCAATGCCAAAATACTTTTTTTGTTTCCCGGCTGTAATTTCGCATCAAGGGATTTGCTTTTCCTGTGTTATTATGCATGTTAGGTAATCCGACTGGAAATTTGCATTAGATCTCTTCGCGATAATCCCTTTGCCAGTTCCTATGGGTAAGTCGTCTCGTATTTGACTTAGATATCTAAGCTATACCCCTTGCCCAGTTTCTGGCAAGTTAAATCCACCTCCAACGAAACCCTAAGCCAGGGAAACGCCCCACGAGAGACGCACGACTGACGCGGTGAGTTTAAGTACACTTGACTGTTTGGATCATGCGGGTAACTCATCGGCATGCCGATCCCCGTCGACGTGATCAGGGCGGTATCAAAATTGATTTACTTCAATCCCAGAATAGATTCGTCTCTCTAATTCAGCCCAACTTTCTAAGTACATTCATGTTTAATGCGTGTGGGGGCGTTCGAATTATACAGATGGAATTAATTAAGCATTGTCGGTGCCCATATATCTGGGTGATCTATTTCATGGAGGTTGAACTACGAACTGCTTAGCCATGACGGTTGTTCGGATGATTTGTCCCCACGAACAGTTTACTCATACGCCAACTCTAATCGTACTTGATAACCTGTGAATCGATGGACCGATAGCACGCGACAGTTTTTTCTTCTCCTTTTCTGCTATTTATTTAGTTTTTTGTTTTTTTTACACTTGGCTGATGTATGTCGCCGGTCGATCAGGTAGGGTTCAAAAGCAAACAAACAGAACTGAAGAGGGAGAAAAGGCAGCGGGTTAACTTACTGAGCAAAAACGACATGGGTTTGTACCTCGACTGGAAACATAAATATTTACCTATGGAAATGCACCTGATTTCTGATGATCAGGTACCAGACCTAAAACGCCATCACTTTAAAGGCGCAATAAGCACCAAGTGGCGTAGATTGTTGTATAACGATGACGGGGTACACACAATACAGTATCTTATTCTCTTCCATTGTCTTATCAACAGGTGGAATTAATCTAGTAGTACATATAATGGCTCTGAAAGCATCCACCACTATACCATCACGTATACCTTTACCTAACCCCTCCCCAACCGGGTACAACAGCCCCAGTTTTCTTTATTAAGTTACTTCAGGCCTACATTAAGCAAAAGTGCAAGCGTCTTTCATTATTCTCTTGCAACTTCGATTACCATTTGAGTCCAAGTTTTTGACAGATTTATTATTGTATGCATATGTCGTTGAGATACACCATGGATACACCAAGTGAGAATACTGGTCTTTGGAAATTACCAAAGGTGTCAAGTGTATTTATTGAGCTGTACACATAAACTACATAATATGGGACATGGTTCCATTTAGGGTGTCTTACTTTCTATAAACAATGATCAACATGTGTTGACACCTTCATTAACCACTCACCAAAACGTGTCGAAGCAACGAACACACCAGTTGACTTTATTTCTATACATCTGACACTATCCATACACTACACATTGCATTAGGACAGACAGACGCTGTATGTTGTACCGAGTGTTTTTCGAGAGCAAATAATTGAAGATGAAAATGAAACTGATTACTGCTGAGAGCACGTGGGACACTGCGCCCGGTGCATGCGTTTCCTCAATCTGTTACCTTGTGTTATTCGGACTGGATCGATGGGACCCATTTTTGTTTGCAATCAACCACACCCAACATAGGATCTTATACTGCCATCAGTCAGAGTGCGGCATCTGACTATGGCGTGTCATGGCGTGCCAAGAGCACCGGACTCAAGCTTTAGTATGTTAGATCAGCAGAGTGTGGGTTCGAGACTCATTCGTGACACCTGTGTCCAAGATAAGCAAGACACATAAACCATGATGATTCGTCCTTCGAACGGGACGTAAAAGCGTTGGTCACGTGTGTTGTGTAAACGCACGTAAGATAACAAAGTGCAATTATCGTAAAGAATACACAGTTTTCCGACAGCTACTAGCCGCACTGTTTCAGCAGCTTGGACTTTTTCGATCTTGGTATGAATGTGCAGTATTTAGACCACACTCGGCTTATCAATCATTTCAATGTATGAATTTGAAGAGAAAACCATATTCAAATTGGGCATGGTCGCTTTCTTTGTTGAAAACAAAACTACGGGTAATGGCGACTGACGGGCGTCACTAGTTAATTCGTCTTGAGTCTGACTTGCGACATATGAAATATTTCTGCATAGTATAGGAGACCTAGTCCATACGTTTTTCGGACTTTGTTAAACCTTCCTTTTCTGTGTTTGCATCTATGTTCTGATCTGCCTCCCTATAATTCAGTATTTTGTTTAAAAAAACTCAAATTTACCACTTATTGGAAATGAAAGTAGTCTCCTATAGACTGACTCATGTAAACACATCTTTATGGCTTCATCACTTAGCCAATACCCCTGCAGGGAGCTGTTTCTTTATCCATTAAAAACCATCATGCCATCCTGAAAAACCTCTATTACGGCGTCGTCAAAGGGGATACTTTGTTTTACTCCAAAACCGCCCCAACCCTTTTGAGGGAACGCAAGTTAAAAGCAGAACTGATCAAGCTTATGTATTCGTATCAGTGTATCTGTCCACCACGTTCTCTTAATTGCTTTCTCCCATGGGCAGAATCTCATGGTTTTTAAAGACACCCTGGGTACGCCCACACGACGGGGCCCCGTTAGTCTGGTGCGTACAAAGATCTGATTACGGGATAGGTATAGCTTTTGCATACACCTGGTGCGACCTATGGAGGCGATACGGCTAATGATCCGGATCACACCGGAACGTGTGTGTAAAGGATCCGCGTTCGTGCATAGCCTTTAATCTAACAAGGGTTTGGATTCCCAATCGATCCGGCAGAAAAGTGCACTGAATCGCAACACCTTTGTGTGAGACACTGCAATAAGAGCTTGCCGTGTGGTGAACATGCCGAGGGTTTATTACAAGCACAGGCTGCCCCAGTCAATTAACCCAATATCAGGGGGGCAAATTGTGTATGCGATACCGTTAACATTACACTGTTGCAATGTGGCTATTAACAATCCGGCCAGACTGCGTCCTACCACGGCTCTCTATTGCGGCAGACGGCTCCATTTCCCGCATTGTTGCATTGAACGGAAAATATCAAGTGCAAACGCGGTAAAAGCAATAAACTTTCACATTTAATATTATCAGATTCCCCCCGAGACCATTGATTGAATCCCGACTGGGCTAGTATTAACTCGTGCAAATAAACTAAGCCGTATACCTTGGTATCACCGTGATCCTCAGCTCATTTCCACTCAATTAAAATCTCTGTAAAATATTCCCCGGAACCGAAGATGATCTTCACTGTAATAGTTTTTTAAATGGTCGAAAAATGTATTATTTATAGTAGTATTCCACAAAATGTAGAATTGAAATTCTAACGATCGCTCAAGACTCTTATTAGACCTAGTTGACCTCGAGAGTGTACGAGCTTTCGCGAGAATATCTGGACTTCAAGGCACCTCGAAATGCAGCTATTGTGTGTTAAAACGTAGTTGTTTTATAGAAGATCTTGTTTTATGATGTGTGTTTTTTCACACAGTTATTCTTGAAAAGAAATTGTACTGCGATTTCTTTATATTACCCCATTTAATATTCGTTTGAATAATAGAAAACGAAATTTATAAATTGTAAATTGCAACTTCGCAAATCTGTGTACAAATATAAATATAGGCTGACCTTATTTTCGCTTCACGTTTGAACATAAGAGCATGCAATAAAAAGTGATCGTCGTGATCCTTGACGTGCACGCGTGCAAATAAGAGCAAGCTGTACTACAGTAGCCAACCCGCTCAAAACTAGGACGGTGTTGTCTCGGCGGCGCTATGCAGCATCACGTAAAATCCATGCGACAGGAGGTCTGTTTTCGCGCTTAGTAACGAAACACTTTTTAATTCCGATATATATTACCTGTAACTTCGGTTTGCGAGTGCAGTCGAACGAGCTTGAAGCCAACACAGTCAGCGTAAATTCGAAGTTTTGACACTTCAGCCGGATCAGCCTAACCTAAAATGGGTCAGGCCCTATGAAACATAGAATCCGGGTCAACTCTGACCCGTTTTTTTTAAGGGTGTATTGTGTGCCGATTTTAGGTCAACGAGAGGGAACAAGTGCACGAAGTTGCTGCAACGCTCGTTTGTGTTATTTAAAAATACAGATTTGGAATGAGCAGAAATATTGATTTCTTTGTTTAATTCTTGTCATTACAGAAGCGCAACGATGACTACTTACAGCGCACTGGAGCTGTCGACGGAACTCAGGGATATCTTCCTGACGTGTGCATTGTGCTTAGGGCGCTACCTAAAGCCCAAACAACTGCCATGCCAGCACACCTTCTGCTCCAGGTGTCTCTTCAAGTGGTACAACGCCCGCCCCATCCGGGGGAAGAGCCTCCAATGCCCAGTGTGCAGGGACTCGGTTCCGGTTCCAGCCGGTGGTATCCAGACTCTACCAGACAGCATGCTTGTGGTGTCGATCATGGAATACCTGGACCGAAAGGTCGAGACCAATGACTCGGTGTCGTCGATACTCGTGGGACTCGTCCACCAATTCGGGGTGAAAGGAAACGCAGAGGGGCAGTTGTATAAACCCCTTGGAGTGTCTGTCAGTATCGACACTGAACAAGTATTCGTTGCAGACTGCAAGAACCGAATACAGGTATTCGATATGGATGGAAAGTTCCTCCGGAAACTCGTAGTGAAGAACTTAAGCAAAAAGTTCACCCCGACGTTTGTGAACATCACAAGGCATCTTAGCATGGACGGAAGCGAGAGACTGGTCATCTCGGATATCAACAACAAACAGGTACTGGTATGCGATTTCCAGGGCAGGGTGCTACGACAAGTCGGAAAACACGACCTTGGTATGCCGGGTGGTGCTGCCGTGACGAGCGATGGCCAAATCCATGTAGTGGACGTCTACGCGCGTATTGTGCGGACCTACGACCGCTACGGCACACCACTCCGGCTACTCGGACGCTACGGGACGGCAGAGAACGCCTTCAGACACCCCAAACACATCGCCGTTACCAAGAACGACGACATCGTTGTGACGGACACCACAAATCACACTGTCCATGTCTTCGAAATGTCCGGGAGGCTGGAGCGCGCGTTCGGCGTCCGCGGTAAACTGGACGGGGAGTTCCGCTCACCGAACGGACTGACGGTGGACAGAGAAGGTCATATCATGGTAGCAGATGTGGGTAACCACAGCCTACTGATGTTTGACATCAACGGCCAGTTCATTCGTCGAATCGATGACCCAATCGATGATCTTCGGCATCCAGAGAGCATAGCCATTGCTGGAGATGGCAAAATTGCTGTTGCAGATTCGGGCAACCACTGCATTAAATTCTTCTCCTTTTAAAGTTTGGCGCACTGCAAGTTGATAAAATTACCATTCCTTATTCGTGCTCGTACTTAGCCACTCAACAGGTAATATAAAATAATAAACCATCTGCCTATTGTTACATCACCACCGCCCTCTATTGGAATCTTTCCAACGGTACGGCATTGTTCTTGTTTTGCATATTGTGTTAGGTGGTGTGTTTTAAGGTCAAAGGTAATTCAAAGGCAATCTGAGAATCTGACTCATGACGTCACGCGTAATCCAAAAACTGTATTCGTGCACACACCGCCTTATAAATGTTTTGGTTTCGTGACGTCAGAGGGCCCATCGTTTACATTCACCCACTGCAATGGGACTTTTAGTCAAAACGTTTTCCTTCCACCGACGTAGCTATGAAGTACTTATTCCAAAACACCACGTGCTCCCAGGTTCTTTAGAACATTCGGATGAGATTTGTTCACTTAAATGGCATCTATGAACTTCCAACTGCTGCTACGTGCACTGTGAAGCGAGGCCAACATTTTCTGTAACAGCGAGTTGAAACTTAGTGCGTTTAATCATGAACGAGTGTTGCACCCACCGGGAAATGCGTTTGTTCCACGAAACCCACCCTAGTCAAATCGTCGACAAGACGGCGGGGATTAAGAGAGGCAGATGGTCTGGAATTCACGCTCCTTGTAATTTTTCTTAGTTTTTGATGCCTTTTCCGCAGTGGAGGAGATTTACGTGAGCAACGTGGTTTAAACCCACGAATGTTCAGCTGCTGTCAATACATCTCTGTATTTGAAAACGCATTCAGGAGATTGTTGTGATCTTATACCTTCAGAACAATTTTTTTTCTCCTGTGGAGACTTTTGTTTAGTAGAGACTTTGAAGAGTCTGCGCTTCCATATTCACGTGCTCGGCTAATCAGGCTGAATAGAATGATTTAGCAATTCTCAAAACTGCTGTACGGTCCCCCAGTGGTTTGTCTGTCTGTTCATTGCACGGTATTAGAGCTGGAGAATGGGGATTTGGTGGTTTGTCAGTCTGTTCATTGCACGGTATTAGAGCTGGAAAATGGGGATTTGGTGGTTTGTATGTATGTTCATTGCTAAAGGATTCGAGCTTAAAGTCTGGGATTTGGTGGATGTCATGAATGACTTCGTGATTAATAAACCATTGCTTTTCATATAGAATAAGCATACCAACATTTATCTGTGTTTATATACACCTGGGTATTTTTTTATTTGATGATTGTATTATTTTTTTGATGTTGTATTATTATGAATAAATTATGATGGCCACTGTTATTATTATTATTATTATTAACCAATCTTACTTTATTTACTTTTAGAAAATCAGGTTTTAATTTATGAACACTGTTACTCTTAGAAACTGTATGTTGACGGATGAGTACGGTACTGGTATTGGATTTGACATTTTCAAAATTTTGTTTATAGACGGGGATTTTGTCGAAAGGCAGATCACAAGTACAACACACACTCTATCAAGATAAAATTGGCCTTTTGGAGACGGGAAACGGCTTGTGTGATTGTTATTTATTTTAACTTTCGAGGTATTATTTTAGGGGAAAATTTTAGTTCATTAAGAAATCCTCATAAAATAACATCAGTATTCTTTATTAGATGGGACTTAATAGTATTATTGCTTATCGCACAACTTTAAAAAAAAATTGTATTTCTTTTAAGGTTTTAATTTTATGTTCATATGGTTTTTCACTGATAAAATTACTGCAAATTACGAATCAACAATTTTGTTTTTCTTAAAAAGTTGCTTTCATTACATCCACGTCTTAGCGATCTAAACGGTTAATAGTGTCAAAGCGATTATAATGGAAACATGATGACATAAGATGGCTTCCAGCAAAGTGCAAACCTGTTTTTAAAGGCACTGGACACTTGTATGTATTGGTATTTACTCGAAAAATTGTCGGCATAAAAACCGACTTGGTAACAAGCAAGGGAGAAGTTTTGATAAATAAAAAACAATGTAGGAAACGGCTCCCTCTGAGAAAGAGGTAATTTCTCAAGGAGTGAGAAATTACCTCTTTTGTCAAAAACTATGTTATGTCAGAGGGGGCCGTTTCTCACAAGCCTCTTTAGGCCTGACGCCTTTTCTTATAGGCATCTCAAAGCACACAAATTAGTGCAAAAATTGTTGTATTTATCTTTTGCAACTTCGATGACCAATTGAGTAAACATTTCCACATATTTCTTACATGTAATTGTATGCATATAATTTGGGATAAATCAAGTGAGAATACTGGTCTTTGACAATTACCAAAGGTTGTGTAGTGTGCCTTTAAAGAAATATTCACTTTGTTTGAATTTAACATCAACTCGCATCAATCGCCTATAACTCAAATGGATTATCCCCACACAAAACTCACCAGTAACCCCAGTGTTCGTGCGCTGCATTAGCGTGTCTGTACTAGAGTAACGATGATTAATGATGCGTGAAAGAGATAGAGAGAGAGATTTAATCAATCTTTTAAGACCTTGTATTTTTGTAAACAAATTCGTTGTGGCTAATACTTAATAGTTTGAAGTTCTGCATCTGGGAAATCCCTCACCGGGGGGGGGGGGGTCTGGTGTCTTTTGGACATCCTGTTGTATCTGTCATTTACGTGTAAATGTACGGTATCTGAACAATTTGGACACCAGTTTTTGTTTTCAAGCAGTTTTATGGACCCTACAACCAAATCCTGGCTTAAACCTTGTTACAGACACACCAAAGCTTTTATACAAATCTGCTTTGAGGGTAGTGACTTTCTGGCTGGCAAACCCTGAGTTTTCACAAAATATTAACAAGAGTTCCAGTAGTCATATGTCTCGTCAAACTCGCTATGATGGCCAAATCAAGGAGTTCGAACCCCGGTCATGACACTTGTGTCCTTCAGTAAGACACTTTATTTCTTCTCACCACACAGAAGTTGGGTTGTTAGTTTGAAATATTAGAAGCACGTGCACCCATTTGGCTGCCGGTGCTGTATACTCCTAAGGAGTTGAGATGGTTTAAGGAAAGCCTTTGGCTTGTGAACAGGTAAAAACTTTATCAAGAGATTCAAAACCGGCATAATAAATACACAGTTGTTATTATCATTGTTGTTGCTGTTGCCAATCTTCTTTATCGCAACGGTCTTTACAAGTCAATATTCATCTCTGCGTGAATTTGCATAGCTTGCTGAATTTGGTTAATCTTGACAGTGTCTAATATCTATATTCTCAATTGTTTAAATAAAAAGGTCTTCAACAAAATAAAATGCTTCCATACTGTTTTGTGGTATTGAGTGGTAGGGAAAAAATGTAGGGAAAACCCATGCAGTCAGGTATAGGGACTGAACAACCCACATGCAAGGCTTCAGGCCGGTATTGAACTTGGATCTACCATGGGATCTACAGAGGTAAAATGTAGGGACATAAACCACTGAGCCAACCTGACTGCAACCTGACTCGAAACAGGCTAGACTGTCAGATGGAGGGAAACATGTACCAGGCAAGAAGTTCCAAACAGATGCAGTACTATAAGAATAGTTCTTCATCTTATCATAGAGTCACTGGCTAGAGTGTACTGGTGGGAGCAGCCAGCAAGCCCAGTTTCATGCTCAGACACCCTGATAAATGAAGAGTTAGGACTACTCCTAACTTAGGACTAGTCCTAGGGGATATTAAAAACGTATGGGTTGTCCTAAGTGAGGACGAGTATAAGACTAGTCTTTATAACTCTTTGTGAAATCCACTGGTGTAAAACTATTGTGGAACAATAGCCCATACATACATTAAAGGGGTAAATGAATGAACAGAATCAACATTTGAATCAGATTGAAGGCTCTTAACAAATCACTTGTTTCTTCAAATGTTCATTTTGTCAGAAAAGGAAGATGTATCAAGGAAACACAAAGAAGAAGGTGTTTGTGCACACATTTGGTAATGCAGGCCTGACACTTCACGGAGTCCGTTGCCCCTTGCCATTGCCTTGGTGCCCTTGAAATGCTCCAGTAGAAATTTACAATTTCCTCATAGGGTGCCCTTTGCCAAAGAGAAAATGCCTTAGTGCCCTTGCCCTTTCAAAAACGAAGCATACGGGCCTGGTAATGTTGCCTAGACTAGAAGACTGTCCCTTGAAATATCTGTACAAGAGACAGAGGCTGGAAACAGACCTTTGATCAGAAATAGATGGGCCAAACTCTTCCGCAACCAGATTGTGGCAGGTAGAAGCCCAAGTGGGGGTGGAGATTCAGCCCCCCCCCCCCCCGCCCCCAGAGGAAATGGTGTAACACTTTCATCTATTAAAATTGCCCTCTTTGAACCTACTTTCTACAGCCTATGTTAATCTACCGTTTCATAGTTTTTAATAAGGGAATCAATGTGTGGTGAAGAGGTTTTCAACTAGTGGTTTAATCCCAACGAGGCCTGGTTCTTAATAATTTTACTGAGACAAAGTCGGGGTAAATTATCAAGAACCAGGCCTCGGCAGGTTTAAACCACTAGTTGAAAACCGATTCAACTCACTTTGATTCCCATTCATACCTTTGCAGTCAAAAACATCAACACTTTTTGGTCAAAAGGTAAAATAAATTGCAAAAACAATAATTATTCAACGATTTCCTTCATCACAACACCCCTCAAGCTATGAAATGGTTAGGCCCTCGGGTAAACAACTCCTTATAAGGAGATGCTGTGCGCGTCGTGCGTATCGCGTGATGTTTCAGCCGTTGCTCTCGACCAATAGGAATGAAGAAATTGTCTTATACGCACAGGTGCAAGTTCGCGTGTCACGCCCATGTTATAACACTTTTAACTGGTGTTATATCATCCGTTCAAACAACACCTCGTGATGCCCTCTCGACCAATCAGAATGGATAAACTGCTAGGTATTTATGAATTAGAGTTAAAGACTGATCTTAATAAGTGAAGAGCAATCTTAATTGCAAAGTAAAGTGTGGTGCCACAATACAAAACACTATGGTGGTACTGAAAACTCATCTTCACATGAATCTTAGTGATTTGTGTAATTGGCTCAAGGGAAGATAGGAACTTCCAAGCTTCGATAAAGGCTAACAAAACTGTACATTTACTTGAGACATGAGAAAGAAATAATAATACCAGAAGTGTATTACTTCAAAAAACACTTGTGCCTTTCCCAAAACATAATAATACTTGGAAATCTTAACCAGCACAAACTTTGTGAAAGTACAGGACTGTGCGTGCGGATACGCATGTAAATGTAAAATGATGCTAACTGCGCATTGCAAATGGAGATACCCCGTACTACATATAGACTCCATTACTTAAAATTTTGTTGGTAAAGTGTTTCTGCCAGCTCAGTGTCGCAGCTAAGGAGGTTGGGGGTTAGGTAGACCTCCCCAAACCCCCACCCCCCCCCCCCCCCCTCCGGAGGAACACCGCCTTCGCCCCAAAGGGCCTGTCCATGTACTTTATTAATCAAACCAGAAGGCAAACTTGTTAGCGGTTTATTTAACATATACCTGCCCACCCCCCCCCCCCCTCCCCGCTACTCCCATCGTGCTACTCTAGCGCCTCAGAGAAACAAGCTTAAATTTCAACCAGCCATCGACAAAAGAAAAGTAATTCCTACGAGCGACAAGTTAAGTGGCCCACATTTTTGTCATCGGTGAGCATGAAAATTGTAATGGCAATTTCTTTTTGTTCGGGATTGAAAAGAAAACACCCAAGTGCATCTGTGCCTGGCCGCTTTACTTGTACTTTAATGGGTCTCTTGTTGGATAGCCCCAAGTTGTCCAAACATCACAGATAAATAATAGTCAGGTGACATGCCAATCAATGCCGTTACTATCACTTTGATTTCCAAAATTACTGAGTTGAAAACTTATTGATATGACATTTAACAAAAGTTGAGTTTTGCCATAAAAAAATCAGAAACTACACATCATTTTCACCAGTGTGTTAGACTGGGCCCCTGTCTTTATCCGCAATGATAAAGACAGGTACCTGCTACTCAGATCTATTGATTTCATTGGATACAATGATACCATTGGATAAATGCAGTGAATAAAAGCTCCCTGCACGCAGTGTCCGTGTACTTGTGCATTGTGTCGTGTGTATTGTAGGGGTCCGCCCGATAGTCCGAAGGTCCGTTAGTCCGAAGGTGCAATAGTCCGAAGGTTCGATAGTCCGAACGCGCAAATTTTCCATAAGAGGGGGTTCATTAGTCCGAAAATGTAATAGGGTTCGTTAATCCGAACATATGATGCGATAGTCCAAAGGTTTATTAGTCCGAAGGTTCATCAATCCGAAGGTTTACTGGTCCGAAGGTTCGGTAGTCCGAATTTAAAAAAGGTTAGTTGGTCCGAAGGTTCGATAGTCCGAAACAAAAACGAGGTTCAACAGTCCGAAGGTTCATTATTTCGAATTGACAATAAGGTTCGGTAGTCCGAATCGACGATAAGGTTCGATAGTCCGAATCGACGATAAGGTTCGATAGTCGAACTAACGATCGGACTAACGAACCTTCGGAATATTTAACCTTATCCTATTTTCGGACTAACAGGCCATTCGGACTATCGAACCTTCGGACTGTCGGACCTTCGAACTATTGAACCTTTGGACTAACGAACCTTCAGACTAACGGACCTTCAAACTATTGAACCTTCGGACCATCGAACCTTCGGACTATCGAGCGGTAACCGTATTGTATACAGTACATGCATGTGCATGTACATGTAATTGCCTGTCATGTTGGTGTAGAGTTTGACTGCGTATCTCTATGTGAAATGAATGAAGGTCAAGGGCGAATGTACATGCCAGTTGGAGGGCCGGTCCCTGGCCTTATCCACGCGGCTCGAAGTGTGACGTCAGATGTTCAGGCTATGGGTGTATTAACATTGAATTCCTTAGGTCGTTAAACTTAATGGATGTGCAGTTTATCTGCCAAAAGAGGGCGCTATACCCTTCAAATGGGCAGGCATTTTACAGTTCGCTAAAAACAAGAGAGAGTTTCAACAAGCTCCTACTAAAACACCAACAGTTAAAAACAGAGATATATCTATACTATGCAAAGGCATCAGTGTGGATAAGTAAAATGACTTACATTTTTAACAAGTAGGGAACTCTTCTCCTTTCTGTCTTGTCCACAGTTGCTGCTGAGGGTTGACGAACAGGCAAAGCAAAATATAGGAAGGTTCCTGGGGTCTTTTGTGTCCAAAATTGCTGAAAGTTGACGAACTGGCCACTATATCAAAGCAAAATAAAATTACCCAAAGTTCAGAGGTGAAAGGTAGGGCATGATCACTGTAAGCTAATCTCCACCCTGGCTTAGCACTTTCTCTCCAAAGACCCATTGTTCTCAAGAGAAAGGCCAAATTTCATAGAGCTGCTAAGCAGCAAATACAGCTTACCTAATTTCTTTGGTAAGTAAAAATTGAGTTAGGAACCAGCCAACAATGTAAACTGGTGAAATTTGGGCTGGTGACCCGTTTCTGCTAAGTAATACTATTCTGTTGTTTAGCAAAAATTGAGTTGGGCACCAGCACTACAACAAGGCAAACTTAATCATTGGGCAGGTGACCTGTTACTGCTAAGCAATATTATTCTGTTGCTCAGCAGAAATTGAGTTGGGCACCAGCCACAACAAGGCAAACTTAGTTCACTTTGGGCTGGTGACCTGTTTCTGCTCAGCAATATTATTCTGTTGCTCAGCAAAAATTGAGTTGGGGACCAGCCACAACGAGACAAACTTAAAGCACTTTGGGCTGGTGACCTGTTTCTGCTAAGCTATATTATTCTGTTGCTCAGCAAAAATTGAGTTGGGGACCAGCCACAACGAGGCAAACTTAAAGCACTTTGGGCTGGTGACCTGTTACTGCTAAGCAATATTATTCTGTTGCTCAGCAGAAATTGAGTTGGGCACCAGCCACAACAAGGCAAACTTAGTTCACTTTGGGCTGGTGACCTGTTTCTGCTCAGCAATATTATTCTGTTGCTCAGCAAAAATTGAGTTGGGGACCAGCCACAACGAGGCAAACTTAAAGCACTTTGGGCTGGTGACCTGTTTCTGCTAAGCAATATTATTCTGTTGCTCAGCAAAAATTGAGTTGGGGACCAGCCACAACGAGACAAACTTAAAGCACTTTGGGCTGGTGACCTGTTTCTGCTAAGCTATCTTATTCTGTTGCTCAGCAAAAATTGAGTTGGGGACCAGCCACAACGAGGCAAACTTAAAGCACTTTGGGCTGGTGACCTGTTTCTGCTAAGCAATATTATTCTGTTGCTCAGCAAAAATTGAGTTGGGGACCAGCCACAACGAGGCAAACTTAAAGCACTTTGGGCTGGTGACCTGTTTCTGCTAAGCAATATTATTCTGTTGCTCAGCAAAAATTGAGTTGGGGACCAGCCACAACGAGGCAAACTTAAAGCACTTTGGGCTGGTGACCTGTTTCTGCCAAGCAATACTACTCTATTGCGAATAAAACATTGAGTTGGCCACCAGCCACAACAGGGCAAAGTTAATTCACTTTGGGCTGGTGACCTGTTTCTGCTAAGCAATATTATTGTGCTGCTCAGCAAAAATTGAGTTGAGCACCAGCCACAACAAGGCAAACTTAATGTAATTTGGGCAGGTGACCTGTTTCTGCTAAGCACTTCTATTATCTTGCTAAGCAAAAAATGAGTTTGGCACCAGCGCCACAACAAGGCAAACTTAATGCACTTTGGGCTGATGACCTGCCTCTGCTAAGCAATACTATTTTGTTGCTACGCAAAAAATGAGTTGGGCACCAGCTAAACTTGAAGTAATTTACGCTGGTGACCCTGTTTCTGCAATAGCAATACTGTTCTGTTATTTAAAAGCAAAAAAAATGAGTTGGGCACCAGCCATGTAAGCGCAGTATTCATTGCTTTTGTAAGCACTGATTTTTTTGCTTACAGAAGGACAGCCCTGCAATTTGGCCCTGATGGACACAGTACTGACGAACACCTCGATGTACATAAGGTACTGGCATTGGGAGCTCTTTATGACTTGAAGATGACTTGAAGAAAATCTAGAATCTAAGCTTGTCAAAGAAGCTCGAGTTGAGATACTTTGCAGACATTTTTTCTCTAAAGTGCAAGACTTAGGCCCTCATTATGTACTCTTAGTAGCGTTTTGTCTTCTGTTGCCAATTACTTCTGCCAGTTTCTGAATCTTGCATTTTGCATCAACTGTCTAATTAATGACCTGGGCCCGATTTCATAGAGCAAGCTTAAGCAGAAAGTATTGCTTAAAAACTCTCTGCTTAGTAGACATAGGCAATCATAAATGGTACATGTCAAATGGTAGTTTTTGCTGGTAACCTTTATTAGGTAAGCATAATTGATTGTGCTCTTTTCGTGCTTGAACAGCTCAAGGATATTGGGCCCTGGTCCACTTTCCATCTTTGGTGGTGGTATACTTACTCTTGGTATTGTTTTGTAGAAGCCCAGACCAAGTCACTCAATGGATACTACACCCGGATTCTCCTGATGGCACAGGACATTTAGATAGAAGACCCATATATGCCAAACACCAAGCTCTACGGCAAACTGCCAAAGGTTTCGGAGAAGGTCAAGTCAAAACATCCTAACTTTGCTGTGAACCAGGCGCAGAGCAGAGGGAGTCAAGCCAAGACCATGGTGAAGAAGACAAGTAGGTGATGCAGGGGTTGAGATAAATCGTGATGATGGCATCTGTGTCATCATGCTCCTATCTCAAGCAGCAACTCTTGTCGCAGATTAGTGGTAGTTGAGGGAGGAGTGTAAGAGAGAACGGGAGAAGGGTGGCACGGTGTGAGAGTTCGTTACTCCATTCCAGAATAGATGCTGCAGTTTTCCCTGCCAGTGGGCACTTCTGTGAGAAAAAGGAAAACATAAATTGTGGTTTAATATTCGAAATGCAATGATGGATTAATTCAACATTACTAAAAAAGATGAGCACAGGCTTGTGGCCTTGTGCGTGTGAAAGGACTGAAGAGTGGGGCTGTAACAACAACAGAAGACCAACAGTGCACCTTCTCAGTATCAGGAGAAATCATTTCTCTCAATGAAATTGGATTAGACTGATTCATCTTTACACGCAGTGCTGCAGTAGATGAACTTGACAAAACCCAATGCAGTGCCAAAATCAACATGTTAAGATTACAGACAAGTGATGCTCAGTCTCTCTGTGGGCAGAGAGTAAAAGGACTACTACAACAACAAACCTATCATCCAAAAGCCCTGTCTTGTAACTTGTATGCAAGTGCTGCTACAGATATTGATTCTCATATGTGGGAACAGACTATTTGAAACCAGTCTCATGACTAATAGTTTCTTTTCTGTAGCCGATTTCACGTAACACTAGGATTAATCCTACTCATCCTATCTCGCGTTAGGACAAGTTACTCGTCCTAACTGTACTAACTAAGAATGGGTTCAAAGTGACTATGCCTCAATGCGTCTATTGGTTACAGAACTCGTACTAAGTCCTAAGATTAATCCTAAGTTAGGAAGAGTTTGCTGAAACTGACGGCTGGCCCCGTTAGCTTTATTTCATGCTAATCTGTGTAAGGCGGAAAGGGGGAACCAGTGACACTTAAGCCAAAAGGGGGGAAGGCAGTGGAAGTGTTTCCAAACGATTTGTATGAGTGAGTATGTTTCTTCCCATTGCATGTCAGTAGTTAACCATTGGCAACTAAATGTGCGCACTCGTTCTTGCTCATAGCTGTACCGTTCCAAGGGTCCAATAAAACGGCTGCGGGTACCATGGTTTCAATTAAGGACTAAATAACAATTTCTTCACCCGACAACAGGGTGCTTCAGTTTATGTATTTATTTACACATCCAAAAGCAAAAAGCACCAATAGCCCTAGCAGGAGGATGTAGGATAAGAGAAGAAACGCTAAGTTTTAAATGTGGGAGAAAAATCCAAAAATATGGAAAACCTGTGCAATCAGGCAGGGACTAAAACCCAATCCAAATGTCAGGTCTGAGGTGTGTTTTGAACCGAGGTCAACAGAGGTGAAAGACAAGGGAGAAAAAAAAAACACTGAGCCAACATGATGAGTGGGAACGTATGATGAGTAAATTATACAATTGCTGAACCCATAGCCAGGATTGAATGCAGAGTGTGTCCAGATTGTACCAAAGTTATGAGACATCTTTCATATTCATATCAATGAAGTACTGAACACAGAGTGTAGCACCGTAATTGCGTTATAGCGCCCTCAATTGACAACTCATTGTCTTGGGACGTGAAAAAGGGAGAGAAACTTCTCACATTTAAGCAGATCAAAACAGGTTTAAATTCACTCCTTGGAATACAACAGTTGGAGGGTACATTGCATAAAGTACAATCCTCTTCTATGGTCATGGTAATTTGGCTGCTTGGATTAAGGGAAAGTAAGAGGGTTTGTTGTAAATTAGTCACATGTTTCCTTGTGTATACATCATGGTTCATGTACATGTACATGTATAGGGATAATACTGCAAGGGGTTTTACATGGGATAAGTAATTTGGCTCAGTTCAAGATGTAATCACAGTATAGGGTTCATGATTCAGGTTAAAATTGGGTAGCGTTGTTATAGGCCCTCATATAATTTGTTGTTGTTATTGTTGTTGTTACAGTAAACCAATGACCCTGGACCAGTTCTTTGAAGAGTAAAACAGTTGAGATCTAGCTAGAGCTGAATAACTGTTCATGAGAGTTCTTGATGAGTGTGTTTCAACTTGCATTACACCAATGTAACAAGCTTTAAGAGATTACACAGTGTAAGAACTTAGCATGGGAGTCTAGTGAAATTCACTGCTCGACTAGAGTAGCACCCCAATTATTTGTGATATTGACACCAGTTGCGACTAATTTTGTATTCCAAAGATGCATTGCTGCATACGTTTGCTGCAGACTCAAATGACAGTTCAAATTCAAGCTGAAATAATTGAAAAGGGATTGTCACTGATTGTCGCCAAGGAAGGCTGAGTAAGAACTTTTTGCAACAGAGTTTGTAGGCTTTAGTTCTTAAAAAAACAAATATTATATTTGAACAAATATTTTAAAAATGCACAAATAAGAGATCAGTTTGGTGTGAGTTTCTTTCTTTGATGTAGTGTAATAGTTAGTACCATGGCATGGCTGGTGGTACTTCTAGAAACTATAAGGCTCCCCTGTGAGCCTTATAGGGGTCACATATTTATGGCTTTTTTAACGCTATACGTTTTTCAAATCAGGTTTGATGGGTGAAAGTTTCGCGACTGTTAGCCAGCCAGAACTGAAGTTTCCTGTGTAATTCACACCTAAAGCATTCCCCATCCTACTCAATATACATTCATAAAGCTTGTACTTTCCTTTTGTTGAGTTACGCTCAATAATTTCTTCAAAAAAGGCAGTTTTCTACTCAGTACTCACTTTTTTTTCCTGCCGCATCCCAGTCTTTTGACTTCTCATTATGCAGCCTACCCTAAATATGTGACCCCTATAAGGCTCACAGAGGAGCCTTATAGTTTCTAGGAGTAGGCTGGTGGGTAGTGGTAGTACTACGTACTACTACTACACTTGTGTAATTATGGCGGACTCCTCCACTTGCACTTTACTAGCCCAACCATTTTTATTTCGGTACCAGTAACACTAGTTTGTAACACTAACAGCAATTTTGCTATTTATAAAGTATTATTAGTAGTTGCAAAGCAAAGATTCCTGACACATTAGTTACATAACCTGTACAACCCCCATACTATCTAGTGTTTGAGTCACCCCCCCCCCCCTTCCCCCCCAAAAATTAAAAAAATAAAACTCTCTAATAATGTGAGAGGGATTATATGCAACTATTCAACAGACAAGTCTGTTATCAAACTTTTGGCGCACGGCACACAGTTAACTTGAATGTGTGTGTTTGCGCCAAAAGTTTGAAATTCAAGTGCAGTCTTCACACTAAAACTAAAACACAATTAACATTTGAAAGACAGCACGTTCGAAGATCCGTTCAAGCCTCAATCCTCCCTACTTTCCAGTTGATTATGAATTTACAATTTCGACCAATGTACTTGACTTACCAATGAAAATAAAGAGGTTTTCCATCTGGAAAATTTAGTCAACTTTGCAGACGACTTCTACCGAACACTCACGCACACACATGTGTTCCTTGGTATGCGTTTGTTAAGACAGCTTTGGTGCGAAAGGCAACAGTGCACCAGTGAAATAT
Source organism: Asterias amurensis (assembly GCF_032118995.1). Classification (NCBI taxonomy): domain Eukaryota; kingdom Metazoa; phylum Echinodermata; class Asteroidea; order Forcipulatida; family Asteriidae; genus Asterias; species Asterias amurensis. Next base: position 8,883,652 of record NC_092651.1, read on the forward strand.
AGCCGGTTGTGAGGGCGCCCTCAACTGTTCACCAAAGTTGATTTGAGTCGGTGTTTATTGGTCCAAAGTTTTGCAAACATCACTTGCGTGAATGGAGTCGACACAAGTTTGTGATCAAACTATATAATTAATTCGTACTGGTTTATGGTTTATTTGACAGTTGAAATTCTGACGCTCTGGGTTATTAAAATATCCCTCAAAGATAATGAAGTCTGTCTCACAGCTTGGATGAGATCGACGGGTTAGATTGATGTCAAAGGAAGGAGAATCAATGGAAACATTTTATTGGGGGAAAACGAGTACACATACACCTCGATCGACAATTTTGTAGTCTGAATAATCAATTGCATAGATTTATTATTAAATGTTTCACAAGAACAAAGTACACATGTAATTTGATTTAATTTAAATCATTTCAGCAAGAATTTGAAGCAAAACAGAAGCTCTCAATTTTAAATTATTTGTTATTCAACTTAAAAGAAACAGATCGGTCTTTGCACATAACAGATCTGCGTGATAAATACCTACAACCATAAACGCTCTCAACGGCAACCTTAAGTACATGGTAAAGTCAAAAATATTATTAAATAACCCTTGTTGGCAGAACCATCAAACGAAAACATTAATGCACATTCAGCAACTTTTAAATTGAGTTTAACTCAAAATTGTTAACCTGAAAATTCGGGCTCCGGGAAACAAACACAAATGAACAACTTGTTACAATTAATTGCTATAATTTAACAAACAAAACAAATAAATACCTCTGTGCATTATTTTGACCAGTAGATCACTAAAACGATTCCCTTATTGTTGGAATTGAATCGATGGAAACATTTTATGACAAAAAATAAGTCCATCGACACTTTATCACATTCTGAATAATCAATTGCATAGATTTATTATCAATTATTGTTTCACATAAAAAAGTACACAAATGTTATAATTTAACATTTTGATTTTATTTTAGTCATTTCTTTACAAAAACAGCAAGATTTGGATGCATAAACAAAATCTCTAACATCTTAAACACCTTGTTAAAACAACTTTAAAAACAGAACGGTCTTCACACAACAACAACTCTGCGTGATAAAAACCTACAACCATAACGCCCCCAATGGGGACATAAGTACATAGTTAAGGACAAAAACAATAACCGAAAACATTAATGCACTTTTTGGAAACTTTCCAATTTAGTAAACTCAAATATTGAAACCTAAAAATTCGGACTTCGGGGAAAACAAACGTAACTGAGCGACCAGCCCAAACTTGATTTTAACTTGTATTTAATAATAAGCAAATAAATAAATACCTCTACGGTTTTGTGGGACCGGTATAAGAAACAACTGGTCACCACACACACACAAAAGATCGCCACATTTCGAACTTTGTGTTCTACTGTAAAAGTAGACGATATAAAATGAAACATGTTGACAGTTTCGTAATTCTTCGTTTCACACTATCGTAAGTGTGATAAAAAATCAAAAGGGTACAGGGTCACAGATCTTCTTCTGCACCCACTTTCCCCCCCCCCCCCCCCCGAAAAAGAAAACAATATTAGCTTGAATTAAAGGCGGCAATGAATACCATTGGTAATTACTCTGTTATTTGTTACACACTATACAAATTAATGTCATGTACACGTCGAATGAAGTGCCTTTAAACTGTTACATTACACTCATTTCGCAATGATGTGAGTGTGTCTTCTTAAATGCAATGGACAACTTCGGTCATTGTCAAAGACCACTTGGTGTATCACAACATTATGCAACATTATGCACAAAATTTAAAAAAAACTGTGAAAGTTTGAACTCAAGTGGTCGTCGAAGTGAGGTCTCGAAATAATTTCAGTGAAAAATTACTTCTTTCTCAAAAAACTACGTTACTTCAGAGGGAGCCGTTTCTCACAATGTTTTGTAATAACAACAGCTCTAAATTGATCGTTAACAAGTAAGTTTTTATGCTAACAATTAATTTTGAGTGATTACTGATAGTGTCAACTGCCTTTAAGTGTACAATGCTTATTAATCGTCAGTGTATGGGTAACAATTATTCTTTATCCCCAACGCACTCATTTAACATCTCTTTATTAATAAAGTTAAACAAACTTTATAAATTAATTGCTAGGGACAATTCCATTGTCTCTTTCATTACATGTTATTTAGTGCTGTGTTCATATTAACGCTGCAGTGTCTGAGGTTGTTTCTGGTTTAGGGGCAGCTTCTATTTGGGTGGCGTCCTGAGCTAACATCTGCGCATCAATGACGAGCAGTTCATTGTTCATGGTGATAACAACAGATGGCGCTGTTTCGTTATGGGTGTCAGCCGATGGTGGAAGGCTGACTGGCAAGTACGAGTTGCTGCTGCATACCTCATTGTATGAGGGCGGCATTTCGATGGAGGAGCTAGCTACGGCGATGTCCTCGGGTTTAGGGACGGAGTCATCGCCGAATGTCCGGTACGGGACCTCGATGACGGTCTCTGTCTTCCGTCGACAGAGCTGGGAGATCCCGGAGTTCACCTGCCATGTGTTCATGGCACCGAAGAAGAGGATCCCAACAAAGAATATGAAGATAGACTGGTAGCTCATGTCGAACGGTTTCCCGTTGATCAGCGATATGGAAATACAGGCTAGAGGCAGGAATGCACGGAAGACAATACACGCGTAGATCGACAGTAACATCACGATCCGCTGGCACCGGACACTCTGTATCCGCGTCACCTGGACGAACTTGCTAACGTTTAAGAGGAATATATCACCCATGGAGATCGCTAGGACCAGGCCGATGGTGACATCTTCCCCGGTAAGAAGCACCGTGACGGCGGTAGCCAATGACACGATGTATATGATGATGTTCATGTACTTGATGGGGTCGTTCTTGGCGACCAGACAACACCGAAAGAGCAAGAAAATTAAGACACCGGACAGGACACTGAAGAGCACCCGGAGTTCTGCGGGGTAGTTGGCAACAAACGGCGAATCCAAGGCCCTCGTGGTGAACGCCAGAACAAAAGTTGCAACAGGAAGACACGTGAAGATAACTGCATCCACGTAACTGTAAAATAGAGACACGAAAATGGTTGAGAATATTTCAATAAAAGCAAAAGAAATTCATACCACAAACAACAAGTTAGGGCCTTGTCTAACAATAAACGCTCTGGGATCGCGATGAGGTCATCGTTCACAAGACGGGAATTCCCCGAGAGTTTTGTATGGCGAAATAACCTGGGCGCCCCCCTCAAAATATTATTACGACACTAAAGTTTCTGAGAATTATTGGCGCTTTTGGGTGGGAAGACCAACCCTTCAAGATCAAGCGTTTTCCAAACCAGGCTTATGATTTTGGGCTTGGACTCCGTCATGTATCAAAAAAGCGCCTGCTTTCCTTACCGGGCTTCGTCCCAGGTCGTTGTTTCGAAAACGCAAAGTAAGTTTGCGAGATCGAAAAAAATGTTTATTTTTTTAACGAAGCACCCCCGTGGGGGAAAAGGCTCATGGATCCAGCTGCATTGTATGCATTACCATGCTATCCATACATCGTGTTTACGGTAAACAACTGTGCAATGATGAATAAACGCATCCTGGATTGTGGCAGTGCAATCTTTTTGAATATTGGCTATACATTATGGAGAATGTATCTCATTTAGACAACCGATATGAAATTATGACTGAAGATCAAGTGACTTTGTGTCTGAAGTCTAAGGAGAATGTTTGGTACATAAGTGACAAGGAAAAGAACAAATGCAATCTGTACAATGATGTAAAAAAAAAAAAAAAAGGAAATGCGTGTAAAACACCACATCTATAAAATTATCATCTAAGAGTGTTTTTCGTATGCACGACAAATTCAGTAATATAGCACATGCAGTAAGACCGTTTTAACAGAAAAACAAATTATGCATTGTGCAGGATATGATATTTGTGCATGGCAATTTGTTTACTGCAGGTTTATTGTGTTTAAAATAGCTATCTTCTAACTTTATAAAACTTTTGCATTGTAAATATTTAGACCAGTGTGTAATTTTAGTGGTTTAGATTGTTTTGTTTCACACCTGGTATTAAGGAACTTCGTGTACGTTTTACCACATAGGCCCTACTAATACAAAAACCTTCAACATGTACAATTATGACTGGTTTCCTACTTTGCTTTTTTTGCTGAGCATAAAATTATTAAGCTTTGTCGTTAAGCTGCCCTTATATTTATGACAATGGGCTGGTATAAAGGGCCCATATAATACCCAAACAGAACCAACCCCTAAATGAGTCATAACAATTCGGTTGCCTTTTGAGATAATGTTAATTAATTAAACAAAATGTGTCACACCTTGGAATAACATACCATTTGGAGGCATGGCACATCATAACAAAACTAGATTACAACAATAATTATAAGTTGGCCTATCGTGTCAAGGATAATTGATCCGAGGATAGAAAGAAAAAAACAACATTTTTATTTTATTTTTAATTAGGAAATGCATCATTATACGACAAAATGTCAAGGAATAATTAGTTTCATTGGCTGGATTTATTTCACCATCATGCCCGGTACATTAATTTAGATTAAACTTGGTATTATAAATCGTGCCGGCAAAAATGTTAGCATCTTATTTCGAATTCATACATAAAACAGCCGTCGATAAGCCTGATGAATGAATGTATAGTTGAGATCAAAGTTCGCTGTGACGTCATGGGAAGTACGCTTCGTGTGTTATTTTCCAAAAGAGTTTTGTTGTCCGATATGGGTATAAACTAGTTTTACAAAAATGTAATACATATTTAAGATATTTGTTACCGACCCCGTCCGTCCGGTCAATGCAACACGGCCCACGGGACAATGACAACGTGACAAAAATAGTAAACACGCTCACCACAGACACATTGTCGTGTGAATTTGTTACTTTGTAAATGTCATGAATACATGAGCGGTTTAAGTCTATATTATAAACACAACAACAGTTCCAATAATATAGAGCACATTTTCAAGTTGATTACATCATTGTTATGTTTATTGAAAGATACATAAAATAATGTCCCCCTTTCACTCTTTTTGTTTCAGCAACTTATTCTCATTTAAATAAAAAGCGATCGGAAGTTTTGAATTTCCTGTGGCCGAGTCGTTTGCCCATCATTATCTTTGCTCATTATTTGTTGAGGATTGTGTTTACTTTGTTTGAGCTTTATATTTCGTAATACAAAGACACGATAACCATGTCATGAGACTTGTTGGAATTTCCAGTCATGAGACTTGGGGATAGCCTACCAGTCATGAGACTCAGAGGTAAACATGATATTAATCCGATTGGTAAACATGAACTTTTCCTCAACTATTGCACATTCCTTAAGACAACAATCAAAAACAAACAAACTCAAATACAATATTTGATGAGTCCGAGGACATTCATGAAACCTTCTATTCCCTTTTAGATTTCAAAATTGTCTTTTTGATAGTAAATCCAATGTCAAACTCAATTTGTCCAAAACCAAAGCTAATTCCAAGACACAAGAACAGACCAAACATTTCCATCCAGTTTGATGGACCAATGTTTAACAAAAAATTGGTAATTTTGTTTCAAAAGAACCAACTTTTACGAGGTTTTTAGAAAAACCAAAGTTGAATATTCCCAGTCAATAAAAGTTTCCAGCACCAAAGTTTTTACGTTCATCTCCAGGAACGGAACTAAACTGTGTTCTTTCAAACCGGACCATACTTAAAGCAACTGGACAATATTGGTAATTACTCAAAATGATTGTTAGCATGGTTGTTAGGTGGTAACGAGTATGGAGAATTGTTGATTATATAATAAATATGGTGAGAAATGGCTCCCTCTGAAGTAACGTGGTTTTTGAGACAGATGTACTAATTTCTTACTCAAATAATAAACGGCTTTAAGCCTGAAGTCTTTCAACACTTCCAAGTCATCTAAAAGCAAAAATGTTTGTGCAATAATGGCGTTTTTCTTTCACTATTCTCTTGCAAGTTCGATGACAAATTGAGTCCAAAGTTTCACAGATTTGTTATGTTATGCTTAATGTTGGGATACACAAAGTGAGAACACTTGTCTTTGACAATTATTGCCAAAAGTGTCTAGGGGTGGATTTCACAAAGGTAGTCCTAACTTAGGACCAGTCCTATAGGCAATGCTAGGAGATAGGACTGGTCCCAAGTTAGGACCAGTAACTCATCCTAACTTAGGACTGGTCCTATCTCTTAGCATTGCCTAGGACTAGTCCTACGTTAGGACTACCTTTGTGAAATCCACCCCAGTGCCTTTAACCAGTATGCACTTAAATTCAAACAACAAAGATATTGTGTATTATTTTTTAGCAACAGTCCCGAGAGAGAGAGAGAGAGAGAGAGAGGGGCTTGCACGCGACCGTCAGCCCCCAAGGTGTGGTACCCATTGTGACGGTACTTCCGACTGTCAGCCATAACACCTCCGCCGGCAATTCATTACAAGGCACGGGGCGTGGAGGACCAAACACCCATGGGACAAAAACTCACGGAGTACGGTAACAGAAGACCCGTGTGCAGCCCACAAGAGAACCCAAACTTCGAAATGAAGACAGTAGTTCGTTATGTTTCTAATAAACTTGGCAAGAAACCAAAATGTAAAAGAGACTCTTTCCATCCGAAGTCATGTTTGAGAAATTGTCTACCAACACTCAGTTTTCAAAATGTTCACCGAAACTATACACCCGCTTTCCTATATGCAACTGCTATCACGTCGGAAGCCTCGTGTACGTATGATGATACTGGTCGGGAGGTTTACCCGCACGTTACGCTCGCAAAAACGTGAACGTCAGAAATTTGTGTCGTTTCTAGGTGACGTCACCACTTTGGGCTCATTTCATGCTCACGTATGACGTCTGCAAGTACGTACATACCTGACGTGAGAAATGGTAACTTCACGTATGCTTTAAAACGTGAGATTTTTACATTAAACATTTCTGACTTCCACGTTCACGTTTTTGCTCGCGTAACGTACAGCTGAACCTCCCTAATGTTTCAATTTTACACACGCGGTACCGGACAATAATCACTGCACTGCAAGAGTTGTTTTGAGTAAACGCGCACCTTATATCCCTCACTTATCACACACCCTTAAAACCCCAGCCAAACATTCGGAAAATAAACAGCTGTGAAAACGGATCCGCATACAAGCTATTAATGTGCTATGTCCCCTCAATGTTCCCTAGTGGTGTCCCAATCCAACCCCCCCCCCCCCCCCAATTCAATCTCCCCCAACTTTTAGTGAAATCAAAAATGTGTGCAACGGGCACCCAACACAAAACTGGAGCGAAGACTAAAAACAAAGTAAGCACATTTCAATATTACATCAAAAATAAAGATAAATCTCAAATTAAAAAAAAATACCTTAAACAGCCTCGCGTGCAAAACACCACCTTGTTTTTGTTATTCCTATCTTTGCTTGTTTTTCCAAACTGTGTCAGTATGCCGTGACCTCCACCGCCACCGGCTCAATCTCGATTACTCATCACTGTTCTCTCTCTCTCCCCCTTCCCCAAACTCCCCTCCCCTCTTCCACTGCCCGAAGGAGACCATAGATTGCGTACGTGTATCCTCCATGGGGGCCGCTATATACACCGCAAACTTCCCTTTTCTCAGTTCATACACGACTGGCGTTTTAGCACCAAGCAACCCTCATACTTTCATGATACATTTTTAAAGGGAAAAACACATCGCCGGCCATGTTGGTCATGCACACTGGGCCCACTTTCAAACAGCATGTAAGCACACAAACTTGCTAAGCACAGAATAATATCGCTTAGCAGAAACATGTTGTACCAGTCAAAATTGCACTACGTTTGAATTGTTGTGGCTGGTTTACTCCGAGAAAAACGGATTTGTATACATGTAGTTATTTTAGGTTTGAAATCAGAAAAACAAATATCATTAAAAAGCCCGTTTTATACTAAAACCTCCATGCTGTTACAAAAAAATCCACCAAAAATTATCTGACTGTCTTCCGAAAAAGACTGATACAAGCTCAAACAAGCATCGGTGACAATGATTTACCATTCACCCCGACGGTAGATAACCAAATCCATTGCACTTAAAAGCACTGAACACATTTGGTAATTGTCAAAGACCAGTGATCTCACTAACTTGGTGTATCCCATTATAAGCATAAATAAACAAGCCTGTGAAAATTTGGGTCCAATTGGTCATCGAAGTTGCGAGAAAAGGATGAAAGAAAAAGCACCCTTGTTGGACGAATTTGTGTCCTTTCCGATAGGAATAAAAAACTTTGGAAGTCTTTTAATATTTTAGTGAGAAATTACCTCTTTCTCAAAAACTTCGTTACTAAGTTCGGAGGGAGTCTTTTCCCACAATGTTTTATACTATCAGCAGCTCCCCAATGCTCGTTACCAAGTCAGTTTTTAAGGCAATATTTGTTTTGAGTAATTACCAAACGTGTACCTTCCCTTAAAACTGAGTTCAGTACAAGCTTATGTGAGTTACAACAAAGCGCTGGTACCTAGTGGTACGGCGGCACCTCTTGATGGATCAATGATTGATGCTCAATTATTACCGAACAAAAAAAGGTGGAACGTATTTTGTGCTCACAAAAAACTTCCACATTAATAGCATTTTTGGCATAGCTTGTAGACAGCTTTAATTTATTGACTCTCACCAGTTATTGTACCCCGCCTTATCAATGAAAGAATCCGACGCCGAGTCTTTTGCCGATTTCACAAAAAACGGCTCACATCTGGGCCAAATTTCATAGCACTGCTTAAAGTTTTTATAAAGAAAATGTTCGTGCTTACTGTAGCACAACAAAATTGCTAAGGTGCAAGGGTATTTCACAGGTTAGCAAGAACATTGGGCAGCCATATTGCGCGTTCACCATGAATTTGCATTGTGACGCCATTTATGTTTGTGCAGTAAGCACCGGAAGGTTAGCATGCCTTTTCGTGTGCTTACGGTTAGCAGCGCTATGAAATGGTAATCGCACAGTAAGCATAAAATTGGGCCCAGGTACCGTACAAAATCTACGCTATATGTGTGGACTAGGAATGTAAAGTTTCTCTGTATAACAACTGCATCACCTTTAAAACTTTAAAAGAAACGTCTCCCAAAGTCTCCTCTCTCCAAAGATTGAACGCTCGCAATAACCTTTCCCCTTTTTGAGGTTTATCCGAGGCTCAACATCAGAGGAGGTTTTCTGACCTGACCGTCAACCAAATACTTAGGGGGACTTTAAGGAGGCTGGGAGTAGAGACGGAAGGATACGATTTATATCAGGCTAACCCGTGAAGGATGTTGTACATCAAGGGTTCCCATTGCCCATCAATCTTGGCCACATAGCCTTCTCCAATTTACACCATATCAACCTGCTGATGTCTCCATGCAGCTACGTCTTCTACATTATAGCGCATTGCGCGACGAAAATACAACTAATTAAAGGCACTGTCATATTTGGTAATTGTCAAAGACCAGTGTTCTCATTTGGTGTATCCCATCATAAGCATAAAATAACGAGCCTGTGAAAATTTGGGCTCAATCGGTCATCGGAGTTGCGAGAAAATGATGAAAGAAACAACACCCTTGTTGTGTGCTTTCAGATAGGAATAAAATACTTCTAGCTAGAAGTATTTTATTATTTTAGTGAGAAATTACCTCTTTCTCAAAAACTACATTACTTCAGAGGGAGCCGCTTCCTACAATGGTTTATACTATCAACAGCTCTCCAATGCTCGTTACCAAATCAGTTTTTTAAGTTAATATTTGTTTTTAGTAATTACCAAACGTGTACCTTCCCTTTAAAGACAAAGTATACCCTTTATTTTTTGGAACCGTTCGATTTTAGATGGATTATATACAATACAAATAACATGAGAACATTTTATTTCAAAATGTCCCTTTTTTATATATCACCAAAAATCTGTAGCGAATATTATGTCCACTCAGGGTGATTAATCACCAATATACAATCTGAGAAACATTACCGACAGTGACTCTTCTCAGATGCATTGGAATTTAAGGGCATAAAAACTACAGTGAAATGTATTTCGCAAAATGCTTTATACTAATCAAAACCTGATGAAGACTTCCAACCAATTGTATTTCCAATCATTTTAAAGACATTTGACACTATTGGTAGTTGTCAAAGACAAGTCTTCACAGTTGGTGTACCTCAACATATGCATAAAATAACAAACCTGTGAACATTTTTAGCTCAATCGGTCGTCGAAGTTGCGAGATAATAATAAAAGAAAAAACACCCTCGTCATAGGAGTTGTGTGCTTTCAGATGTTTGATTTCGATACCTCAAATTCTAAACTTGAGGTCTCGAAATCAAATTTGTGGAAAATTACTTCTTTCTCGAAAACTACGTCACTTCAGAGGGAGCTGTTTCTCACAATGTTTTATACTGTCAAACTCGCCCCATTACTGGTAATCAAGAAAGGTTTTATGATGATAATTATTTTGAGTAATTACCAATAGTGTCCACTGCCTTTAGGAGTGGTTACCAAACGTATATCTTCCATTTAAAGCCATATTATCTGCCTGACTAAGTGATGTCTTGTATAAAACACACACACACACATACGCTGTACCAGCTCCGGGAAAACCCCATAGGTAAGCAAGAAGTTTGTGTTATTCTTTGCACTTTCACGACTGGCGATATGAGACGGGAAACAATCCCCATGACAAGATGTTTATCACAATAATAAAGACAATGAGGTGCTGTTTGGTATGCATGTCTTTCCTCCCATTGTTTAAATATGTTTATCAGCAGGGCAGTAAATAGCCCAACAATTTTGTCAATTTTTGTTATGCATCAATTTAAGTTTGGGTTCGACCCCCAAAAATAGACTGGATGGAGTAGGAGTTGAACCACTGACCCCGGAATTAACGTACTCCGGATTAACATGGCGCTCTATACCAACTGAGCTGTATAGCCCCATGTTGGCGGTCTCCCTACATTACAAATAAGTGTGTTACTTTATAGTAGTTAACTTTTCTTTCTGAGCATTTCAATACAATATTGTGACACCAAATGTTGCTTAGTTCCTTGAAACCAACTGAACAGGGCCCAATTTCATGAAAGCTGCTAAGCACTAAAATTTGCTTTAGCATGAAATTTCTTCCTTGATAAAAAAAAACAGGAATACCAACCAAATTTTCACGTGAATTTCAGGATAAGCAAACAACAGCTGAATACCAGTAACAAGCAATATGCAACAAATGGAAATTTGGTTGGTAATCCTGTTTTTATCAAGGAAGAAATGTCATACTAGGCAAATTTGTGTGCTTAGCAGCTCTATGAAATTGCGCCCAGATCCTACAAGGTGGAAAGTAGGCCTAAGAGAGTTCGTTGCCACCACGCATGGGAAGGGGACTTTAAATAAAATAAAAGACTCACTCAGAGGTAGATCACCCTGGAGGAAGAAAAAGAGACGACTTCAATTGGGAAAGTGTGTCTACACAGTCAGTGTTTAACCTCAGATGAACTCACAGTTCCTTTAAAGGGGATTGAGTTACATAGACTAAAGAAACACAATTTGAACGCCCTCATCGTTGAAAACAAATATGACCGAATTCGAAATATGAATAAAAATATATAAAAAATACCTATCGTTACAACATATCCAAACAAAATTTCTAAACAAGAGGATTTTTTTTTTTACTTTTTCAACTGGAACTTTTAGTTGCCTCAAAACATAAAACAATTCACTATTCAAAACTTTTTACAGAGAATACCAAACAAACTACTTAAAGAAAGAATGAAAAAAAAATTTTTTTTTTTGCAAAGTCGCAAAATAGATTTACCAGGTGATCTCATTCTCGACCCAGATGTAATTAAAATGGCGTTCTTTGTGTTTCATTTTTTTTTTTCACAAGACGAAACAAACAAAACCAACTACCCACCAAACCAACCAACCAACCATCAAACAAATACTCCAACAAACCAACAAAAAAAATCGTGACGACGTATTATTTATTTTTGTACAGAAAAAAAAATGGTAGGGCCTTTACGTCATTACTTTTCTGGAGTGTCAATTTTCTGATGTCATTCTTCTATGCAAACTGTGTCTTGTGACAAGGATAACTGAGATAACACTCTGTTATCAAGCGGTCTCAACCCAAACGGGTCACGTTATAAGGAACAAACATTACAGTATACTTACCAGTACTTAATTAAATAGTATTTAAAATCTAGAGAGACTTTCATTGCAACATACCACTCGAATTAAAACGTATCCCAACGGTTAGAAATGAATTATTTTATAGAGCCGATTTACGGAACTGTTTTGGGAAAGAGTGTACACAACAAAGTTGTTCTTATGTAGTCTTAATTTGTGTATTTTAAGGGTAGTGGACACTATTGGTAATTACTCAAAACAATTATTATCACAAAACCTTTCTTGATTACGAGTAATGGGGAGAGGTTGATAGTATAAAACATTGTGAGAAACGGCTCCCTCTGAAGTGTAATTTTCGAGAAAGAAGTATTTTTCCACGAATTTGATTTCGAGACCTCATATTTAGAATTTGAGGTCTCGAAATCAAGCATCTGAAAGAAAGCACACAACTTCGTGTGACCGTGGTGCGACAAGGGTGTTTTTTCTTACATTAATATCTCGCAACTTCGACGACCGATTGAGCTCAAGTGTTCACAGTTTTTTTATTATGCATTATGTTGAGATACACCAAGTGAGAAGACTGGCCTTTGACAATTACCAATAGTGTCCAGTGGCTTTTAAATGTAATTAATTGTTTTTGAAGTCAGTCTTCAAATTGAATGTTTTTAAACAATCATAACTTTTTACTTGTAAGTGGTGATGCAAAAAAAATTAATTGAATAACCCATCATTAAAGCCATTGGACCCTTTCGGTAAACAGTATTGTCCAAGGCCCACACTTCATGTATCACAACTTCTATATAAAATAACAAACCTGTGAAAATTTAGGCTCAATCGGTAATCGGAGTCGGGAGAAAATAACGGGAAATCCCACCCTTGTTTCCGCACGTTTTGCCGTGTCATGACATGTGTTTAAAATAAATCGGTAATTCTCGTTAAAGAGAATTGATATTGTTTTACTGTTTTCTCAAAAAGTAAAGCATTTCATGGAATAATATTTCACGAGAAGTATTTCACCACTACCTTCTGTAAACCCTGTAAGTTATTTGTAAATCTGTGAACTTTTTTGTTTTCTGTACCGAAAGGGTCCAATGGCTTTAAAGGCAGTGGACACTATTGGTAATTACTCAAAATAATTATTAGCATAAACCTTACTTGGTAACAAGTAATGGGGAGAGGTTGGTAGTATAAAACATTGTGAGAAACAGCTCCCTCTGAAGTGGAGTAGTTTTCGAGAAAGAAGTAAGTTTCCACGAATTTGATTTTGAGACCTCAAGTTTAGAACTTGAGGTCTCGAAACCAAGCATCTGAAAGCACACAACTTCGTGTGACATGGGTGTTTTTTCTTTCATAGTTATCTCGCAACTCCGATCCGACAACCAATTAAGCTAAAATTTGCACAGGTTTGTTATTTTATGCATATGTTGAGATACAGCAAGTGAGAAGACTGGTCTTTGACATTTACCAATAGTGTCCAGTGGCTTTGAGTATATTCACCTTGAGTGAATTTAAAATATCTACATACAGTTTGGAAGTCTTTTCTGTAAAAATTTGCTGGGTTGGGGTTGATTCTTGATCAGATATTCTTTGTTGGATGTTCGGAAATACATAGCAATCGTATTTGAATTGATTATCATATGATTCACTGGTCCCCGCAGGGCCAACAGGTAACCAGCAATAAGGTAAACTCCAATTATCATAATCACTCAGGCTAGACGAACATACTTGAAAGTTGCACGAATAGGTCAAAAGTCAAGTTCTAAGAATCTGCGGTTTGTGACAAAAACTTGTGTATAGTTTGAACATTAAAAAGTCAAAAGGACTTTGAACAATAGTTAGTCAACATTCCATTCACAATTGTCCATTCGTACAAAAAAAATGTGTGTTTTTTTTTTGTTTCATTTTCTTGTCATCTTTTCTAAGCATTAATGGACTGAAGCATAGAGCCGAAAATAGTCAAGCGCCATTGTGCATGGAGAATCCACGCGTATAGGCCTAGTCGATAAGTCGTAAGTATACGGAGAACTTGACAAAGGAGGCCGAGTCAGAAGGTTTTAGGAAAATGGATTATGTCACCGTCTAAATATGAAGCATGCAGTTTACTTTAACAACAACTTGATACTTATTTATGTTTTGCATTTTCACCAAAAACGCACCTCAAACTTTTGGACCTGTTCACTGACCTTCCATGCACAAAACAAATCATTCACGAGACCCTTCCCAGAATAGACCTTTCTTGGAAGATGGATTGGTCCTAGCTGGTTACTGGCTGGACCACGACAGTGACGCACGAGGGTCTCAAACTCCCAAAGATCACTCAGACTTTGTGTTGACATCGTTACGGGGAACAGACCAACTCTCGGTGTCAGGTGATTTGGGACCAGTTTCAGAAAGCTGCTCAGCAGAAGTTACTGCTCAGCAAATTGCTCTGCTAAGCAAGATATGAGTGATGTACCAGAGCCAGAACTGATAGCTGTGTGGCATTTCGGCATTCTGTGTGGCAAATTCAAGGCATCCACTTCCATAGCTTCGTAAGCAAGTATGCTGTGCTAAGTATTAAGAATTGACAATTCGTGTACCCGTAGATTTGTATGAACTCTTTATACTACCAATCAGTTAAAAATTTCATATTATGTAGTGTGTACAAAAAAATGTTTAGTCCAAATATTTTGCTTTGTAAAGCATAACTGGTAAGCATCAGTTGTTGCTATTTAATAAATGGAGCCCAGTCCTTTAGCAGCTGGTCTTATACCCACACGCTTACATTTACAATCAAATCGTTCTCTGTCTATTTAGTTTCATACCATTAATCATAACGAAGTGCAATGCTGCACACAGTTATCAGTAAAATAGTGTGTTCAGCTGTTGAAGACGGTGGACACTATTGGTAATTGTCAAAGACCAGTCTTCTCACTTGGTGTATCCCAACATATACATAAAATAACCAACCGGAGCTCAATCGGTCGTCGAAGTTGCGAGATAATAATGAAAGAAAAAACACCCTTGTCACACGAAGTTGTGTGCTTTCAGATGCTTGATTTCGAGACCTCAAGTTCTAAACTTGAGGTCTCGAAATCAAATTCGTGGGAAATTACTTCTTTCTCAAAAAATATGTCACTTCAGAGTGAGCCGTTTCTCACAATGTTTTATACCATCAACCTCTCCCCATTACTCGTTTCCAAGTGAGGTTTTATGCTAATAATTATTTCGAGTAATTACCAACAGTGTCCACTGCATTTAAAGAAAACCCACAATATTGCTGTATAGAAAGGTTTGCGGTAACCCCATGCCGAGCCTCCATGTAATGACTATCTCTAATGACTTGGGGTGGTTCTGAAAAGAACCGTTGGTTTCAACTCGAAGTTGGTTTCATCACAATATTGCTACTCAATATTTACACAAAATATTCCATCAAAATATTTTGCTGCGGAAATTTGGTTGCTATTTAAAAAATGGAGCCCAGTCCTTCAGCAGCTGGTGTTATACCATACGCTTACACATTCTAAAAATTATTCTCTGGTACACATTAAGTTCCATACCATTAATCATAACGAAGTGCAATTTTTCACACAGTTATCAGTGACAAACAACAGTCATCAATATAGTAATAGCCCTACGAAGCACCACCCTAATTGAAGGGACAACACACACAAAGGACCCGGCTAAACGAAGCGTAGGGCAGGTGGCGAATCGATTCTAAAAACCCAAAGTCGCGTTTCCTTTGTCCCGATGTTTTAGAAACCAAAAACATGAGTTCTTTGTTCGAACCTATCTAGCGAACCATTCCCCCATAAAAAAAAAATAAAAAAAATAATATTATGTTTTTTAGTATTTCATTTTGCGAGAGAATGTAGATACTTCGATCAGTGTGCTCTACCAGTCGTCGCCAGGAGACTCAACATATTGCACCAGTCGAAATAATATACAGATTAATACACCAAGGGCCAATATTTTCAGAGCCAACAACCTATAACTTAAGAAAATGTGGTGTAATAATCACTCCCATAGTTCAAGAAAACTTGAAGCATAATTCTCTTTCATCAGACCTAAACAACGATCGAAAGATTGACCAAATATTATGTTGATGACCAGATGCTAGTCCTTGAACTGACAAACACATTTGTTCTTTGTTCAAGTTAATGAGTATTCATGAACTTTGGAATCTAATAGACTTTACAAATCGTATGCGTCCCTTTATTTAAAATCTGTCTTTGTTGTGTTGTGGTGATGTTGGGGCAGAAATTGAGTGGGCATGTGGACAATTTTGAGAGTGGCTTTATTGTATCCAATCTTGGAAACATGGGTATAAAAGGGCAACTTTACAATACAGGAAGAGTCCCCCATCCAGAGATAACGCAACATGGCGGAAGTGCGCTAACGAGCCGTGCAATGCAGATATTAGATGGCCATCTAATTAACCCGCATGAAATGGTCATTAAGAACTTATCTGGTTTCCTTTGCCTGGATCTGGGCAGAGGGAGGGAAACCAGATTTCTGGAAACTTTCGAATAGAGGGGGGGGGGGGGTGGTAGCTTTCATGGTGACTGACAGCTCGCGGTAGAGCTTGGCTTAAGATTTAAATAGGTCAATGGGAAGGCCTATACAAGATTGATAAAATAAAATGGTGGCAACTTTGTTGCAGGGCCTTTATACTGAAGAGTAGAACATTGTGTAAAATTTGTATTTGTTTATTATCTGTATGGCAGGGCCTCTTTTGAATGTTTTTGATGAGTCCTTTGATCTTAGATAACAGTGAATCTGCTCCTAATATAATGAAATGGACACCAATAACAGTTCACAGAAATTGTCGATTTCGAATTATAATCGTATGGAAACACTAACCACTTACGTATTTTCAGACAGAAATGTTTTTCGGGACAATTGTTCAGACCAATTGTATAAATCATATCTTTATTTTGTGGCTAACACAAACAAGTTGTTAGTTACCGTTGTTGTTATCAGTCCCGGTCATGTCGTGTTCACATCCGTGAACTACTAAATCACACAATATCAGACCAATGTCATATCCTATATACCGGTATAGGTCCATAACATAATACGCAGATCTCTTTCTTAGCAGCAGTCATCTTTGCTTAGCAATCTAGGAAGGTCTTTGCTGAACATGTTTGGCATGTGATTTCTGCGTACAGCCTTGAAACGGGGAGTTCATGATGGCAATATTTAACAGTTTGTCCCCAAATTCATCCCAATAGATAATACTGTTGTGATAAGTTTTCTGTGGTTTTGGTTTTCTAGTTCAAGGTAATTTAAAACTATTCTACTTGGTTTATAAAGGTTGGAAGTTCTTTATTGTTTTGAAGCAGAATTCGTTTCTTCACATCCTCGTTTCATATTATGTTTTCGAGTATTACATATCTATTTCTTGTGCTTTTGAAAACTGTGCCGTGCAAAATCTACTTAATGAAAAAAGGTACCAGTGAAACATTACTTTTTTTTAATAATTATTTCACAATTATTTGTGTTGCTCCCATCGATATAAACATGTGTCATACTTTTAATCTGCATGTCAAGGATTCGCTGAATGGCTTTCTAGATCATCAGCAATGATAAATTTCAAACTGAAACAATAACTTGTTGCCTCGATTTCTAACCCACATGTTGAGGTCGTACAAAAAGTCTTTCACCCCCCCCCCCAAATTGCCTTCTATATACACTGGAGCACAACAAGTTGTTTTCAAAACAAGTCACACACGAAGACAAAAGTGGAACAAAGTTAATCTGCTCCGTTGCAAACTGCTTGAACACTTCGCAACACAATAACATTTGTTTGTAATACAAAAGATGAAATGCATTCTTTCCTTCATCAAAATAATGACTAACTCACCGACCAATTTTGGCTGGTATATAATATCAAACAAAATGCCATAAACCCCAAATTGGTAATGGCCTGACGTTTCAACCAGGTCAAAGACAAGCAAACAATGTTATCAATCCTCTTTAATCATCACATGGTAGCAAGGGACCCTCGCTAAATTATTCTCGTGTGAAAAGGGGCTAAACTCACCCAGCTCACATGTATCACACATCAAATCAACTATAGCAATGAAAAGGCGAGCGATTCTGGAGGTCCATTATTAAAGTTACCGGAAAAACATATTATTATCATAATTGAGTTTCGAAACTTTACCGTACAATATTACACCCTCCTTGCCCAATCCACAATCATATCAGCTTACTTTATAACGAGAAGTCCCCGTGGACATATCTACTTCTCATGAAGATTGTGTTACCACCGTAAAACACAACTGTCAAAAACTGGGGATATATTACTAAATACATCGAAAGTAAGAAAATGAAAGATACATAACACCATTACGTATGAGTACAAAAATTCAAGCAAGTGCAGATGTAGTTTTTTTTTTTCAAGTTGGGGTCAAACACTTCGATCAAAAATCTTTTAAGAAACTTTAATAAAAAATCGGTTTTCAATACACCACTCAAATTATCACGGCTATTTGATTTTATACCTTTTTCCCCCTCAACTGGTCAAAATTGTCCTTCGTGCAAATCACAAAACGATCACTAAAGACACAATCGTACCTTCTCCTAAAAGAGTCTTTGATCAAAGTGAGTTACAAACTTCTACGCCAAATGGTATACGTTTCAATTCTAGTGTACCATAGAAAAAAAGTCATTTCGAATGGTGGCAGCGGTTTGGGCTTTTTGGGGGGTTTTGTTTTTGTTTTTTTGTTTTGGGGGTTTTTTTTTTGGGGGGGGGTTTAATTGCTAAAAATCTGGTGCTGTTATCTCCACGCAGGTAGAATTTGGATGCGCATACGGACAAGATGACGACTTTCAAAGCGAAAAAAAAAACGGTAATTCAATACGGTCTATTGGAATACACAATCTTAGAAATGTTACTGTCCGTAATGCTTCTCAGACTTACGTTTGAGGATAAAAAGTGAAGTTTCTCACAATGCATTATACTATCCAGAGCTGCTGTACAGCTTTATTCCAACTTGTTAATGCTATTAATTTTCAGGGTCATAACCAAATGGACACTGGACACTGTTGGTAATTGTCAAAGACCAGTCTTCTCACTTGGTGTACATCAACATATGCATAAAATAACAAACCTGTGAACATTTGAGCTCAATTGGTCGTCGAAGTTACGAGATAATAGTGAAAGAAAAAACACCATTGTCACACGACGTTGTGTGCTTTCAGATGCTTGATTTCGAGACCTCAAATTCTAAACTTTAGGTCTCGAAATCAAATTCGTGGAAAATTACTTCTTTCTCGAAAACTACATTACTTCAGAGGGAGCCGATTCTCACAATGTTTTATACTATCAACCTCTCCCCATTACTCATTACCAAGGGAGGTTTCATGCTAATAATTATTTTGAGTAATTACCAATAGTGTCCACTGCCTTTAAACAAGAAAGTTAAGTCACCTTGTTTCTAGAGACAATGTGACAGTTTAAAGTTCATTCTTATTGTTTAATGTATACAAACAGTCCCATATTCACTTTCAAACGCAATCTTACAACAACTTCCTTAACTGATGACAGCCGAAGTTTAACCTTGATTGCAAAATTCAGGACTTTCTGTTATATATAAAAAAAAATGCATTCGTCCCCAACACAGGAAAGTGAAAAAGTGGAACTAGATAGCCAAACCATTTTCATTGTCACAACTTCGCAAGAGGGTCAACAATTTCCAAAACGCCTCCCAGCCCTTTACAACTGTTCCAGGACATTAACAAATTATTTCACATGAACTTAGGTCATCGTAAGCAATACGTCTAGTCAGTCAAATCGAAATGCACACGTTTTGTCCACACGCGGGCAAGGGGAGTTTTTTTTACGGGTAAGTATATGGTATATCGTGCTAGGGTGTGTGCCTCGCCTCTATTCCCATGGGGGGCTGCAGCGCGTTACAACCGGCTACAGAAACTTGTTCATTCACGCCAGACAAAGAAGCCTACCCTAGATCCTTCGTAAGAAAAAAAATGTATGTAAAAGTGAAGGGGGGGGAAATTTATTTAAGTCACAGATTTATGGGTGTGTCCCGTCCGAACTTTTTTTCTTAAAAGCACTTGGCTTTGATTTAAAGGAACAGTTTCAACTTCAAGTAGTTTGCATTGGGCCCTTTAAGCATATTATAACAGGCTAGATATAGATTTAAAGGTTCAACAACATTATTGGCATTTAGAAAAGTCAATTCATGTTATAGCCTTGCTTATAATTTATTTCAAAATTAAATTGCACTAAGTTGCCACGTCTAAAGTAAAAACAACAACGCTGTTTGTATGTTTTGACATGATTTTTGTGTGTATAGGCCTATCTATAGTCCTTGTCTGTTTTCACTTTTAATGTTTTTAATATGTCAACATTTTCACTGTATAAAGATTCACACTATTTTGTACAACAATGGTGTTTTTTCTTTCATAATTATCTTGCAACTTCAATGACCAATTGAGTCCAATTTTCCACATGTGTGTTATTTTATGTATATGTTGTGGTACACCAAGTGAGAATACTGGTATTTGACAACTACCAATAGTGCCCATCAGTGTCTTTAACCAGTCATGATGGTACTGACTGAAGTCTATTGATCATTATTCAACAACTCTGAGAAGAAACCTTAATCATGTGAAACTAAACTGATAACATATTTTGTATAAAAAAATTATTATCCAGATGGCAACATTTAATGCAAGCCAGACCAGGCAACTAAACACAACACAACGCAACCCATTGTTGGTTTGTTTTATCTAATACTTGATTTTATAAAAGTAAAATGAAGACAACGCTTTGAATATCACATCCTAATTGGCACAATTTACACCATATTGCAAAGCCATTATCTTCGAGAACTCGGACAGGGAAATGGCACGGTCCTCATCAATTGAGGGTTATTCTTCTATGTGACCCAATTACTGTCAGTAAATCTCTGTAATAAACGTATAGCGACAATGCACAATGCAGTCACATTAATACTTTCGTCAAAAGGGCATTCATAGGAGGAAATGCGTACATAACATTTGAAGAAGACAACAAATTAATGTTTAATTTATAGAATGCGAATAATATTTTTTTCCAGGCAAATACTTTGAAGACCACTCTTGCTCAATAAACTCCATTTACCAGGAGCTCCAAATATGCAAAAGCAGTTTTGCGAAATACACATTTCACTATATAAGGACCTTATATAGTTCTGAGCATGCAGACTTTATGAAAGGTCAGGTTTGTGGGTTTTTCCCCCCAAAATGTTTGCAAGAGTGGAGAGTTCGCACAGCCTGGGGAGACTTCTGAGAAATACAATTTAATTTGCCACATTTATCGATGCAGACAACGTTGTCAGACAAAGGGTTTTTCCTTTCGATATAGCATTTTTAAACACCCTACAACTGATGATCCAAAGTAAATTTTGGGGACATACTATTATAGGTTTCTTCCAGTGCACCATTTTAAATACATGCCAATTTAGTTAATAGAAGAGATAGTATCTCTTTGTGTGTGAATAAGTCTACATGCACATTGAAACATTATGGTCTAAAAGCACAGAGTAAATTCTCGCTTTGATTGTGTGTACAAACCAATGGAGACTTCGTGAAAAACTAAAACCCAAAACAAAGGGAGAAAATCCGAAGTCCTCGATTTAGATTTGGTTTTGAATTTTAAGTTTCACCATCGAAACAAAAACTTGGGATTTGTTATAATAAAATATGGCCTTCGGGTAATAAATTCAAATTCATATTTCTATCTCCATAGTTGCAGTTCGCAAAATATTATAAAACTGTACAGTTATATACGCAAACGGGTTCTGTATCTATACGGCACTAACTAAGATTGGTTGCCAGCAGCCCGATACGAATACGTAGGATAGCCCTTTGCATAATAAACATCGCTGACATTTTTGAAATTCCCAAGTTTGCACAATATTAGTTCTGTATAACCCGCGGCTGAAGATCGCGGGATTCCCCCTTTGACGACGAAATGATCTGGATTAGTCTTTCCTATTTTTGGACTTGACATGTCAGGAAAAGGGAACAAGACGTCGTTCTAATAGTTTGTAGTTATTAATAAACCGTGGGGTTTGTTCTTAATCTTAGTTTTAACAAAGGGAACTTTGCGGCTGTGTGGGTAGACTGCCGTCAACAACAGCACCAGTAGAACAAATCAGGTATAAACCCTACAACAAAGTTATGATTTTTGCACAATGCTTTAAAAAGTTGCACGGCCAGGCAACTGGAATAAGCCTAACATACAAACCAATCCCAAAACTGTTTCTTACATGACAACCTTTGCCTGGTCTGGGTAAGCCTAACTGGTATCGTCGAGCAAATGCAAACCTCATCGACAGACGTTGGCAATTAATTTGTGACATATAGTTGTATTTTTCTGCGCATAATACTGGCCCTTGGAGTGTATTTGAAAACAATCTAGAAACAAACCCAATCTAGAAATATTTATACGTAAACTTGTACGTTTTAACATTTGATAAAGTGTTAGGAATTAGCTAAAATATGTAATTAAAGCGAATAAAGGGTTACACGTTCCGACCCAGAGTATTACACACCAGATTAATCTAATCTACAATTCTATAACTAAATCTAATCACCAATAATAATACAGCTCAGAACAAAGAAGGGTTATTAATAATAATCCATATTAATTTAATTATCCGTTTTAAAGGCAGGGTATACTGTTGGTAATATTGCCACTATAGACCAGTGCAGTACAACCCCTCATTGGTGTATCCGCACATTATGCGGAAATTATCGAACCTGTGTAAATGAGTTCATTTGGTCTTTGAAGTTGCAGAATATGTAATGAAACAAAATAACCTTATAGTTAAACAGAATGTGCTATCAGTATCAGACGCCTGCCTGAAGCCGTTCACAGATTGAAATATTTAAGTGAAAAATTACCTCTTTGTCCGAAACTACTTTACTTCAAAGGGGTCGTTTATGATAATGATTTAAAGTAATATCAACAGTTCTCCAGTGCTCATTGCCATGCAATTTGTATGGATATTAATTTTTGGGGTTATTACAAATGTACGCCCTGCCTTTAAATTTTTGATGTAAGTTAGGGGTGCGGTGCGGTAATTTAAATAAAATGAGGGTGTTTCTGCTGAGGTTTTAGAATTCAGAGAATGTATACTTACAAATTCCTCATGAAAGCTGCATTGTGTTTGTGAGCAAGACGGAACCGGGTAAGTCTAGTCTGCGTCTCCCGGGCGACTAGCCTGTCCATCACGGCGTACACACCGAACTGCATCCATGCACAAACATTCACCGTTATCGACGCTACAAACAACGCCTCGAAAATTCCCAATTCGCCATCCATCTTGTGGCAAAAAATAAAAAACTACAACCCCCTAAACAAATATAGGCCTCCTCCCGGTGGGAGAATGAGGTGTAGTTCTTGAAACCTCGAGGTGGGGTTTTTTATTATATTTTTATCAGTCCGAGCCCAGGTTGTGTGGAGAGGACGTAATGCCGGGGGATGCAGAGCGGAGATGCGGGTCTAAAAACGGACGACAGATGCCTCACACACCGAAAGCCCGTACGGGTTCAATGTTTGACAACTTCCAATACACCACGCACGTATTGTGGCCACACGTGCTTGTTTCACACACTAGTTATCTCCACGCATACCCAATACTACTCTGCTCTTTGTTGCGGATGGAACAGTTTGTGCGCACTATTGCCATTCACCACGGACACACGACGACTGTTTCATCACTCAGCTCATCGCAACAGGGAATAGGTACAGTACCTTCTCCCCTTCACCACACACATGCGCTGATTAAAAACAAAAGTCTTGCACACTGTGATGAAATTGAATGGGTATATTTTACTGGGATCGTAAATGGGTTACGTATGAATGGCGGATATGTTAGTCACCAAGCAAGTGGGTTCAATTTGCGATCACTACAGTCAAATCAGTGTTCTAGAAACTTATATGCTTTTTATCATGGCATCACTTGAATGTGTTAACGATAAAGTATGGGGAAGAATTTGGAGTCGAGAGAGGGTGCAATGACTGCCCAATTCATGAATAGACCTATTCACAGTTCAGCCATTATCTCGCATTCAGTTCAATGTAAACCAAACAGAGGCTGAGATGACAGTTGTCAGTGTTACCTCGTTTATGCTTCGATAAAGAACTAATGGTGAAGTCAGGGTACCCAACAAACAGTCTAGTTACTGACCACATCATTTCGCTTTGCGGGAAGAAAGGTTTATAAGCAAAGAATTTCAGAGTGTATTGTTTCTAAGTGGGTACCCTGTACCCGTTAATGGACACTATTGGTAATTGTCAAAGACCTTTCTTCTCACTTGGTGTACCTCAACATATGCCTAAAATATCAAACCAGTGAAAATTTGAGCTCAATAATTGGTCGCCGGAGTTGCGAGATAATAATGAAGAAGAAGAAAAAACTTGTCACACAAACTTGTGTGCTGTGGAAAAATACTTCTTTCTCGAAAACAACGTCACTTCAGAGGGAGCCGTTTCTCACAATGTTTTATACTATCAACCTCTCCCCATTACTCGTTAGGGTTGGTTTTATGATAATAATTATTTTGAGTAATTACCAATAGTGTCCACTGCCTTTAGCTCAACACATTTTTTTGGCAAGGAAGATAAAATTAAAATGTATACAATTTTCTTTATAAATACTGATTATTAATTATGTTCGGCAAAGTATCAACTTTACAAAGCAGTCTATAATAAGTATTGTTCATTACATTTGGGACACGAAACAAAGAAACATTTCCCAAACGTAGTTCTTGAAAAACAAAAGTTTAGCCTAAACAACAGAGGGCGTTATCAAGTCCAAAATGAGGTTACACAATATTTTGTGTAAAATCCCCTTTCATTGCGAAACGGCACCCCGCCCCGTTTTCAGTGAATTCCAGCATGCAATGTAAAAATAGAAATGTGATGTCGAAAATAACCACTCTGGGTTGTTTATACACAGCTTAGTTGCTGGCTAATATGTATTTGCCTTTGTGGACAGTCATGTCTATTCTGTATAGCAATGATCAAAACTATGAGAATAAAAACGAATAATGGCCATTTGTGACTTACCCATTTCTTCATTTAGGACAACTGATGGAACACTCTATCCTCCTCATTGTTTCCTGGATTAGCCTCGACATTTCATCAAGAAAATACTTCTAAACTGTAGGAAGACAGGAAGAGAACAAATTATTAGTTCATATCAAAATAGTCTACTTCAAGATTGAACAATGTTCGGATACAGTTTTCGTGGTCTGCACCGTTCTTTCTAGTTCTTTCTAGTTCACTGGACCCAATTTCATCTAGCCTGTAAGCGCACAAAGTTGTTCTAAGCACAAACAATAATTGCTAAGTATACACTGGTTAACAGCACAAATTACATTAAGTTTGCGTTGCTGTGGCTTTCTGCTTAGCAAAGAATTTTTTCCAACAGTATTTTTTGCTTAACAGCTTTATGAAATTGGGTTAAGGACTCAATATTTTGGACTAACTGCTGAAGAAGAAAATTGTATTTCATGGGGAAGGAATTTGTTCACGGAGCATGGTTTAATTATACATAAAAATACACGGTCATCAGCTTTATCAGCACGTCAGATAGAACAGTCGTCTGTTGTGTTAAACGCCCCACAAACAACAATCACATTATTATTTGAAACTCGCGAACGAATCAAATACATTTTGCAGATTTCTATTATCTGTTTCCGTTTGTTTAGTTGAGGCAATAGTGGACTAAACTTTAACCCCATAGCCTAGTTTAGCTTTCGTTTTGAGCGATTACGTTTACTTCCGTTGTGTCAAAAATACAAACCGAGAAGAAAACCAACGATGGATGATTAAAAATAAAGACAAAGTACATGGTCCAATAAAAACAGGTTTCTCTATGAAAGATCATTACTGATTATAGTCCGTGTGCAACAGTCCTCAACACAAAATATTGATGTCTGAATTGTTGCATAAGAACAATATTTGAAGGGGAAAAAATAAGTTGCTATCAAAAATAATTCCCCGCAGAATAAGGTTACTGAAACTCAATGTTTACGCGTACAAAATGTAACTGGTTTCCAACAAAATGTTGCTAAGTAAGCACACAAGATTTATGCTTACCAGGATAAGGATATCAGCTAAAACACCATTTTACCATGATCACAGTGTAACTGCATGGTATACTACGTTAGTTTTGCTATAGCAGAAACATGTTCAGCAGTATTTGCTCAAGCAGCTCAATGAAATTGGCACTGAATGGAAACCAGTTTAGTTACCTAACTTTGAACGTTGTCCAGGAAGTCACTAGACCACTCAAAGCCATTGGACACTTTCGTAACCAGTATTTTCCAAATGCCAACACTTCGTGTATCACAACTTATATATAAAATAACAAACCTGTGAAAATTTAGGCTCACTCAGTCATCGGATTCGGGAGAAAACAACGGGGAAACCCACCCTTGTTTCCGCACATTTCGCCGTGTCATGACATGGGCGAGAATTGATAATTGTTTTAATGTTTTCTCAAAAAGTAAAGCATTTCATGGAATAATATTTCAAGAGAAGTTTTTCACCATTACCTTCTGTAAATGAGTTATTTGTAAATCTGTGAACTTTTGTTTCCTGTTCCGAAAGTGTATAATGACTTTAACTGTTTGGGGCCCTGTGGTATTTAGATTTTATTTTTATTTTCACATAAGCGTGTTTGTAAACTGGATGCAAATGTCAATTTTTTTTCAAAATGAGTGCAGTTACTGGGTAAAGTCAGGGAGTTATGTCTACAACAAGTAAAAGGTTTGGAAAGTAAACAATTCAGTAACGCACCCAAAATTTTACTAATTTGACAATTGTGTTCACTCATTAAGTTATGCAATGCAATATTCCTGCTAAAACACAATGCTGTAACCTGTGCCCCTCGCTCGACAGTGTAATCAATTTGATGAAAAATAGTAAATAATGTTAATTAATTTTGCTTAATATCTCAATTAGAGACTAATATCTCAATTAGAGACAGGATGAAATGCACAGAAATACGAAAGAAAAATATAAGAGTCATCATAAGGACACTAAAACAAGCTAAATGGAGATGGGCTGGACCCACTGCCTAAATAACTGACAACAGATGGACAACCAGAATAATGGACTGGCAACCAAGGATGGGGAAAGGGAAAGAGTAAAGGTCGGTTTATAGTCGGTCGCCCGATGGTCGTGCGGTGGAAATCTTGCGCGCGATCCTAAGATTGAGGCCTAAAAACTGTGTCTTTTTATGATTGCGCGTCAAGATTTCTATCGCGCGACCATGGCACGACCGACTATATACCGGCATGTAGACAGAGAAGAAGATGGAGAGATGACATCAGGGCATATGCTCGAGCAACATGGACTACAACTGCAATAAATAGAAATGAATGGCATTTATGTGAGGAGGGCTACATCTTACACTGGGTGAATAAATGATGATGATGAATGACGATCAAGTAATGACACAAATTCTTGGGTGGGTTTTTTGTCCGAGAAGTGCTCGTGAGGGACCATCCATCAGGGCGTCCCTCACGTATATGGAGCATTCTGTGGCCTGCGTTTATCACGAGAGAAACATATGCCGAAGCGTCAATAAAGAGAGTAATATGACAATCGCTCCCACACTGTCACCATATATGGCCATTTAACATTGGCGCCTGAAATATTTGTTTCAGTTATAATATATCAAGTGATTATAGGCCATGTTTGTGTTTGAAATCAATGTTCCACTTTTTGTTTCACTGAATAAAGGCAGGATTTACTTATGGTGTAATACTCCACAATATTCAACTATCATAGTTGCAAATATTCACAGGCCTGCCATTCTCATGATTTTTTATTTTGAACAATGAAACTAAGAACTGCAAACTGAAAACAAGTTTGTTTCACTCCTTCCTTAGACGGATATAGGCTGGCTCTTTGGATAAGGAGTTAATCAAAATGTTATCAAAATTATCAGCTTTAAAATCCCTCAGCATGTTATCGGGTGGCTGATACGCAACGAGGTTTGGACCGATCCAGGTATGGCCTTTTTCTATCCGAAGTCCTGAGGTCAAGCAAGCGGGTAGAGGGGGTCATTTTGACCAAAGCCAACACGCATTTTGGCAACATGAAAAACGGGGTTTTACAAATAAATGGTCTCAGCATCAGTACTGTCAATCACTGCAGTAAAATATCCAAATGTCATACTCCTCCACTCGGAATCACAAAACAAAAAAACAAGAAACAAACATCATCCATGTATTACAGAAATTGTATCTCTGATCCATATTGTGTTACTAAATGTCACTTCAGTAACCCTGACCCTACTACAGTGCGTAAATCCGGGCACCGACCTCAATCAAAACTGCTAATTAGTGGTAATAAACATTAATTATACAATCTGTTGATAATTAAAATTGTGACCGTTTGAAGGGGTTGATACTCGTACCCCTAGCCCAGGTTTGATGATAGAAACCAGGCTAGGAGAGAGAGGGGCTTCCTGGGCCAAATTTCATAGAGCTGCTAAGCAAAACAATTTGCTTAGCGTGACTCTATTTGCCTTGATAAACATAGGATTACCAACCAAAACTCCACGTAATTGTCAGGATATGCAAACAACAACAACTGAGTACCAGTAACAAGCAACAAATGGAAAGTTGGTTGGTTGGAGGACAAAACGTCATGCTAAGCAGAAAGTTGTGCTTAGCAGCTCTAAGAAAATTGTGCGTTGGTGGACGGTCTGACAAAGCCGTGGTATAGGACAGTATTCATGCTTTGTTTGATCAACCACATACATGAAATAACAAACTTGTGTTAATGAAATTTCGTTTATGACATTGGGGAAAAAATTTCCACAACTTTTGACAAATTGGTAACTGTAAAGTTATCACCTCTTTGCAGTTACTTTTTTTTAGGGGGAAACTGACTTATTAGTTCTGTTTAGGGGTCGTCTACAGTTGACAACATTTTAAAAGGATGTTCGTACAGGAAGTTTCTTCAGAACCCAATTTCTCGCCCCCAGGTTGGGGCACTCTTCAATATGCATTTCCTGTCCCAACTCTACAAGATTCCACTCAATATAAACACAAAATTGACGTTTGTACTAAGATTTCTCCTTCCCTGACTCCCGGTTTTTCTTAAAGGGAACGACCACAAACTTTGGTTTTTGGCACCGTTCGATTGTTTTAGTCCTATATAAATGTGAAATCAAACTTAGCTGAGAATTTTATTTCAAAAGGGGGTCACGTCACGTACCAGGCATGAGAATGGGTGATGATTTGAGATATCGCCAAAAATCTTGAGCAAATGTGTCCATGGCAAAATAATCCCAAATAGTAATACACAATCTGAGAAACGCTATACTGGGACTAAAGCTTCGCAGATTCAAATTTTGGGGCATAAAAAAGTATATCTTTATACAAAACCACATTACTTCGAAGTATAAGGTTTCTCAAAATGCTTATAAACATCTGGAGCTGTTAGGCTTCTAAAAGTAAGGTTTTATACTGCTATTAGTTTTAAGAGTGATTACAAAACGTACACATTCCAAAGGACTGGCCTTTTCACATGTTTCGTTTTCTTGTAAAATCCCCCACTGGAAGCAACGACGGTCGGGGTTGGGCGACATTCAGAAGAAACGAAAGTCTTCGGTTTCGGAAGTAAACATTTCAACGAAACATGGCATTTTTTATTGACGTTTATATTGACGTGCACTATATAACACTCTTATCAACTAAAGTGATTTGTGAAGTGTTCAGTTTTAGTGCATGCGATTTTATCATTGTTTAGTTTGCTGGGTAGCCCTTTCAAACCCGGAAGTAGTGCCTGGCAATCGCTCTATACAATTAGAAAGAAGACCTTTTATTACCTGTGGGAATGTTCACAATACGTGAGAACATTTTCTTTCGAAACGTGTCACCCTATTTTCCAGCATTTTTGCCCTTCACATTTTTAGAAATGTCATACTCATTATTAAGGCATAACGATTGAGTGATTAATGAACGATTTTTAAATATGTAAGCTGGTACTCTTTGCACACTCAGGAGATTGGCCTGGACCTAGTTACATTACCAATCAAGTACAATGCGTGTTGTAGTACTGATGTACTTATACTAAGTACTATTCGAGTACCACCCAAGTACCATTTTGAAAGTACTGGTACTTATACTCACGGTACTCGGTTAGCAAAACTCAAAGTTAGTACTCAACCCTCAACTTTACAATGTCTCCTACACTAACCGAAGAGTCTTGTTACTCAACTAAAAATTGGGGTCTGCATAAACATAGGGAATTCATTCATTATTTTTGTATATAAATGATTATTCCACTTTTTTGGTATACAGAGAATGTTGAAGTGCCTGTACTTATTACTTATTTATGTATATACTCTCGAGTACTACTCGAGTACCACAAGCTTCAAAGGCAATGGTACTCATACTAGTACTTGGCTAACAAGGCAATGGTACTCATACTAGTACTTGGCTAACAAGGCAATGGTACTCATACTAGTACTTAGTGTTGGTGCAAGACGTTTCTCGTTTTCTTATATCACGCACACCGCGGGCAATTCACCGACACCGCGCGCAACGACTCACCTGACTTATAAGTCCACTCACTTTCTCCGGCGGTGAGTGGACTATAAGTCAGGTGAGTCGTTGCGCGCGCTGTCGGTGAATTGGCCGCGGTGTGTGTGAAAAGGAAACGAGAAACGTCTTGCACCAAGACTAACTAGTACTTGGCTAACAAGGCAATGGTACTCATACTAGCACTTGGCTAACAAGGCAATGGTACTCATACTAGTATTTGGCTAACAAGGCAATGGTACTCATACTAGCACTTGGCTAACAAGGCAATGGTACTCATACTAGTATTTGGCTAACAAGGCAATGGTACTCATACTAGCACTTGGCTAACAAGGCAATGGTACTCATACTAGTACTTGGATAACAAGGCAATGGTAATAATCATAATAACATCGAAGTCTTATATATAGCGCACGTATCTACCAAACAAGGTACTCAAGGCGCTGAGTATATACAAACTTTCAGAAAGATAGGTTATCGCAATGATGAATTTTGAGACCCAATTAGTAAGCACCTTGTAAGGGTTTACAAGGTGCTACGGCGCATACAGCAGCCACAGCCAGGAACACCGGGGCGAACCCCTTCTCTTTTCGATAAGTGCACTGGGTTCTTTTACATGCGTTACACAACGTGGCAATGGTACCCATACTAGGAAATGGTACACGTACTAGTACTTGTCTAGCAAAGTTCTCGGACTCAACTGGTACACAATTACACTCAACTTGAAAATCACTCATATTCGTAAATGAAGTTAAAAGCTAATTGATATTCAATCAAACGTCAGTGTGTTGCTGCACTACTCACACTCATACTATGGCCCTTTTCACACTACTCTATTCGCCAGGGGGCAACCCGGGGTATATGGTATCCCCATTTCGCTTGGATCGCTTTACTCCCTGATCTACCCCAGCAAAGGAGCAAACCCCATGGAATATCCAATCCCTCCTCTGGAGTAGGGGTAAGCGGTGAAACCCTGGGGTATTCTTAAACTGTGTAAACGGAACCCGTGCAAACGACAGTGTGAAAGTGTGCCGGGGTAACCTAGTGGGGTAAAACAAGAACTCCCTGGCCTCACTCCTTATACACAAAATACAGTGTAAAAGGGGACTTGGACGCGTTCATGACTGGTGAGTCTATCCACTAAACAGTCAAGGAAAATATGTAAGATTGATAAGAAAAGGTTGAGTCTCATTATGGCTACAATTAGTTGTTCTCAAATCGTGATGGCTCATGGAAAATCAACTATGCATGTCCCTCGTTAGATAACACCCGGCGGCAAAGCCAGCAAACGGCCTTGCGTAGACCGCGCACGTCGTGAATGCGCAACACGCCCAACTCCAACTCTCAGCCAATGAAAAGTCTTACTTTGACCCTGAAGAGGGCGCTGTTTACGTTTTTTGGCGTCACCTAAAATGCAGGGTTTCCATTGGTGGAAAGTTGTGGCGCTGTATAATTAATAATATTCCAGAAAAAGAACACTAAGCTCTATACGCGCGCATCCGCGTCTGGTGGCGCGGTTTGTACGCATACGTTACCAATGGGTACACATGCAGGAAAATAAACAGAACATGCTTCATATTTCAATTTGCTGTTGCTAGTGCAAGATATACGATTTCCAGCTTTTCAAAGTTTCAAAGTTTTACAGTTCTGCATCTTATCAGCAAGATAAAAACGGACCGAAAATGAGTGACGTAAACCCAGGAGGTAAGACACTTATCGACTACAATAATTAGTACAGTTATTGCTTTTTAGAAACATAATTCAGATCTGCTTTTGGTTGGACTCGAGCAGAGAAATTTTACCAGTGTTTTTTTTTCTTCATGTTTATGGTTCAACTCATTTCAATTTAATAAACAAAATTATTTCCAAATTGGCATATCTTCAAAAGACGAACAGAGTATACTACCAAAACCGGCTCTTTTCAGCGCAAACACTAACTACAGAGATCAATACATGGTTGTACCCACGAGTTACCTATGTATTTAAATTTCATTCTTATTATTCACACCATGCTTCCAACATCATTAAGAACATTCCATTGTATCTCACACATTATAGCACAACGGATCAATGAACTGATCCGGAATTATGATCCGCCACAGTCCAATGAGACCGATCCAACATGTGAGTGTGTAGCTGAAAGAATTGCCATGGTAATGAAGATGCACACCCCGGAAGAGCAGGTCGTCATCGCTAATTCCATCGCCTCCAGGATCATGAAGGCCGGGGAAGTGGATGTACCGTCCGGTGTAGATCACAAGAAACATGCAAGTATCTACACGTGTCATGAGGATGATCGCGTTACCATGGTGACTGATAACAAGGAGGAGGAAGACGGTGGTAGAAGTCATGCGCAGAAGAGGGAAGCCTCACAGGTGAGTTTTATTTGATAATCTTGATTTGTATTTCACAAAAGTGAAAATTCATTCGAAATTGTAATCTCAAATCACAATAACATTAACCAAATTGGAAAGGCCATGATAAACAGGTCATTTCAAAGATGACACAAATTTGTCATGTTTTGGTAAAACATAAACGTGTAATAAGATTCATGCTTTTACCACCGAATGCAAGAAACTTCCAAATTACTGCCCCTGTGTGCTCATGATATGACTAGAAGCTGGTTGGTTACGATGTTTCAAACTGCATAGTCAACGGCAGAATACTAGAGAGTTGTTTTAAATACTGGCTGAAATATATCGAGGAGAGCGACAACCTATATTATTATTGATAAGTTACTGAATTTTACTCCCGATACTTTTAATACGAAAGGTATGGGAAGAGCCATCCAAGCTGGTTTCCGATGAGACAAGCCCGATAGTCAGCGTATCTCATCACCTAGAAACAACCAAAGAAGACGAGAGGAAGAAAACAAACGGACAAGAGGAGGTGAAGACAAAGGGAGAGATATATAAAGAAATGAAGATAAAGGTGATAAAGATCGAGAAAGTTGTAGAGGTGGAGAGCATTGTTGAAGAATACTTCCAACAGAAGGAACAGAAAGAGGAAAGTTGTGCCAAGGTAGAGATGGTAAAGGGCAAGGAGGGGGAGCTCAAGATGATGTATCAGTTTAAGGAGGAAGCAAAGGTAGATCATGTAAGTATATTTTAAAGTATGATTTTAAGAAATGTGTTTCCTTATTCTCATTTTTAAAGGCAGTGGACACTATTGGTTATTGTCAAAGATCAGTCTTCTTTACTTGCTGTATCTGATCATATATGCATATTTCGATACCTCCAATTCTAAATCTGAGGTCTCGAAATCAAATTCGTAGAAAATTACTTCTTTCTCGAAAACTTCAGAGGGAGCCGTTTCTCACAATGTTTTAAACTACCAACCTCCCTCCATTACTCGTTACCAAGTAAGGTTTTATGTTTTAATATTTATTTTGAGTAATTACCAATAGTGTCCACTGCCTTTAAGACACATGATCATTATGTAAAACAGCCGTTGTGCTGATTGATATGTGTACCATGTATAAAGATCTTGAAATAAAAACAATAAAACAATTAAATTTAATCCTCAGGAGATGACAGATCGAGTTGAGGAGATGAGGACTGAGGAAACCAGGGCTGAGCTAGGAGACGCAAATGGCAGCGAGGTTGAAGGGATGGGGGATAATTCAAAAGGAGAAGAACAGGTTGCTCCAAAGAAGATCGGAGAGCCAGTCCAAGATGCAAATACAAATGAAATCAAGTCCGAAGTAGTGAAGAGAAGGGATGGAGAAATAGGGGAGATGGGTGAGGTGGGCTCAAAGGTGAAAGAGGAGGTTGGACATAACGAACCGGTTGAGGGGGTGACAATGAAGGAAGAATGGAATATAGAGGACCAAAGGAAAGATGAGGTAGTTGTGGAAATGAAATTCAAGAATCAACCAATGGGAGATGGGGATGCTGCGGCGAACTGGGCAACCGAGGAAGGAGAGATTCTGGAGCAAGAAGAAGATGAAGAAGGTAAGGTTCAGATAATTAAAGTCTGGATAAATTAATATTGGAAATTCCAAGAACATGTTACTCTGAAAAAGTAAACAAATGAGAAAAACAAATCAAAGTAGATCATCGACCAGCATCACTCTCGTAAGCTTGTTAAGTTTTAAAGAAAGCCAGTATACACGTGTTGTTTTTAATAAGATGCTCCAGTGGGATTCGAACCGATGTATGTAAGCACTGCACACTCAGAACTTTCCCGAGCTCTGTGAAAAAAAAAAACCCAAACGAACACATTACTCGAATGGGGTTGGTTCGAACCGAGAACTTTGCAACTCAACAGCAGTGTCTTACGAACTATAGGATATTTCAAAGACATTTCTTGTTGAGATTAAACTTGACGATTGTTGATTCTTCAGAGTTGACGTCTTGGTCGAGCATTAGTGACCTGGATACGGTCTCATTGCTCACGAGCATCTCGTCATTGTCATTTGGGGAAATTATCAGCGTGTCTGGGGAGGACGATGGGGAGTTGACTGCCGATGAGATAGGTGATGAAGTGTGGGATGATTACGTCAATGGTGACATTGAGGGTAAGGGAGGATCTATAAACTAACAAAGACATCTTCTTATTTAGAAGGAAACAATCAAACATCCAGACTAAAAAAGAGATAAAGATATAACTTACACGACATTGCCAATAACATGTTAAGATAATAACACCAGAATTTACAGCATCGCAAAATGTTTCTCCTGAAGACGAGCGAAATATCTATTCGAAACGTCGAGACCAAACCGGCACTTCTCAGAGCCAACACTCTCCCACACAAGATATTTTCAAATACTAATACAAATGACTGCCAAAGTACTATGGTTAACTTTTCCATCACAAATCTGATTTACTGTTGTATATGTGTTGTTAATTCTTCGGATAGATAAAAAACATTTCACCAGGCGTAGTCCAGGAAAGTACACGTCCAGTTTTACTTCAATTCTCTGGACTGCTCCTGGTCAAGATGATTGTATTGTCCGAATGTAAAATAAATATATACAAAAATATTTTTAAAATTATTCTATATACGACATGAACCGTTTAATTTCTTTGGCGACGCCAGCAATTAATTTTGTGAAACAGAATAAAAAGAAAGTCGTCTTATCTTAATTTCACAGATGAAATCAAAGATGAGGCCTCTATTACCTCGAAGATATTCATCCTTGATGGAGACGATACTGCACTTCAGTCAGCTGATGATCAGACTGACCTGATATCGATTTGCTCAATAGGTATTCATAAATAAACAACATTGTACAAGACTCGAGTTTGGGAGAAAACTCCACAAGACTACGGTTTTTTTTTTATAGCTCTACACTTTTACTGAACCAGAATTTGTTGAACAACACAGAATCAAAATGTGAAAAACAGAGCCTGAAACAGTTTATTAAAATGCATTTAACTGTTTAGGTTGATCTCATCTGGCTTTTTCTGGTATGAAGCTGAATAAATATACTTTATTACGCAACAGAAATGAAAGGTATTTTCCAGACTCAAGATCAGCATTTGAAAGTTTATTTCTGTTCAAGATTTGCACAGTGACGTATTGATATTCAATTGTAAAACACAAGTCTGCCATACTTGTTTGGTCAATAGTTTACTGGCCCGCCACTAAAACCACTGGCCTCGGAGTTTTTGAGTTTTGATCAAGATTCCATTTCGTTATCTTCAGGTCAAGGGCACACAGAGGTGGGTTCAACTTCCAGAAGAGGATTCTGGTCTAGAATCTTCGGCAGACGCCAAAGTAAGAGAGACAGAAAGATGAAGAAGATCTCAGTAGAGCAGGGGATCAAAACGAAGAAATATTCCAAGATGGCGGGAATCATGTTCGCCTGCTGCTGTGTGCAGCCATTAGATTGATAGCAATTATGTTGTCAACACCGGGGGACTCCCTCCAAACAAAACAAAAATATTTTTTATAATTAGGTCGAGGCCTAACAAATAATGTCAAATAATTAATATAAAATGAAAGGAAAAACAAACAATGAAAAACTGCATTCTGTGATGGTTGATCCAATGCGACGAAAGTGCTTATAATCGGAATATTTTTGGAAAGGCTCGGTTTAAGGCCTTTTTTTCGGTCGTGCAACGTGGATTACATCAGGCCGCGTATCATCAAGTGTTACAAATTTTCGGAATAGTTTTTGTCAAAATCAAATATTAATTTTGGACACGCTCGGTTTATGGAACTTTTTTGGGGTCGTGCGAAGTTGAATTATATCAAAGGACTTCACTTAAGATGATGAGATCGGTAGATAGGAAACAAGACGAAAGATATTGTGATTAGAATTGCATGAAATTGTGGTAATGAAATGTAAGGTAGACTTCAAAACCCATGAATAACGGAATAAGAAGTGTACGCCATCAAGGGACTAGGCCTACCGAACCTTCATCTAGAAACAGACCAATGTAACTGGTATGAGAAACATCAGAATGATAACTGATGACATTTAAGACAAAGGAGTGCAGTAGTTATGAGGAATCTATTGCTTGTGTTTCTGTACGATAACTGTCAGAACTCACCCGTGAAAACTTCGGGAGCGCGGGTAGCATGGACTGTTTTACAATAATAATAACAATTTGGGGGGCTAATCATCCTTACTCGCAGCTAAGAGCTAAATTGCGAAATGACGCGGCTACGACGTGTTCGAGGAGCATGCATGCAGGAGCGCCTTTGGCTGCCAGCCACATCAACCCATCCATGACCACGGAGCACAGCCAGAGATCGAAAGTGTTTGATTATCCCAAAGGAGGAAAACCAGTTGGTCTGTAAAACCATCGTCGCACAGCAAAGAGCCAACGCACAACTCAACTCACTTGTGGCCCTGGCCGGGTATCGAACCAGGGTCACCTTGGTAAGAGCTGAGCACTTTACACAACAAGCCAACCATGCCAAGTCTTGATGTAACTAATCGGTCACAAAGGTCCCCTTATAGGTCCAAAGAATAAAAACACAGTTCATACTGACTTAGTTCCCAAAGTCATAAAACATAGTTCTTATGCCCCCGCCCCCCGATGTCCTCCTATCATTAAGGGTGGCATGGTTGGCTTGTGATTAAAGCGCTCAGCTCTCACCAAGGTGACCCTGGTTCGAAACCCGGCCAGCGTCATATGCAAGTTAAGTTGTGCGTTGGTTCTCTGCTGTGCCATGGGGGATTTCCAGACCATCCGGTTCTCCTCCCTCGCGAAAAATCAAACACATTCGATCTCTGGCTGTGCTCCGTGGTCATGGATGGCTTGATGTGG
This sequence comes from Asterias amurensis, assembly GCF_032118995.1. Classification (NCBI taxonomy): domain Eukaryota; kingdom Metazoa; phylum Echinodermata; class Asteroidea; order Forcipulatida; family Asteriidae; genus Asterias; species Asterias amurensis. The sequence goes on from NC_092651.1 coordinate 8,921,558, forward strand.
CTGGCTGCCAAAGGCGCCCTTGCATGCCTGCTTCTCGAACACGTTGTAGCCACGTCCTTCACAATTCAGCTCTCAGCTGCGAGAAGGGATGATTTAGCCCCCCAAACTTATTATAAAATATTATATTACAGTTCACGCTACCTGAGCTCCCGAGGTTTTCACGGGTGAGTTCTGAGAGTTATCGTACAAACACACAATCAATAGATTCATCATACCTACTGCACTTCTTTGTCTTAAATATCATCAGTTATCATTCTGATGTTTCTCATACCAGTTACATTGGTCTGTTTATAGATGAAGGTTCGGTAGGCCTAGTCCCTTGATGGTGTACACTTCGTGTTCTGTTATCATCGGCTTTCAAGTCTACCTTACATTTCATTACCACAATTTCATGCAATTCTAATCACAAAATATTCCGTCTTATATCATATCTACCGATCTCATCATCTTTAGAGAAGTTCTTTGTGTGCTCTTTGCAGCATCTTTAGCTGAGCGTGTTGGTTTAAATGGCACAAAACCACGGCACGGGTCGCAACACCAACTCCGGTGAATTGTTGCCTTCGCTTGTGCTTTGCAATGCAACAATCACTGCGATTTGGTATACTTGCAAGACTTCAATTCCTGCAAGGTTTTAAGTCTGCTATTCATTTAATTACCATAATTTCATCCAATTCTGATTTCAATATTTTTCGTCTTATTTCTCATCTACGGATCACACTATCTTTGATGAAGTCCTTAGTGAGTCACAAAACCACGGCACGGGTCGCAACATTTCTGGGGAGACTTTGCGTTACTGCCTACAACTTTGATTTGCCATACTTGTAAAACTTCAACTCTTGCTGGCAAAAAAAAGTATCTTTGTGTTTCCATTCATTATTGGTTAAAGTTCTTTGGGTTCATATTGATGATCGAGAACCGCTGTGGTTGATTCTAAGGGTGCCGCGAACGGTTTGCCGCTTTAAAAATAAATTAAAAAAACACTAATTTGCTTATGAACAAATTCTGTAGTTTGGGGAAAAATCACAAAATTTCAAAAATGTCGAAGATGCAAACTATTGAAGACTTATAGCAGAACCAAGTGCATCAATTAACTTTCTAAGTCTATTCTACTCCGACTACGTACCAATATTTTCGGAGCAGTCGAACAAACCTTTTGTTATCACAATTAATTCTCCTAAGCTACTTTCGACGCATTGTATCAACCAATCACAGAGCTCACCAACCATGACGTCACTCTGATTCATTACTCACCAGTCACTGCCGTTTTGTCATTAAAACTATGCAGTATGAATTCATGGGAATATTATTGTGTGATATATTCACATACAATCAGTGTTTCGTTGGTTGACTACTTTTGTACGAATTCGATGGGGCCTATCTAATTTCTAGAAGGCATTGAATTCACAAAGAAGAAGTTGATTTTAAAATGTGCATCAATCTTAACTGCTATGCAGCTAAGTGTGGTGCCACAAACAAATCTCTCTGTGGGCATATTAACAACTCATCTTAGGATAAATCTCACTAGGTCTGAACCCTATGGCTCGATTTCACAAAGAGAAAGTTTATTAATTTTAAAATGTGCATCAATCTTAACTGCTATGCAGCTAAGTGTGGTGCCACAACAAAAACCTCTCTGTGTGCTTATTAACAACTCATTTTATGATGATCTCACTAAGTCCGAACCCTAGGCTCGGTTTCACACTCAAGAGCTAATATTGATCTGAACAGCCTATCAATATAACCTGCTTTAAAGGCGCTGGACACCATTGGTAATTATACTCAAAAATACTTATACGGGTCAAAAACATTGTGAGAAAGGGCTACCGCTAAAATTACGTAGTTTTTGAGAAAGAGGTAATTTCGCACGAAAATAATAAAAGACTTCAGGCCTGAAGTATTTTATTAGGCTTCTCACAGCAAACAAATTTTCTTCTTTCATCATTCTCTTGCAACTGAAATGACCAATTGAGTCCAAATTCCCACTGTGTTTTTTTTTTTAATTATATTATTGTATGCATAAATTATGTTGCGATACAACAAGCGAGAATACTTGTCTTAAAAAAAGTGTCAAGTGCCTTTATTTGTTCATAGTGTGATGTCACAATAGGCTTTTAAATCACAAATATTGGCAATATTGACAACATCGTTTTCAGGCGAATCTCACTGTTTTGTGAAATCGAGTCCAGCAGGTTCATATTACTATAGGGTTGCAATATTCGGACAACGTTCAAAACCAAAATTCAAAATCAAAATTCAAAATCTAAATTTGTTTTATACCAGCATTTTATATAAATCATGGCTACTTATTTTATAAAAAGTACTCGGTAAGCCTTTGGTATCGATGTACACAAATATGTTCTTTTGTATCTCTCATCATGTTGTCCGAAGCTTTGATATTGTAAGGATGTTTCTACACATCAAGCCTAACTATCAGGTTATTTTTTGTAAAATAAACTATTAAACACAAAAAATTATATATACAAACAAACAACCTTTGTGTCTGTGGTTAATTTGTGTGTCCATATGTCGTAACTAATCACGATACAGTCGACGGTGCTACCAGTGAAGTGGCTTGTTATTGTTAGTTTTATTGTAGCAGGAGATGCTGCCAACGCCCCCCCCCCCCCGGATATTCTGTATGTCGTGCCACTCCCCCCCCCCAAAAAAAAAAAAAACAACAACAACAACAACAACAACAACATCAAACAACAAACCACCACCACCAATATGGGTGCTCCTCACTCTAGGTCAAAAGTCATGAACCAAGCTGCTTAACATAAGTAAGACCGATAGAAAGGTTTGCGGTAACACCATGTAATGACTATCTCTCAAAATCTTTTGAATAAGAACGTTTTTGGGTCATGTTATTAATAGATTGTGTATAAACAATGAATCTTAACATGGAGGCTCTGCGCTTCAACTATTGATGAGATTTGATTTAAGCATTAAAGTTGGAGCTATTTGGCTTGGGAATGAGAGGAATGCCTCATGGAAACTGGCAGCGAGTCGGTTTGGAAAAACCAGCAAAGGAGCAAACCCCATGGAATATCCAATCCCTCCTCTGGAGTAGGGGTAAGCGGGAAAACCCTTGGGTATTCTTGAACTGTGTAAACGGAACCCCGTGCAAGCGACAGTGTGAAAGTGCGCCGGGGGTAACCTAGTGGGGTAAAACAAAAACTCCCTGGCCTCACTCCTTATACACAAAATACAGTGTAAAAGGGGACTTGGACGCGTTCATGACTGGTGAGTCTATCCACTAAACAGTCAAGGAAAATATGTACGATTGATAAGAAAAGGTTGAGTCTCATTATGGCTAAAATTAGTTGTTCTCAAATCGTGATGGCTCATGGAATATCAACTATGCATGTCCCTCGCTCGTTAGATAACACCCGGCGGCAAAGCCAGCAAACGGCCTTGCGTAGACCGCGCACGTCGTGAATGCGCAACACGCCCAACTCTCAGCCAATGAAAAGTCTTACTTTGACCCTGAAGAGGGCGCTGTTTACGTTTTTTGGCGTCACATAAAATGCAGGGTTTCCATTGGTGGAAAGTTGTGGCGCTGTATAATTAATAATATTCCAGAAAAAGAACACTAAGCTCTATACGCGCGCATCCGCGTCTGGTGGCGCGGTTTGTACGCATACGTTACCAATGGGTACACATGCAGGAAAATAAACAGAACATGCTTCATATTTCAATTTGCTGTTGCTAGTGCAAGATATACGATTTCCAGCTTTTCAAAGTTTCAAAGTTTTACAGTTCTGCATCTTACCAGCAAGATAAAAACGGACCGAAAATGAGTGACGTAAACCCAGGAGGTAAGACACTTATCTACTACAACAACTAGTACAGTTATTGCTTTTTAGAAACATAAATTCAGATCTGCTTTTGGTTGGACTCGAGCAGAGAAATTTTACCAGTGTTTTTTTTTTTCATGTTTATGGTTCAACTCATTTCAATTTAATAAACAAAACATTATTTCCAAATTGGCATATCTTCAAAAGACGAGCAGAGTAGGCCTATACTGCTCTAAACGTCGATACCAAAACCGGCTCTTTCTCAGCGCAAACACCAACTACAGAGATCAATACATGGTTGTACCCACGAGTTACCTATGTATTTAAAGTTTATTCTTATTATTCACACCATGCTTTAAAACACCATTAAGAACATTCCATTGTATCTCACACATTATAGCACAACGGATCAATGAACTGATCCGGAATTATGATCCGCCACATTCCAATGAGACCGATCCAACATGTGAGTGTGTAGCTGAAAGAATTGCCATGGTAATGAAGATGCACACCCCGGAAGAGCAGGTCGTCATCGCTAATTCCATCGCCTCCAGGATCATGAAGGCCGGGGAAGTGGATGTACCGTCCGGTGTAGATCACAAGAAACATGCAAGTATCTACACGTGTCATGAGGATGGATGCGTTACCATGGTGACTGATAACAAGGAGGAGGAAGACGGTGGTAGAAGTCATGCGCAGAAGAGGGAAGCCTCACAGGTGACTTTTATTTGATAATCTTGATTTGTATTTCACAAAAGTGAAAATTCATTCGAAATTGTAATCTCAAATCACATTAACATTAACCAAATTGGAAAGGCCATGATAAACAGGTCATTTCAAAGATGACACAAATTTTTCATGTTTTGGTAAAACATAAACGTGTAATAAGATTCATGCTTTTACCACCGAGTGCAAGAAACTGCCAAATTACTGCCCCTGTGTGCTCATGATATGACTAGAAGCTGGTTGGTTACGATGTTTCAAACTGCATAGTCAACGGCAGAATACTAGAGAGTTGTTTTAAATACTGGCTGAAATATATCGAGGAGAGCGACAACCTATATTATTAGTGATAAGTTACTGAATTTTACTCCCGATACTTTTAATACGAAAGGTATGGGAAGAGCCATCCGAGCTGGTTTCCGATGAGACAAGCCCGATAGTCAGCGTATCTCATCACCTAGAAACAACCAAAGAAGACGAGAGGAAGAAAACAAACGGACAAGAGGAGGTGAAGACAAAAGGAGAGATATATAAAGAAATGAAGATAAAGGTGATAAAGATCGAGAAAGTTGTAGAGGTGGAGAGCATTGTTGAAGAATACTTGCAACAGAAGGAACAGAAAGAGGAAAGTTGTGCCAAGGTAGAGATGGTAAAGGGCAAGGAGGGGGAGCTCAAGATGATGTATCAGTTTAAGGAGGAAGCAAAGGTAGATCATGTAAGTATATTTTAAAGTATGATTTTAAGAAATGTGTTTACTTATTCTCATTTTTAAAGGCAGTGGACACTATTGGTTATTGTCAAAGATCAGTCTTCTTTACTTGCTGTATCTGATCAAATATGCATATTTCGATACCTCAAATTCTAAATCTGAGGTCTCGAAATCAAATTCGTAGAAAATTACTTCTTTCTCGAAAACTTCAGAGGGAGCCGTTTCTCACAATGTTTTAAACTACCAACCTCTCTCCATTACTCGTTACCAAGTAAGGTTTTATGTTTTAATATTTATTTTGAGTAATTACCAATAGTGTCCACTGCCTTTAAGACACATGATCATTATGTAAAACAGCCGTTGTGCTGATTGATATGTGTACCATGTATAAAGATCTTGAAATAAAAACAATAAAACAATTAATTTTAATCCTCAAGAGATGACAGATCGAATTGAGGAGATGAGGACTGAGGAAACCAGGGCTGAGCTAGGAGACGCAAATGGCAGCGAGGTTGAAGGGATGGGGGATAATTCAAAAGGAGAAGAACAGGTTGCTCCAAAGAAGATCGGAGAGCCAGTCCAAGATGCAAATACAAATGAAATCAAGTCCGAAGTAGTGAAGAGAAGGGATGGAGAAATAGGGGAGATGGGTGAGGTGGGGTCAAAGGTGAAAGAGGAGGTTGGACATAACGAACCGGTTGAGGGGGTGACGATGAAGGAAGAATGGAATATAGAGGACCAAAGGAAAGATGAGGTAGTTGTGGAAATGAAGTTCAAGAATCAACCAAAGGGAGATGGGGATGCTGCGGCGAACTGGGCAACCGAGGAAGGAGAGATTCTGGAGAAAGAAGAAGATGAAGAAGGTAAGGTTCATATAATTATAGTCTGGATAAATTAATATTGGAAATTCCAAGAATATGTTACTCTGAATAAGTAAACAAAATGAGAAAAACAAATCAAAGTAGATCATCGACCAGCATCACTCTCGTAAGCTTTTTAAGTTTTAAAGAAAGCCATTATACACGTGATCTTTGTTAATAAGATGCTCCAGTGGGATTCGAACCGATGTATGTAAGCACTGCACACTCAGTACTTTCCCGAGCTCTGTGAAGAAAAAAAACCCCACACAAACACATTACTCGGATGGGGTTGGTTCGAACCGAGAACGTTGCAACTCAACAGCAGTGTCTTACGAACTATAGGATGTTTCAAAAAAAATTCTTGTTGAGATTAAACTTGACGATTGTTGATTCTTCAGGGTTGACGTCTTGGTCGAGTATTAGTGACCTGGATACGGTCTCATTGCTCACGAGCATCTCATCATTGTCATTCGGGGAAATTATCAGCGTGTCTGGGGAGGACGATGGGGAGTTGACTGCCGATGAAATAGATGATGAAGTGTGGGATGATTACGTCAATGGTGACATTGAGGGTAAGGGAGGATCTATAAACAAAGACATCTTCTTATTTAGAAGGAAACAATCAAACATCCAGACTACAGAGATAAAGATATAACTTACACGACATTGCCAATAACATGTTAAGATAATAACACCAGAATATAAAGCATCGCAAAATGTTTCTCCTGAAGACGAGCGAAGTATCTATTCGAAACGTCGAGACCAAACCGGCACTTCTCAGAGCCAACACTCTCCCACACAAGAGATTTTCAAATACTAATACAAATGACTGCCAAACTATTATGGTTAACTTTTCCTTCACAAATTTGATTTACTGTTGTATATGTGTTGTTAATTCTTCGGATAGATAAAAAAACATTTCACCAGGCGTAGTCCAGGAAAGTACACGTCCAGTTTTACTTCAATTCCCTGGACTGCTCCTGGTCAAGATGTTTTTATTGTCCGAATGTAAAATAAATATATATAAAAAATATTTAAAAAATTATTCTATATACGACATGAACCGTTTAATTTCTTTGGCGACGCCAGCAATTAATTTTGTGAAACAGAATAAAAAGAAAGTCGTCTTATCTTAATTTCACAGATGAAATCAAAGATGAGGCCTCTATTACCTCGAAGATATTCATCCTTGATGGAGACGATACTGCACTTCAGTCAGCTGATGATCAGACTGACCTGATATCGATTTGCTCAAAAGGTATTCAGAAATAAACAACATTGTACATGGCTCGAGTTTTGGAGAAAACTCCAAAAGACTACGGGTTTTTAGGATAGCTCTACACTTTTACTGAACCAGAATTTGTTGAACAACACAGAATCAAAATGTGAAAAGCAGAGCCTGAAACAGTTTATTAACATTCATTTAAAGGTTTAGGTTGATCTCATCTGGCTTTTTCTGGTATGAAGCTGAATAAATATACTTTATTACGCAACAGAAAATAAAGGTATTTTCCAGACTCAAGATCAGCATTTGAAAGTTTATTTCTTTTTAAGATTTGCACAGTGACGTATTTATATTCAATTGTAAAACACAAGACTGCCATACTTGTTTGGTCAATAGTTTCCTGGCCCGCCACTAAAACCACTGGCCTCGGGCAGGTTGTTCAGTGTAGCATTCACGACATGTTGTACTGTGATTATTTAATTTTGCCTATTCTTTAAATTAGAAGGCTATAAGTGTATACCTGGTGGAAAGTGATACTACTCCCCCATCCCCCTGAAAACAAAAAATTAAATTAAACTAAAACAATAAAAGTAATATTTGAGTTCTGATCGAGATGCCATTTCATTATCTTCAGGTCAAGAGCTCACAGAGGATGCTTCAACTTCCAGAAGAGGATTCTGGTCTAGGATCTTCGGCAGACGCCAAAGCAAGAGAGACAAAAAGATGAAGAAGACTGCAGTAGAGCAGGAGACCAAAACGAAGAAATATTCCAAGATGGCGGGAATCATATTCGCCTGCTGCTGTATGCAGCCATTAGATTGATAGCAATTATGTTGTCAACACCGGGGGACTCCCTCCAAACAAACCAAAAATATTTTTATAATTAGGTCGAGGCCTAACAAATAATGTCAAATAATTAATATAAAAATGAAAGAAAAAACAAACAACGAAAAAAAATACATTCTGTGATGGTTGATCCAATGCGACGAAAGTGCTTAATCTGAATATTTTTGGCAAGATCAAAGAAATAATTTTGGAAAGGCTCGGTTTAAGGCTTTTTTTCGGTCGTGCGAACGTGGATTACATCACGCCGCGTATCATCAAGTGTTAAACAATTTCGGAATAGTTTTTGTCAAAATCAAATATTAATTTTGGACACGCTCGGTTTATGGAACTTTTTTGGGGGTCTTGCGAAGTTGAATTATATCAAAGGACTTCACTAAAGATGATGAGATCGGTAGATAGGAAACAAGACGAAAGATATTGTGATTAGAATTGCATGAAATTGTGGTAATGAAATGTAAGGTAGACTTCAAAACCCATGAATAACGGAACAAGAAGTGTACACCATCAAGGGACTAGGCCTACCGAACCTTCATCTATAAACAGACCAATGTAACTGGTATGAGAAACATCAGAATGATAACTGATGACATTTAAGACAAAGAAGTGCAGTAGGTATGAGGAATCTATTGCTTGTGTTTCTGTACGATAACTGCCATAACTCACTCGTGAAAACTTCGGGTGCTCAGGTAGCATGAACTGTTTTACAATACTAATACTAATTTGGGGGGCTAATCATCCTTACTCGCAGCTAAGAGCTGAATTGCGAAGAACGCGGCTACGACGTGTTCGAGAAGCATGCATGCAGGGGCGCCTTTGGCTGCCAGCCACATCAACCCATCCATGACCACGGAGCACAGCCAGAGATCGGAAGTGTTTGATTATCCCAAAGGAGGAAAACCAGTCGGTCTGGGAAAACCCTCGTGGCACTGCAAAGAGCCAACGCACAACTCAACTCACTTGTGGCCCTGGCCGGGTATCGAACCAGGGTCATCTTGGTAAGAGCTGAGCGCTTTACACAACAAGCCAACCATGCCAAGTCTTGATGTAACTAATCGGTCACAAAGGTCCCCTTATAGGTCCAAAGAATAATAACACAGTTCATACTGACTTAGTTCCCAAAGTCATAAAACATAGTTCTTATGCCCCCGCCCCCCGATGTCCTCCTATCATTAAGGGTGGCATGGTTGGCTTGTGATTAAAGCGCTCAGCTCTCATCAAGGTGACCCTGGTTCGAAACCCGGCCAGGGCCATATGTAAGTTAAGTTGTGCGTTGGTTCTCTGCTGTGCCATGGGGGATTTCCAGACCATCCGGTTCTCCTCCCTCGCGAAAAATCAAACACATTCGATCTCTGGCTGTGCTCCGTGGTCATGGATGGGTTGATGAGGCTGGCTGCCAAAGGCGCCCTTGCATGCCTGCTTCTCGAACACGTTGTAGCCGCGTCCTTCACAATTCAGCTCTCAGCTGCGAGAAAGGATGATTTAGCCCCCCAAACTTATTATAAAATATTATATTACAGTTCACGCTACCTGAGCTCCCGAGGTTTTCACGGGTGAGTTCTGAGAGTTATCGTACAAACACACAATCAATAGATTCATCATACCTACTGCACTTCTTTGTCTTAAATATCATCAGTTATCATTCTGATGTTTCTCATACCAGTTACATTGGTCTGTTTCTAGATGAAGGTTCGGTAGGTCTAGTCCCTTGATGGTGTACACTTCTTGTTCTGTTATCATCGGTTTTCAAGTCTACCTTACATTTCATTACCACAATTTCATGCAATTCTAATCACAAAATCTTCCGTCTTATTTCCTATCTACCGATCTCATCATCTTTAGAGAAGTTCTTTGTGTGCTCTTGGCAGCATCTTTAGCTGAGCTTGTTGGTTTAAATGGCACAAAACCAAGGCACGGGTCGCAACACCAACTCCGGTGAATTGTTGCCTTCGCTTGTGCTTTGCAATGCAACAATCACTGCGATTTGGTATACTTGCAAGACTTCAATTCCTGCAAGGTTTTAAGTCTGCTTTTCATTTAATTACCATAATTTCATCCAATTCTGATTTCAATATTTTTCGTCTTATTTCTCATCTACGGATCACACTATCTTTGGTGAAGTCCTTAGTGAGTCACAAAACCACGGCACGGGTCGCAACATTTCTGGGGAGACTTTGCGTTACTGCCTACAACTTTGATTTGCCATACTTGTAAAACTTCAACTCTTGCTGGCAAAAAAAAAGTATCTTTGTGTTTCCATTCATTATTGGTTAAAGTTCTTTGGGTTCATATTGATGATCGAGAACCGCTGTGGTTGATTCTAAGGGTGCCGCGAACGGTTTGCCGCTTTAAAAATAAATTAAAAAAACACTAATTTGCTTATGAACAAATTCTGTAGTTTGGGGAAAAATTACAAAATTTCAAAAATGTCGAAGATGCAAACTATTGAAGACTTATAGCAGTACCAAGTGCAACAATTAACTTTCTAAGTCTATTCTACTCCGACTACGTACACATTATTTTCGGAGCAGTCGAAAAAACCTTTTGTTATCACAATTAATTCTCCTAAGCTACTTTCGACGCATTGTATCAACCAATCACAGAGCTCACCAACCATGACGTCACTCTGATTCATTACTCACCAGTCACTGCCGTTTTGTCATTAAAACTATGCAGTATGAATTCATGTGAATATTATTGTGTGATATATTCACATACAATCAGTGTTTCGTTGGTTGACTACTTTTGTACGAATTCGATGGGGCCTATCTACTTTCTAGAAGGCATTGAATTCACAAAGAAGTTGATTTTAAAATGTGCATCAATCTTAACTGCTATGCAGCTAAGTGTGGTGCCACAAACAAATCTCTCTGTGGGCATATTAACAACTCATCTTAGGATAAATCTCACACGGTCTGAACCCTATGGCTCGATTTCACAAAGAGAAAGTTTATTAATTTTAAAATGTGCATCAATCTTAACTGCTATGCAGCTAAGTGTGGTGCCACAACAAAAACCTCTCTGTGTGCTTATTAACAACTCATTTTTCACACTCAAGAGCTAATATTGATCTGAACAGCCTATCAATATAACCTGCTTCAAAGGCGCTGGACACCATTGGTAATTATACTCAAAAATACTTATACGGGTCAAAAACATTGTGAGAAAGGGCTACCGCTAAAATTACGTAGTTTTTGAGTAAGAGGTAATTTCGCACGAAAATAATAAAAGACTTCAGGCCTGAAGTATTTTATTAGGCTTCTCACAGCAAACAAATTTTCTTCTTTCATCATTCTCTTGAAACTGAAATGACCAATTGAGTCTAAATTCCCACTGTTTTTTTTTTAAATTATATTATTGTATGCATATGTTGCGATACAACAAGCGAGAATACTTGTCTTAAAAAAAAGTGTCAAGTGCCTTTATTTGTTCATAGTGTGATGTCACAATAGGCTTTTAAATCACAAATAGTGGCAATATTGACAACATCGTTTTCAGGTGAATCTCACTATTTTGTGAAATCGAGTCCAACAGGTTCATATTACTATAGGGTTGCAAAATTCGGACAACGTTCAAAACCAAAATTCAAAATCAAAATTCAAAATCTAAATCTGTTTTATACCAGCATTTTATATAAATCATGGCTACTTATTTTATAAACAGTACTCGGTAAGCCTTTGGTATCGATGTACACAAATATGTTCTTTTGTATCTCTCATCATGTTGTCCGAAGCTTTGATATTGTAAGGATGTTTCTACACATCAAGCTTAACTATCAGGTTTTTTTTTTGTAAAATAAACTATTAAATACAAACAATTATATATACAAACAAACAACCTTTGTGTCTGTGGTTAATTTGTGTGTCCTAATGTCGTAACTAATCACGATACAGTCGACGGTGCTACCAGTGAAGTGGCTTGTTATTGTTAGGTTTATTGTTATTGTAGCAGGAGATGCTACCAACGCACCCCCCCCCCCCCGGATATTCTGTATGTCGTGCCCCCCGTCCCCCCCAAAAAAAAGGTCTAGGTCTAGGTCAAAAGTCATGAACCAAACTGCTTAACATAAGTAAGACCGATGGAAAGGTGTATGTTACACATGAATAACTAAATTTATATTTAAAAAAAACTTCGACACTTGTTTCATGGAGCAAAGTAAGCTACAGGTATAGGACACATTAAACATTGTGTGGGTTTTGTACTTGAAAATCATTGCACAAGTTGATTCACCACAATGAGATGGCATGCCCATTTTTAATTAGAAAACGGAAAACGTGTAATTCTATTCTGTATTTCTATTATATTCTGCGATTTGATAACGCCGAAATGATAAAGTATGTAGAAAGTAAAAGAAATGGTGTTGTCTACCACAACGTGGTGTCTCAACAACAACAAACTTGCCCGCAGACGACAATACACGAGACTGGCCTTTTTACAACGCATGAGGACGCTATGCTACTTACTTATAAACAACAACACGTTCGTTCACGGTTTTTATGCTTCCTTACAGAACTTGAAAGCACTGAACTTTCATGGAATTTAAGCTAGCAAGCGACGGAAAGGAAATAGTACAGAACATTTTAGCAATAATAAAAACCTCAAACAAGACGCACGTACCTTATTTTGAGAAGTCTTTAGCACAACCACACGTGTTCCTTGCGACTTCTTGAAAACTGCACACAAAAATGGCGCTGCAGTGTTCCTTGATTTAACGCCTTGGGTTACCACGTACCAGTTGTCAGGGGACCAGTCTATGAGACAAGCCACGCATGGAGTGTACACAATACATGGTTTTGGCAGAGTACAGTGTATAGTCACAGTATTATGACATTGATATTTTGCTAAACTGATTGGTCGATTTGATTTTAAATTAGACTCGAAATTCGTTTCCAAATGCGTTTTCGAAATTCGTTTTAAAATAATTATACAAGTTATAGTATTAGAAGTTATTTTGTGTGAAAAATATATTTATTTCAAGTAAGGCCCATCTTTCGACTTAGAAACTTCCATGAACATTTAATCTATAGCAAAGGGAGTTCGGGGAGGGGATGGTGCCGGTCGACATAATGGATTGGAATATTTATTCTAATTGTCATGAAGCTCCGATGTGCAAATCCAGTCAGTCTACATTGACTTTTATAACGGGGCACTAGGGCCATCAGAGACAATGGCCTCCGTGTTATTCCTGGGATATGGTATTAAAAGGACAAATTGAACATAAGAACTTAAAGAGATCGTTCTATGGCAACTTTTCATAAAACAAAACTATCCGGGCCCCAGATAATTTAGAAGACGGGAACAGACAAAACTTCAAATCTTTGCAAAAAGACCTATCCACTGAGGCAAGTTTGTTGTCACTAATATTAAAAAGCCGCGATACATTGCACGAGCAGTAAACGGGCCTTGTTAACTGGCACTGGCAGGTATCGACCGAAGATCAGGACCCAATTTCAACAAACTGTTAAGCAGAAAATACTGCTCAAAAACGTCTTTGTAGCAAACAATAAGTGATGCACCAACTGAATATAAACTTTATGAATCTTGGGCTGGTAACAAATCTGCTAATCAAGATTTCTTTGTGCTAAGCAATTTTTGTGCATACTTGCTTTCTGAAATTGTGCCCAGGGCTAACATCTTTCTGAACCTTGAGAATGAGGTCGTCACTCGTCAGTGGAATTTCAAGCGAGACTCCCTCGCTCCGCCTTAATTATTCTTCATGCCCCCGTTCCAAACTGTCGGGCTACACCCGTGCATGCAGTCAGGACCATCAGAGATGACAACTTTGCTTTTGAGTCACCACTTAGAGCCCCCATTATAGCGCAACCAGTGTTTGTCCGCCTTATACGCACCATCAATGGACCCAGACTGAGGCTGGGGTAAAAACTTGTCTAGTCCCTAGGCACCGGTGTGGCAGGAGATTCTAGGTGCCCCCCCCCCCCCACCCTTCCCGGAGATTCTGTCCCCCACATGGCTAACTGTGTACTAACTATTTATGATAGCGCCCTCTTTAGAAACATCCTCCTTCACCCCCATGTTAATTTCCCATATGGGGGACATCAATTTCCGGCGGAACGATTTCCCAAGGACACTAGTTCGCTCGTCCCCAGTGCATTGCCTTATAGACCTACAAGCCGCTGGGGCCGAGTGAAGGACACCGGTTCGCCCGTCCCCAGCGCCTTGCTTTAACCAAAGGCGCTGGGATGGGCAAACGTATCATGCACTGTCATTGGATTAATACTGCGCAGTCCCATCATGCATCACACTCAACACTGCACCATATTTCTATGCACTGCATACATGACGTACTTCCTTAACAAGAATCTGTGCAAGCGATTAGCCCATCCCAGCGGTCCTGGATAGACTGGCCGCTGGGGCCGAGCGAAGGACACCGGCGGCTCACGGTGCAGAAGTCGAGCGCCCTCTTTTGTTGACATTAAAGCTTTGGCAACTGCTGACGTTCTGAGCTACTGTTCGTTTAAACGTAACCATGGATTTGTAAGTTACCGTTACCCATGGTAACACAAGTCAACAAAAGTAAACATATGCTGGTATTTTCGAGACAAAGACAATATTTTCTTAAGTAACAAATGAGTGTAAAACTATCACTTAAACATATCTCCATACAGGCCAACATTTTGTAGTTACTACTCATTTTATTTTTTTTTTAAATACCTTTTCATCTGTTGGTGTTTATTTGCAAGTGTCCGTATTATTAGAAAACACCCTTCAGAAAAACGTCAATTTGCGAGTGATTCGTAACAAAAACATCTCTAAGATGACATCGCTACTTGGTGAAATTATTACCGGTCATGTATTGGAAACTACGGGGAATGGAAACAATTCACTCTTTAAAACACACAAGGTTGTATCATAACGATTACTTAAGGTGAGTTTTTATTAAATACTATTTAATGCTGTCTGACCATTGTGTCTCTAATCAACAGAATACTAAAAATCTGCTTAAACCGAAATCTCAGAACAGAACAAAGAAACTGTTAATTACAAACTTCTAGAAATTGAAAAAAAATTATAAGCACAATCAAAATTGCTAATTAATTTATGAATAAACGGCACAAGCTGCCAATTTGTGAAGAAAACAGCACAGTATTTTTACAACATTTAGCAACATTATTAAATTGTAATTCACACTACTTTGCGTGAGATTTTATCACAATCTACAGCAACATTTTGTTTCAATATTTTATAACTCAACAATAATAAATTGATTTATTTCCCTTCTCTCTAAACATAAAACTGATTGGATATGTTGTACAAGTTTGCTTCTTGAATTAGCTCAAGAAAATGATTTCCTTCGGAAGCCATCAATATTGACATCAACGAATCTGGAAAGATTTTATTGAAACACGAGTGTGATTGAACCAGTGATTGTCATTACTGATGAGAATGTCCAGTAAACGTGGTTGACGTAATTGGGAATAAAAATCATAATTTCTAGCAAACTTATTCAGGAGATTCCCATTATAGATAAAATTTGCATGAATATTATTGTTAATGTGTCTATGTCAAGATTTTGTTTAGTGTTGCATTGATAGCCGTTCCGCATTTGGCCGACAACAACTGCGGCGTTAACGTCGCAAACGGAATGTGTCAACAGACCATAGTATGAAGGATCCGACACCGGCGGCCATTTTGAAAGAATCCGGCCAAAGAGGGCGCCTTCAAAGAAATGCCTTCCAGACCGGATATACCGGTTCCAAAGCCAGTTAATCCATGTACATGTATGTGTACATGTACATGTTTGTGTACATGTACCTCACAGTTCATCACATGCGAATGTACTTCATGGACACCTCATAGGTCAACGCCAGCACAGAAAAATACACTACATGCACCCCTCCTCTCCAATGAAACACACCCCTCCTCTCCAATGAAACACCCCCCCCCTCCAATGAATCACCCCTCCCTCACTAAGGGGGTTTAGATCAGTCATACACGTCGACAGAAGGGGGTCACCTACTTAAAGCGCTGAATGATTTACTACCTCAAACAAGGGGGTCGATGATAGAAATCCCAACCTACGAAATAATACTTGAAAGTAACGAAGGGACGAGCTTACTCCAATTTCATGCAGCTGTTTAAGCAGAAAATATTGGGAACATATTGTGTGGCTGTTTTCTAAAACTTTTGAGGCGAAAATAAACAGGATACCAGGCATAGTTGGTACAGTTAGTAAACGATTTTAGCTGGTTTAACCTTAATCTGATAACTCAAATATTGGATTTGCGTTTTTGTGCTTAGCGGCAGCTCTATGAGATATGCTTTATTTTATTTTATGTGAACCATAGCAGTTGGGAATAATTCAAGTATCTTATACCCAAGTACAAAATAATTAACAACTCATGTGAATAGCATTCATCAACTAGGAAACACATGGCTACAGTACAAGTACAAACTATGGAAATTGTTGATCGATTTGGTTGGCCGAGTTCTCAAGACAAAATAAACCGAACGAGGTTTTCATTTTGAATGATGAAGGCACACGGTTTAATCAGGCTATGTTTCGATTAGGCACATCGAAACTTCTTATAAAAACGGATTTCTAATGACATTTTCATTTAATGCATTGACACGATTAAAAATGTTTCGCACAGCAAAATTCTTCAGTACATGAGGTATTAGTATACAAGAGCTCAAAGAATAAATTAGCAACCGTGAGCATTTACTCTGAATCAATTGCCCTATCTAGATGATAGATCAAAAGTCGGATCAAAAGTTGCTGTGCACAAAGCGTACACAGCCAAATAAAGCCCCCTTAACAACTTTTGTTCGAAAAAGCGGACAACCGTTACAATAATATTTGTAACTTTAACTGGGAGAAAAAACCACCCCTTTTAACACGGGTGACCTTTAAGTTCCCCTTACTCCTTTCTTCAATTCTAACAGCAGGTCATTAACCCATCATAAGCTTCCGTTTGAACCTTTAAAACTACATCAGAGACGGATGCAGTCCTGCCTACATACCGCAGGGGAAATACTGTTTTTGACTTGGCCATTAGACTAAGAACAAAATGTTGGCTAAGAAAGACACACAACCTGATGCCAACTGTTTGAAACTTAAAGATCTTGTTGAACCATACGATCTTCAAAACTAAGGTTTCAGATAATCTTCAATTTTGACCCTCGCCTTTGGGCCGACATCTGATCTTCACAGCCTAACTGAAACTGTGTCTTGAATAGTTATACGGTCCAAGTGACAACAAACGTTTTTAAAAAGGGAGAACATTTGCGACCAAATAAGATTCCCTGTGTTAACGGACTACCCCTATAGGGGTATATTAGGGTGTAATTCCCGAGATGAGTTTGCACCCTTGTTTGGGCCATACTACAGATTACAGCACGTTGTACTATGGCCCATTGTGGACTGGTTCAACACAAGCCCACATTAGGGTTGTATACACTATCATGGTGCAAAAAATATATCTCTTTCTGAAACACACAACGTGACTGTTACAACTTAATGCATAACTGCTAAATCATTCTGTACCATAAATAAAAGAGAAACTGCAAATCAAAACCGAACTACAAAAGGCAACACAAAGTTCAAACAAAACAACACATTCTTACTACTCCATGCTACAGCGAAGTATAAAGAAAGTTACTCGGGTCATTAGAATGCAGCAAGAGGGCGCCGTTTAGGCCATTTGATCAACCTCAAACTTTAACGGTACAACTGCCAGGACAACACCTGATCAAAATCAGAAAAAACAGTTTGCTTCGTCTTTGGTACTACAAGAGACGCCTTAGAAGTAAATCTCTTTCGACGCCATTTTAAAAGTTAAGGCAGCAGTGGCTGAGTTTATATTCTCTGTTACCATTTTGAAGATATTCTACCGTTCTCTCTCGTAAACTATAGACCATGTAAACATTAGTTTACAAAAAGAGTGACGTTGTACATTCCATGGCGTTTCCTAGCAGGCAAGATACTACATGTGTTGGGGATATCACATTGTTGTATCATAATTTCCACAGAAATCCATAAGTTATTAAAATCACAACTGTGCAACAGATAATCGATGTGCCCGCTTTCTTTATATAAAATGTTGATACTTTTACAGTGCACTCTCCTTAAATGAAAGATTTGAAAGTTTTCTTCCATTGTGTGTGTTTACAAAATCGTGCCTGCAGGAATTCCTGGCTCTAAGACTGTGACGTCACATGTTACACGGTCAGTTTCCGGAGACTCAATTCAATCGTCCAAGTTCAGCACTTGTTGCCGGCGAAGGGATTGCTCAATCATAATCCACACGACGCCATTATTTTAAGTCACCAGAGGATTAAGGCTCCATGTGGATTAACCCCACAGCTGACACAGAAGTGACCCGTCAACCGTTGCTACAAGCCCCGGTGCTTCCACGTCGGCTTCACGGTCAATTCCAAACAACTTCCCGGGACCAGAAGGGCCTTCCTTGTTGTTCCGCATGAATGGATTGGGCAGACCTGGAATATACACACAGGCCACTCAGGTCATAGCCTATGTTGCCCCTGGTCTTGGCCTTGATGTCCCTTAAAAAGTTTCCCATTGACTTTAAGATTTTCCAATGGAAGTGCCTTTCGCAAAGTGAAATGGCCTTGCCCTTTCAATTGTGGAATTCAAGGCCCGAAAGGATGCCTCGCTATGAGTGATCGCTTCCTCTAGGTATCACATCATTATCAATCTCGTTACCAATGAGGTCCTCCTCCTCAAACTCGTTCTCAGGTTGATTATGTTTTAAGTAGTACTGCTTCGGAGGCGCATAGCCAAACGTAATGAAGTCCAATATGAACTTGTCCACGAACTGTTGAATGTACACGGGGTCGACGTCCTTGATGAGGTTCTGCATCTTCTCCTCGGTTGTCGGGTTGTACCAGTCCTGCCGACGCGGGAAGTACGCTCCGGTGTCCCCCTTGATCTTGTCCAGCACAAAGTCCGCATCTGCGTTCAGCTGCTCAAAGGAGCCCACAAAGTCATACTGCATGGCACATGGATGGCATAGTAGATGCATGGGCTTCCAATGCTGGTCCATGGTCCTAGTCCGGGAATCAATAACAAATCTTATAAACTCCTCTAAGGTAATATTGTTGCTTTTCCCATCCCATTCCCCCCTGTAGCGGTGTATAATTCTAGGAGCGTATCTGTCTTTGTATTGGCTGAGCGCCACCTCCCCAAATTTGTTCCTGTACGCCGATAACAGTCTCTCCATTGGATTACGGACGAACATGAATTTGTAGTAATTCTTAATTCTATAGTTGATCTCCTTCTCGGAAAAGCTGTCCAAAAACACCAGTCCGTTCTTGTGGTCCATCTTCAGCCTGGTACCAATGTCGTCGATGGTACCCTGCATGAACTTGATGACGCGCTTCCAGTTAGAGCACGCCACCTTCGGCACGTAGCAGTAAAGGAACTTGCGTTTGTCGTCCACAATGATCTGACGCGCCAGTAGGTCCCGCTGGCTGCGGTCCAGCATGCTCACGTCGTTCACTTCCTCGGCACGGCATATGGACTGCAAGGTGTGATTCCGAATGGACCTGGTGATCTGGAAAACAAAGTTTCAAATACAAAGTGAAAATTAATGTTGAAACCATAAACCTATGTGGGACTGGGGGCACCGGTTATTGCTTCTTTCATACAAACCAAGTACCAATCACCAGGTACCAATAACTAAGTACCAATCAGCACACACAAAGTACCAGGCACCAATCACCATGTACCAATCACAAGGTACCAATCACCATCTACCAATCATCAGGTACCAATCACCAGGTGCCAAGTACAAAATAACAGGTACCAAATACCAGGTAAAGAGTACCAGGTACAGAGTACCAGGTACCAATCACCAGGTACCAATCATCAAGTACCAACCACCAGATACCAATCACCAGGTACCAATCACCAGGTACCAAGTACAAAACAACAAGTACCAAATACCAGGTAAAGAGTACCAGGTACAGAGTACCAGGTACCAATTACCAGGTACCAATCATCAGGTACCAACCACCATGTACCAACCACCAGGTACCAATCACCGTGTACCAATCAACAGGTACCAACAAGTCACCCTGTACCAAGTGCAAAGTACCCAGCACGAAAATATCAAGTAGAAGGTTGCCTTAATGGTGAAACAACTTTTGTACCTAAAATAGCTCCACAAATGCGATCTCCGTTCCCACATGCAAAAACTTCCGACCCAATAACTTGTTCTAATGATAAGAATGTTAACGTTAACGTGTAGATAGCCCCTTCCTGCTTATTTTCCTTCCCCCAAGGCCACATCTCACGCCATGTGATTGCAATATCACCCCCTCCCTCACCCCAACCATACCAATCTTATAGAGAAGACAACTGTGTGCGTTAATTTAATAAAACTGTCCGGAAATCCAGGGCGGTCTCCGTCTTTGATGAGGCTGGCAACAGTTTTGCTTTATAATGACGTCGTTATAAAGGTATATTGTACACTATGAGTATTGTACATGTACATCATATTCAGTGTGTTGGCAAAGGCACGGCTACTGATGTGATTACTCTCTTTGAATCAAGATAATGTACGTCAATTGTGAATGTTTAAAAACAAACATCTGCTCTTGATATCCATTTATTCTATTAAACTGCCTATAGATATGGTAAACCTTCAATATGTTGCAAAACTTCTGCTGCTGATTAGCTTCCTTTTGTGAGTGAAGGAATGAAAATCCTTGTTCATTTATGAGAAGCAATAAGGTAATAACAATAATATGGATTAATAACGCGCACTTTTCCCAGAAAACCGGTGAAGGCGTGTACACAAAATGAAAACATGATAGGTACAGTAAAGCATTCCTATTGTTGTAAGCTGTTGTTGTGAAAGTGCTTTATATTATACTTTCGACAAAGCTCATGTAATTCTAATCGAGTAAGTTTGTATTGCCATCAATTTCAAAACTAACTATCAGACGTATAGGTGCCTAGGGCCTACATTCCCTGTCGGGGAACACGCTCCGTCATCGTTAGTCATGTTGGCAAAGTTACAACCCATTCCCATCGACTAAAGAGTTTGTTTGGTTGCTGCATGGCTACAGTCACTCACTGGTTTGAATCAAGATGAGGTACGCCAAACAAACAAAACAGGTACTTCAGACGGAATGAGTTTTATGTACAGTTAGTGCCACATTAACCAGTATGTTCTATTTTCAATTTGTGAAGGTCTTTCAACGCATTACTCCATGAAGGAAGCAAAAGACTGCGATAGACACCATTGCTCCAAATCGTCTAGAAAACTTGTCCAAGGTCTTCTAGATCAGACAGTTGTACTGTATTACTAATATCGGTCTTAACAGGAAGTCTCGATGAGGAAACGAACGTCTCGAGGGTCTTCAAGATTGCGAAGGCCAGACCCCCCCTCCCTAAACCACACAATTCAGAGTTTATTGCTGTCTCCATCTACACGTTATAATCACATGTGCATACAGCTGGCTCTCACAGGGAGGGGTAGGGTAGTTCTCGGATGAGGCCGTTGACCTATTTCCATGGGTTGTTTTCGCTCTCCGAAATGGACTGGAACTAACATAGGACTGATTCGTTTTTGAAAGGGCAAGGGTATCAAGGCCATTTATCCTTATTAAAGGGCACCCTATGATGAGAAAAATGTAATTCTTCTTAAGAATATCAAGGGCACCAAGGCAATGGCCAAGGGGCATGGAGGTAATCGCCGTCGTTGCCTCCTTGAAGTATCAGTCAGTCATTGTTAGGTTGGTACAAATAATCGTTCAACTGGATTGTGCACGTGTTTCAATTTTTTTTAAACACATGAGACTGCTTATTTTGATGAAAGTTACAACAAAGTACACCAAAAACAACAACAACAACAACAACAACAACAACAACAACAGTCACGGCGCCGCAAGCCAACTCATATTTTTCAGCCTATCTCGCTTTGGGTAATGACGCCTAACATTGTTATCAGCTAGCCATACTTGACCATCCTATCTGAAAATCAACGCATTAGGGGTTGTCAAAAGTTCAAACATTTTCAGAGGCACTGCCTATACAGATAAAGCTACTTTACAATCCAGTAAACTTGTTTGAGGTATGGCTTATATGAAGCTCCCTGATGAAGAGTGTACAATTTTCATCATAGAAAACGTTTGAGTTGGTAGTTTGAAAATGAAGTCCTTGACAACTTCAATTGACCTGCATAATTGATACCCATTGCACGCTGAGACATTCATCATCATCATGCTCATGAGTGACTTAGTCCCTGACAAAAACTCCGAAGCTTTTCCCTGGCTGGGGAAATCTCTCACCCTACACCTATGACAGGGCGACACAGTTCCATTAAGGGTCAAACATTCACGCAAAGGCATTGCGTGAATCACTACGGTAACCATACAAATGAAACAATTTTAGTTCAAGATAAATGACAAGACTACAGGCTTCGTTCGCAGTACAAATTGTACTGAGAAATATTAATTCTTGAAAAACACCATTGGCTTCCAAACAGTTCCTTATTTCAGTTGCCCCAAATCAAAATAGCTACACTCTTCATGGACAAAAAAGTGCAGGTCAAAAAATGCACTAAGTAAAAAGCATACAAAGCCACTTGGAATTCCTATATCGATGGATTAACACACATTTTTTTAAAAAGGTGAACAACGCATGCTTTTTCAACCCACTGTTTTGTTCAAAAAAGAGTAAAATGCCACCATTTCAGTTGAGTGTTTTGGGAATAATAGAAAAGCGAGCGATAACACTATTTATTGTTTTGACTTGTCAGCTGTTTCCGGGGATCTTTACAAGCTTTTGACATTTTACGTTCAAGAAAAATAAATCATACTTGAGACTGGTGTACTGCTTGTGTTCATTTTGAAATCAGATTTCCTCTGGAAAAAAAATACAACAAAAGCCAAAAAAGACCTGAGGGCACTGTTTTGGGTCTTTTCTTAAGTTGGGTATAAATCATAGGCGATGAAACGTCCAACTGATAAACGATGCAATTTAGATTGAATGAAATGGACAATGAAGAAAAGAAATGCCTTCGCTAGAACCGGCATGCCTTGGGGAAAAAGCTCGACACTACAGTTCAATCCAATCGCGAGTTTTGTTAAGGAATTCAATTATTTCAAACTGACAGTTTATATGGTGTTGGCGTCTTTCGTGAAAACGATGCGCAACGGTTTTTAATAATATACCGGTCAGTTGTCGATTGTCAGTCACTGTTTACTTAAAACGTGATAAGATTGATCGTCGATGTTATGTTCGATCAAAAAGAAAAAGTATTATCAAAACTGGTGCTTAAAGGCAGTGGACACTATTGGTAATTGTCAAAGACCAGTCTTCTCACTTGTTGTATCTCAACATATGCATAAAATAACAAACCTGTGAAAATTTGAGCTCAATCGGTCATCGAACGTCCAAGATAATAATGAAAGAAAAAATACCCTTGTCACACGAAGTTGTGTGCGTTTAGATGGTTGATTTCGAGACCTCAAGTTCTAAACTTGAGGTCTCGACATCAAATTCGTGGAAAATTACTTCTCTCTCGAAAACTACGTCACTTCAGAGGGAGCTGTTTCTCACAATGTTTTATACCACCAACCTCTCCTCATTACTAGTCACCAAGAAAGGTTTTATGCTAATAATTACTTTGAGTGATTTCCAATAGTGTCCATTGCCTTTAACAATACGGCCGTTTTGGATCATTGAGAAAAGATAGCACAGAATAAAATCAAACAATGCAACCCCACAGTTGTGTAGGCCTATACACATGATATACAAATCTTTGTGTATAAAAAGAGCGACCTTGTGCATTCCAGGCAAAACAGTAAACTTGTCATATTTATGGTAAATTTTAGTGTCTGTCATATATAAATTCAACTTAAATTCAAGAGTTGTAAACAATGCGACAGGACAGGCTCTGAAGCTCATTTTTCATTTAAGAAGTCGATAAAAAAGAACAGTGAAATATCCATACATAGAATCGATGTATTTTTCCATTGGGCTGTGTACAAATTGTGCCTGCAGGATTGTCAAGCCTCTGCAACTCTTTGGTAAACGTGATGTCACAGATCACATGGTCTATATAAATGAACATGCACATGATGGATTACGTAACTTAACATCTAGTCGAAAATACATTTGTACATAACGACATTACTTAGAAGTGAAATGTTTTCACAAAAACCATCAAAGACTGATGTGGGTTTATAATCAATAATGTGTGTTGCCCATGATTTTAAGAGTGATTACCAGACGTATACCTCCCCTTAAACTGGTACACCTAACTACCCACTCCCTTCGAATAAGGTTGTATAGCCGAGTATATTGATGTAACACACTCTATGCCAAGTCCATAACAACAAATGTATCTTACTAAAAGTTCATTGAAAAATATAGACCTATCACTGATACTAATAAGCATGCGGCATGTTAATTACATGTTATTACGATTATCCAGACATCTTGCATGCCATTATAGTCGGCAAATTTCTCATTCTAAAATGTTAAAGCATCTAAATAAAACCAGACAAAGATGGCAGGAATTCGTGGCCTTGTGTGTGATGGGTGACGTCAATCAATTCGTGATGCTGTTCCTTTAAAAAGTTTTCCTCTTTCACTTTGATCTGGACTGGGATCAACTTAATTAATGTTTCAGACAGTTTGGGAAAACGTTATTATGCAAACCCTTGACTATTCCCCTGTTTTATCCGGACAAGATAACCTGATCTATGCATGCTCTACGGGACACGGTGCACGACCATATACTTCAGCCATCGGGAATATCAACACGCATCTTAAAGGCACTGGACACTATTGGTAATTGCCAAAGACCAGTGCTCTCACTTAGTGTTTCTCAACTTCAGAGGGAGCCGTTTTCTCAAAACGTTTTATACTATCAACCTCTCCCTGTTCCTTGTAACCAAATAAGTTTTTGTGCTAATAATTATTTTGAGTAATTACCAAAAGTGTCCACTGCCTGTAAGTATTATATAATACAAACAGATTTGTGTAACCTGTGCATGTTTTGTAAACTTCACAAACTTAAAGCACTCAGTTGCTGAATGCCTTACGACAATTAAGCTAATTAGCCTCAATTTGTCAAGCTCTCCGTGAAAGGATTGGGCCTTATGGGTTCTTAAGGGGGGGGGCGTCCTGATTAGTCTCCATAATTGATCATTACTTGATTATTGATTATTGGTTCTGAATGGTTTACAATCTAAAGCTTCAAATCCTTCCCACGCACACTGTACATGGCGTTATACTACAAACCTCACTCGAGTTGAGATCTATGTATCTCATTGTCACTATGCAAAATTTCAAAGGATATGTAATGTACAAGGTTGTATCTCAACCACGCAAAGTTTCAAATCCTAGTCATGAACATTGTGTGACTGCAAACCTTATAATATTGTACCCCACCCTGCAAAATTTCAAAGTTTTACTAATTTTATGTACACGGACGGTGTTATACAGCAAACCAATACTAGAAAGTATCTCATGCAAAGCTAAAACTCCTACTTGAATCGGCGCCTTTCGAATAAATCTCTCCACATAATCATAATTATGGATCGAAACTGTAAGCACAATTAAAACAACATCTGCTGTTGTTTTCTAACAAAGAGAACAGCACAAATGGAGGACCCACTTTTCCCCAAACCAACAACAAAATTTACACTGTATGGACAATATTGGTTATTGTCAAACACCAATCTTCTAACACGAAGTTGTGTGCTTGATTTCGAGCCCTAAAAAGCTATACAGGTCTCAAAATCAAATTCGTGGAAAATTACCCTTTTTTCTAAAACTACGTTAATTCAGAGGGAACCGTTTCTCACAATGTTTTGTACTATCAACCTTCCCCGTTACTCGTTACCAAGTGAGGTTTTATGCTAAATTACCAGTGGTGTCCAGTGCCTTTAAAATTGATTGAAGCGTTTTTATGTTACCGACCCTTTCAATCAAAATGGGTTGCAAGAATGCCGATATCAACAATGAAAATATGCATTATTTGTTATTCTAGCAACTCCTCAATTCTAACACTAACATACGGCCGACCTCTTACATTTTGGGGTCAAGTTTGGTACAATATCGCTTTTTTATCTGCGTAAAGACATAGCTTGAAAGATCAATATGATTTCATATGAAGCGGAAAATATGTAAGCTTTGAGTTGTTTAGTTGGTTTTAGGAACCATTCATGGATGTGAACGTATTAGACACGCCAGTGTGACGACACAAATACATGTTTTTCTCCAACGGATGATTGAAGCATAGAGAAACGACCTCTATGATTAAAGTTGCTCCCTTATTGTCGTAGGTCGTAGGTAAGGCTATACATATTCGTTTTGTTATAGACCTACGGTTTTTACGACTTGTGCAAATTAAGAGACCTAAATTTTGACAGATACAGCAACCCGCCAACAGGAGGCAAGCAACACTAGACAAGCAACACTGGGCATTCACGAGAATGAGGACCTTGAGTCAGCGGAAGATAAGAAAATAAGAGCATACCGTTTACAAAATGAACATTTTTGTAGAGTATCGATTTCAGACCGTACGAGGTTGCAAAGCCACATCGTACCCCCTACAGTATTTTAACGGCGCCTTGCACTACATTGACGCAGGTCTCTACTCCAGCAGAAGGAGACGCATGATGAATAAGTCTAGTTTTAATTAAAAACATATGAGGGCGCTCGCAGCCCCACCCCCCCCCCCCCCCCACCACCACCAATGACCAACGCATTGCAAGGGGCCACAAGGTTATCAATATTTACTGCCCTGGGTCCTTTCGCAGACTTGGTTTTTCCATGAGCTAGGTCCTAGCTCTATGGTTTTCCTTGCTCCGTAGTCGGTCACCTGTAATGATCTAACCCTGGATCTAAGTTACATAACCAATAAGCCGTTTGTTCAAAATAACTAATAACTAAATTGAAATGTCCGTGAACAGTATGCATCATACAGTAGGGCCTACATACTGCAAATTACATAGGACTCTTCCTCTGTATACACAGATACAATAAGAAAGTGCAAGACCGCCAGGGCTAATGGTACATTTCTACATTATACATGTACATGCATGACCTTTACAGTACAGATGTTTCAAATAGGGCCAAATGTCATGGAGGCCTACAGACACTTCGTAAAGTTATAGTTTTTCAGACAGTTCTTCAACCTTTGGGGAAGCAGTTTTTACTTAATAGAACTATCAGTCCAACTCCTGTGCAAAATAACACTATTTATGATGTATTATCCACCTTAAATATTGACAAATTTAATACACTTTGCACGTACTGGCTGTGTAGATGTTGCAATATTTTAGACCTTATCACTTAAAACAGAACATTTTGTTTTATTGTGAACACGAATACTCAAATACATTACAGTATTAAATTTGAAAATAATGACACTGTCTGAATGATTTAGAGCAGGGGTAGCACTCTTAAGCAATTGGTCAATCGAACATATCTTGTAAAGAACGACACTGTTAAGTTTACGCGAGCAAGGGTTCCACAGGGCTCCATTTAAGGACCTAAATTGTTAAAACCGTCACTGGTGCTCTAAGTTTGCTCAAATGATCTTTTGTACATATAAATCTACCTGTTATCCAAGCTAAATCTATTTTCAAAGGATGCCTACTCAATCGTTACAATCGAAATCAAAAGACCTTCAGATCGGATTAAGAATTAGGATCATATCGCTCTCGACAAATCCCTTCTTGGAACGGATAACCATGGGATAACGCAGACCTCATGATAAACCAACAATACAAACCAACTATTATATTGGTTTAAGCACTGTATTATTAAGTTCCCCTAATATTTCGCCTAAGGAAAACAACATCATGGTTGCATTCCCCCCTCGAATCTCAAGTCGTTAATTAATAACTAGCTGTCAATCGGCTACGATGTTCGCCATTTCAAATGCCACTAATTTATCCTAAGGCAGAGCAACATACTACAGTTTCCGGATACACAGTAAAACAGACTTTACCATCAGAAATACAGACCTTGTTATTTTGTAGGGATATTTTAAATAGAGTTCTTTCTTATACTGATAATATTGTATCAACACAGCATTGAACTTCACCTTTACAAAAGAAATCCTTCCCTAAGTACACATACAGACTATAAGTCATGGTGACGTTTTAAGTGCTACGTAAGACAGGGAACTAGAAATACCAAGCCCTGATAAGTAAATCACTCTATGGACCTATACGTTAAGATGGGGCACTTCATTCTTGTGAACTCTGGTCTTGTAATTTCGCCCACTATCACGATGACCCTTCTTAGAAATAAGTGCATCACAAACCTAAAATTGACCTCTAAGTCCCTCTTTAACAAGATTAAAGCATATGGTAAATTCAATGCCGTATTATATCTGGTGATTTTGCAACTTGTAAATATATTTACACCGTCAAAAGGAAAGGGAAGACTGGTGTTTATATAAATCAAGCTATTTATGGTATGAGGATATGTAAGCCGCCTGTCATAATCTTAGAATGTTTGGTTGTAATACCATGGAGGTAGGATTAATCCTACCTCCATGGTAATACCCTAATATTAGAACGAGGTGGACGTCTCAAGGATTGTACGACCCATTACACCCAAACCAAGCATGAGAGTTAGACTCATGCGAACAATCCTGAACAAAAAATGGAATTTTAAAGGCAGTGGACACTATTGGTAATTGTCAAAGACTAGCCTTCACAGTTGGTGTATCTCAACATATGCATAAAATAACAAACCTGTGAAAATTTGAGCTCAATCGGTCATCAAAGTTGCGAGATAATAATGAAAGAAGAAAACACCCTTGTCACACGAAGTTGTGTGCGTTTAGATGGTTGATTTCGAGACCTCAAGTTCTAAACTTGAGGTCTTGAAATCAAATTCGTGGAAAATTACTTCTTTCTCGAAAACTATGGCACTTCAGAGGGAGCTGTTTCTCACAATGTTTATACCACCAACCTCTCCCCGTTACTTGTCACCAAGAAAGGTTTTATGCTAATAATTATTTTGAGTAATTACCAATGGTGTCCACTGCCTTTAAGCACTGTACAAGGTTTTTAAAAAACACCATGGGTGTTGTCACAAGGATAGATACTTAAAAAAAAAAATCTAAATTAATGTTAAAACGCCACTAATTTCTGCCAAAAACAATTACAATGGTGTAGTTTCAACACACTATTGATTTTCTCTTAATTAAGATTTGTGAAAACAAGCATGGTGCAAATTATAAAACCCGAGTTTTTGCAGTGTACTCTAGACACATAACCTCCAAGATGTAACATTAATAAAAAGACTCTGTGCATCACCATGCACATGATGAAACATTAAAAACACAAGAGATTGACAATCTATTTCCGCTTTTGGTATCTCATGGCAAATGTCATGGGTTCGAATTCCACCGAGAAATCAGTTTGAGGATATTTATCACAGGACTAGTACTGAATAACATTTACACACAGTGAGTAGGCCGGGTGAAACCAAGCAAAATTGCTCTACATCTTCCACACAAAAAAATGTGCACTCAAGAAAATTTTGAGAATACCTTAAAATTGGCGAAAAACGAGAAATTACAAGCCTGAAAAGAAATGAACTACAGACAAATATGTATGGGTAAATATTTGGATAATTTACTGGCTTTGGTCACGGCCTTTAAAACGGGGACAAGCGCCAACCATCCTGAGGAATGTTTCCAAGTGATTGTTTTGATAACGCACAGATGATGAGTGATAAACAAGGTGGCAAGTTAAACGTCCACGTCAAAACCAGCGAGTATGTCATAAAGGAACACGTTGCCTTGGATCGGACGAGTTGGTCAAAACAAAAGCGTTTGTAACCGTTTTGTATATAATGCATATGGTTGGAAAGATGTTTTAAAAGTAGAATACAATGATCCACACAAGTTTGCCTCGAAATTGCGTGGTTTTCCTTCTACTGTGAGAACTAACACGGTCGGCCATTTATGGGAGTCAAAATTTTGACCCCCATAAATGGCCGACGTGTTAGTCGACGAGGTAAAAGGAAAACCACGCAATTTCGAGGCATGTTTGTGTGGATCATTGTATTCTACTTTTACAACATCTTTCTACCCATATGCATTTTATAAACGCTTTTCAAAGACCAACTCGACCGATTCAAGGCAACATGTTCCTTTAAAGGCACTGTAGCCTACGCCTTCGGTAATTGAATATACCATAACACTAACCTGTGAACAATTTGTTTTTCGAAGTAAAGTTTCGCAAAATGCATTAGGCCTACTATAAAGCTGCGGTACGTCTTACCAAGTAAGTTTTTTAAAGCCATTATTTTTTCAGAGTGTCATTACTAAACGTTATAGTACAGGCCCTTTAGACTAGACATAAATTGATTAATATCATGAGCAGTAGGTGCTGTCTCTTTTATTGCTATGTTTATGCGGTTAAAAAGTGCACAGGCGTCCATGGCCTTATTTCGCTTGTAAATTCTTTTTGCTGAAATGCTATTTTCTTTCGACAATGACAGCATTTAAAGTCACCTGGAAGTGGTATTTTTTTTAAAATAAAGCTTTTGTCACTAAAATATGTGTTTTTACGAGAGGAATGTGAATAAAAAGTTAACTAAGGTTTTAAAATATTAGTTTTGATTGTATTTACAAATTTACAATGTAGGCCCCGACCCGAGAGGGCGCTGTTCGTGACGTAATTCAAGGCGCGATATTTGAAGAGAAAATTTGTAGTCGGGCCCCCGTACATTACGTCTTTCAGATACCTTCTTCGATTTCCCACTAGCTGGAAAAATTGTTGGGACGGCGTCGTGTTTAAGAATGGCTCTTCTCGTCATGTCAAATGAGTGGTGTATCCCGGATTCGAAGCACGACGGCTCGAAGTGTTCGCTGCATAGCGCTGAAAAAGACGTCGGACCGGACCACTTTGCTCTAGTTAATCTGACTTTCGCAGACCACAACCGCCTATATTAGGGATCTGCATGAAATAGATGAAGACTGACCCCATCTTTAGTTGTTTTGCTGCATCCAGCAGCAATACACCTGGTCGGCATTGCCGGAAAAATGACAGAAAAAAAACCTTTTTCGCAGCGTACAAACTCACGTCTTAGAATTACATGTACTTTTGCACGTGTGTTTATCTACGCATCGAGGCAAAGTCTTCCTTTTCCTACGTCACAAAAGGGGTAGGCGGAGTCAACCCCCAAGCACTTAATTATTCTTTTTTAACATATAAATCGTGACAAACAATTACTCAAAAAATTGTTTTATTGTTAATAAACATATACTCTTATGTTTAAAAGAAAAAAAATCCTATTTCCAGGTGCCTTTAAACTGCCAGTGAGCTTTCAAATTGAAACATAGTTGTGTGTAATTTATTTAGGACCAACCCTGTACCTCCAACAATATTAACCCATTTCTTATACATGCTTCCGAAAATCACCCGCGATACCTTCTCAATGATCTTGCCATTAATTAGACCCTCAGTTCTGAACGAGTGCCCGGATGAGACAAGCCGCTTTGCGAGAGAGGAGATTACACAACCCGATTGAGCTGTGGATATCATTATTCAAAACAAAACCATCAGAATTATGCAATTTGAGAAAATCGGCGAAGGCTATATTTGTTACACACAAGTACCTACCCAGCCAGGATCTAAGTGAAAGGTTGTCAATATCCAAAGAAACATTAGAACTAGTAGGCAATTTGAGATCATTATTCGCTGAAAAAGGGTATAGTATTAATGTTATGTTTTACTACCCAACATAGACGAGCCAGGATTTTAGTGAAAGGGTGTCATTTTTCTTAAGAAACATCAGAATCATATTTGCGCAATTCGCTGGCTGAAAGTCTGTATTAAAAGTACATGTTCATGTACATATTCCATATAGTTGTAGCCATGATTTTAGTGGAAGGGTGTCACATGCTGTGTGATTTCGGGGATTTAGCAGGGGCATTGAGGCGTCATGCTGCCGATGAAGGCAGCAAAGATAATATCATTCTGGAAGACGTTTTATCAAAGTACATCTATGCCCAAGGTCCTATTTCACAAACCAGTATAATGATATTTTGATAAGCGACTTATTTAGCAGTCCTTACAATGCCTGTCAATCAACAACTCATTGGCAACTACACATGATACTCGTTTTTCTTTGACTTGTTTTGCTTTTACTTCTTTGTTTCTGGTGATGTGGTAATTTTCTGACGCTTCAGATTCATTACTCAGAATAGAGGGTATTTTCCGCATTTAGATTCATCACGAGGAAGTGGCATAGAAATTTCAACAAGAATCAAAACTTGGACGAGTTTCAATCTTAAAGCTCACTCATTGTCAGTGTCACAAGAACCAATCCTTTTATACAAAAGAAACCCTAATAACTTTGTATGCACTACGAGACTGTATTCAGAGAACGCACGTTATGAAAACCGAGGGCTTGTTTTGATTGTTGAAGCAGTCGAAATAACTACAAAAAACACACGTACAAAAATGTATGACAGAACATACAGGAAGCCCTTTTCACACATGTGTGAAAAGGCAAATTTACCATTTCATACCAAAACTACTTCAACAAATCAACTTGTTTAATAAATACTCATGAGCATCATCAAATGGACACAGAATGGAACCTTGCGGCACCACCTTAGGGCTGAGACTAGATACCCTTGACCCCGCCTGCATCGTCATGCAGCTCGACAGTGATCCAGGTTTGGCTTTACGTCTATATATACATGAATATCAAGCCATGATTACGCACCTTTAAAGTCGTTATCACCCACGATTAAAAGCTGTTACATAAAAACAGTACATCCTTTTTATATTAAAGCAATATTTGATATAATGAGTCACCCAACATATTTACCTTTGATTTTGTTACTTTTTTGCTAAACTCTCGTATAATTCCCGCGCTGGTA
Organism: Asterias amurensis; assembly: GCF_032118995.1. Classification (NCBI taxonomy): domain Eukaryota; kingdom Metazoa; phylum Echinodermata; class Asteroidea; order Forcipulatida; family Asteriidae; genus Asterias; species Asterias amurensis. The sequence continues at coordinate 8,954,578 of NC_092651.1, forward strand.
TTTATGGATCCTTGGGGTGAAAGTCCACGTGTCTCATTAAATACGTAATCACTGCGGAATTCAGAAGGCCCGCCATCACTGGATGCGAACCCGGGATCTAGCGATTTGGAGTGAAGCTCACGGACTTTGTTACCGACCACCGGCAATGGCCGAGCGCCTACGCCGTTCTCCCTCGTCGCCCCTCCCCGGCGGCGGACGAGCAGGACGGGCGGTGGGGTGGGTGGCGCAGCATCGTAACCGTCGTAAACGTAATACGTTGTCCGCCTGTCGGGGTTCCATCCTTGAAAAATTCCTAAGACAAACACAACGGCAGAAGCGACGACAAAAGTGAACCAAGTCAGCGTATTCCGGAGAGTTTTGTTCGACATGCCGGAAAAAAAAACTTTGCCAGGGCCAGAAAAATTGGTCTGGCAGGTGCGAGTCCAACACAAAATTCCTCCGCACTATCACCAAGGGAAAAATCTCATACTATCGTGCTGATGCCATTTTGGTATCCTTTTACAGTAATTTCAAGGTGAACTTCGGTCCGTAGAGTGTTCAACACATGTCTTTGCGGCGGGAAAGTTTATAGTTGCCTTCATCGACAAGCACAATGTAGCACAGCTGTAGACAATGAAGGTTTCGACGTCTGGTTTGTAGTTCAAATTGAATTACACTGGTGCCCATGAAGATTCCACCGTAGTAACGAGGGTTGACAATAGCAAGGGAACTGAACACTTTGTCAATGCAAGGCGTTCCACTACACTGAACGGCAACTGTGCCCTATAAAATGCGTGTCGAGTCATGCGCACCCAGATCTGCGCGCATGGGTTTATTTATATCGTGGAAACAAGTTATTACACCACTATAATCGCAAGCTGGGATCCGTTGACTTTTGATATGCCACACACTGTATGCTTCATCGATTTGTGCGATGGCGAAATTTGTGAAATCCACACGAGGAATTAACCTGTTGTGTGCGCTCAGGTGAAAATATTGATCTCAAAATCCTTCCTCTACAACAAAAAATCGAAGCTTTTGGTCCACGTCACGTCCACACATTACAATGCATCACAAGCATGGAGTGACAAGTCACTCATGTTCGGACATTCAGACAAAACAGAAGGACTCTCTAATAGCTCACGCGGACTGCGGTCGTAGATGCGAGTCCCATGGCAATAACTCAGCAATAAACCATGGAGTCCAACTCAAACCACACCACGGATAAACACACAAAGCAAAAAACACACTTTAGTGTCTAATTACAAGGGTCCAAAAGTTCGCATCTCACACCGTCACACAAAGCACATTCGTAGATAACACGGTGTTCCCCTGACCACTATCAGCTCGGGTAAAGTAAGGGGGTCAGACGGTCCATGATTAGGGACGACTTCCGCCGTTCCGCAACAAGTCACCAGAAACAAACAGCAGGCAGTGTTACTAATTAAAGGAATCAACGAGAGGTCCAAATTGGCGCGAGAGACTTCTTATATAGTTCTCTATGCATGGAACATGGAGCGGGGAGGTAGAATCAGACTTGTTCTGTTGATAGAGTCATAGAAAGAACACATATAATCTGACAACTTCAAAGTGGGGTGATCGTCTGAGTCAATAAAGTTATGAGTGCTGATTGAATCGTCCTTGCGCTATATAGTTGACAAAATCAGGGTACCATGGAACTTCTCAGTATAGTCAGCCCACCACGTAGCTCGACAAAGGGCCAGCCCAGGCAGAGCACGCTACATGCCGTGTTGGTTCCCACAGGTATCCTGAAATAGTATCGCACGCTCTGCTTCCAGCACATCAGTCTGTAAATAACACCAGTTGATTTCAAACAGAAAGTCCCTACATAAGAACACGACAATGTCTTGCTTGACGAAGGACTCTGTACACGATATTGCGGTCGTGCAGCAATACAACTTCCAAGCTGTGTATGGCCACTGCAAAGTGTCCTGTGCTAAAAAAAAAAACCAGCACTTCGGAAGCCGACACTATAATACAAGGTCTCTTTCTTGTATGAGTCACCATGGAGCAAGGCAGTCACCAACGCTCAGAATTATTATCATTTTCATGAGTTGTTCTTTCATGAATGCAGCCATTCAGCAGCTGACAATAAATAAACTTCCATTTCCAAAGCCTGAACAAAGCCATTTTCTATGAAGGCCGAGTACATATTTTCTTTGAAGGTGTAATTAGGACAACGTCAAAAGCCCTAACTTGTCAAAAACACCTCGAAATGAGAACAACTTGCAAGTCATTCATCGTCTTCCTTTGATGCGCACACATAAAAGTTTTAGGTAACCATGTATCAAAGGCGCGAAGCTGGTTTTCTCACTTGTCTGCCCTCTGCTCAAACTACACACATGTAAAAATATCGTTTCTTCATAAAATGGTGTAACATTCAACAACTCTGTTCATAGATATTATGTGGGTACTCGACTCAGCAACAGGTTCGGTAGTGTCATAAGAGGGGCGTGGCTTACGCCATTTGAGAGGTTGGGAAGAGAAGGCCTAACCATGGCCTTACACATTCGGGATCCATACTGGTATTGCCATAGAATTGCTATTGTGCCGCTCTGAAACACATGGTTGAGCATGGTTTGGCACTACCCCGTTTGCACTCAGTTGACGGCAATGCATTTATTGTTGGTGTGTTGTTTGGTGATGTTGTTAACAAGTGATGTCATTAGACCATGTAACCGGTGACATCACTAGTTTAAAAAGAGCTGCGGAGCTTGGACTTCCTGCAGAATTTATTTTTTGTATACACAGCAGACTTAAGCATTTTTGGGGGGCATGTACAAAAAAGGCATATCTCAAACTTGTTCAGCTGTTACTTTTGTGTAATGTGAGCAAATAACAGTTCATAGTTTCCCTGTTTAACCAGTGTAGTATCTTGCCTGCCAGAAACGCACATGTACAAAATCACTCGTTTATATAGTCAACACAGGCTACGTGGATATGTCATGTCATCATGCAATATATGGTCGTGGGTTCGATTCATGAAGAGAGCACGCCGAGAGTTTGCTCCTCCACCATGCTCACAATACCTAAAGGTATTTACAATAACGGATTAGTAAATATATAACGTACGAACACAAACCCGAAAGCTTTAGCTAAGAAGACCAACTCGTCCGTGAACTTGACGTACATAATCCAGTCTAAATAAAGGCAATAACTCTTGGTTGAACTTTTCTACTAATGAAATTCCATGAGTCACTAAGTAAACGGATGCGCTTTTGAACTCAGAATAAAGATAATTAAAAGTATAATTTTAGCGCCATGAAACAGCTATGAAACACGTAATGGACGCCCTCATTAGTAAGCATACAAAGACCATACCTCTGTGGAGGTAGATACCATATTAATAGTGTTTTAATGAATTGTGTGTAAACGAAACAACCCACGAAGTCAAGGTTTCTTAAAAGCACTGGACACTATATTGGTAATTACTATAAAGAAAACGTTAGCATTCAAAACTTGGTAACGAGCAATAGAGAGCAGATGGTGGTAGAAAACATGGTGAGAAATGCCTCCCTCTGAAGTAACATAGTTTAAAGAGTTAAGATCCTTCAGGCCTGAAGCCTTTTACTATGCATCTGCACTATTCTCTTGCAACTTCGACTACCAATTGAGTCAAAATAACCACATGTTCGTTATAACTTATATTGCATCCTATATGCATTATGTTGGAATACACCACCAAGTGAGAATACTGGTCTTTGACAATTACCAGAGGTGTCCAGTGCCTTTAAGGGGGTGTGGATGACCCCCATCGGATCCGGCTCGAAGAAAAAAAGGAATTCCAGCAGCTCTGGTGTTTATTTCTCTATTTATGTAAGCCCAGCTTAGTCTCTCATTAACGTTGTCAACAGATACTCAACGAAGAGGTTTCGAAACAGTTTCGTTTACGATAGCCATAAAGAACGACGACCTCTAGTCAGGGTTCAAATTCAACCTGTCGAACCAAAGAAAGGTCCATATTTTTCGTGAGAAAACCAAGGGAACTTTCATGACAACACAGAAAAAGAAAACATCGATAGATATGTATAAAACTTCATGTGGGTGTGATCAGGTTTTTTCCCTTTTTTATTAATAGTCTGTACAAATTTGTGTTTGGTGTACTTCAAAAACGAATATAGCCTAACACTAAATAATGACAACGGAAAACCATAGACTGTAACAATAGTTTCTGTCTTCCATTTCCAACGCACAAAGTACAACAAGAGAACTGTTTTTTTATAATTGCAAACAAATTACTGAAACCATATCGATGCCTGTTATTACAACTTATATAGTACGGTACATTTTCATAGAAAGAAAACCCTTCACCTCATCACAGAGCCATGAAGTTGGGACAAAACAAAAACTATTTTTCGTGGTCGGAAATGTTGCGTCTTCCCAGAAAACGTTGAAGGCAACGGGAGATAAAAGGACAATCGTAAAAATCAGGAAAATTTAGAATTATTTTCACTTTTAGGAATGCTTGTATATGTACCACCTGTTAAACAAAAACTGAGACATTGTTTTTAAATCAACCTTTATCAATAAGGTATGTTAGGTATGTCGTCAAAATGTAATAATGTATAGGGGTGTTTTGTATTATGATATTTTTGAAGCAAAGTTGTCTTTGACTTGATAATGAAATGTCCTATTTTGAGTTATCGTTGGTTCTTGTGTTAACCCTGAACCTATAACAACTCAACTCCAGTCAAATCAAGAATATTTATCTCCATTTCACAAATAACTTTACTGTAAGTTATTAAAGACAGTGGACACTACTGGTAATTGTCAAAGACCAGTCTTCTCACTTGGTGTATCTCAACATACGCATAAAATAACCAACCTGTGAAAATTTCAGCTCAATTGGTCGTCGAAGTTGCGAGATAATAATGTAAGATAAAAACACCCTTGGCACACGAAGTTGTGTGCTTTCAGCTCAGATGCTTGATTTCGAGACCTCAAAATCTATAATTCTGAGGTCTCGAAATCAAATTCGTGGAAAATTACTTCTTTCGAAAACTTCGTCACTTCAGAGGGAGCCGTTTCGCACAATGTGTTTTATTATCATCCTCTTCCCATTACTTGTTACCAAGTAATGTTATATGCTAATAATTATTTTGAGTAATGACCGATAGTGTCCACTGCCTTTAAAGTAAAATGAATTCAAAATAAGTTTGATTACAATATTATACCCAGCACATGAGACACCTGACATGAGATTTGTTTATAAACAACAGAGCAAGAAATAAAGCTGATTTAAGCAGCACAGCAACATTTTTCTCACCAGCATAAGTTTACGAGCCAAACTATAACCAATGTCAAGTTCGAGCAAGGGAAAACTGGTAAGCAAATGTTTTCTGATGCAGCTCTATTATATGCAACAGGGTCAAAGTGTTGTGCCCTGTCTATTTTAAAACAGGTTTGTCCAGCGAACCGTCGCGAGACTCTTTTTGACAATTTTGATAAAGGCCATGGCTATTTATACGACCCAATATCCTGAGGGAACGTGATCCACATGGTGCAAAGCGACAGTATTTCCCACCTTCGGCTGTAAGCTAAAACAGTCTCAATGTCAAGTTAAGTCACAGTGCCTAATTTCATAGAGCTAAACGGTCGATTTTGTGCTTACCGGGCGCACCAAGCAAATTGTTCATTTCATAGCCTTGGTTAAGCAATGTTATTTGCTTATAGCGGCACGCAAGCAAGCAAAAAGGGTCCTTAAAGCCCCATTCTGCTTAAGCGCTCTGTTTAAGCACAGGGGCCAATTTCATAGAGCTGCCGTAACGGTCTTTTTGTGCTTATTGGGCGCACCTAGCACATTTTTCATTTCATAGCCTTGCTTAATCAAGTTTTTTTGCTTAAAGCGGCAAGCAAACAAATAGGGTCCTTAAAGCCTCTATTTTGCTTATGAGTCACCTTATTAACACAGCGCATAGTGCAATAATTATCATTGCAAAAGTTGTTATTGTGCCGGTGCAAATTATAAGTCTCTAAAATGCCACAGAAATGTTCGTACAATGTATTATCTTCTTATTTACTCTCAAGTTAGTGTGTAAACCTTTCAAGGGGCGCTTTGAACCATTACAAATAGTAGATATAAGCAGAGAAGGCGATGATTCTTTTTTATCGCCGCTCTGCATTTATATCACCCGCCATTTTGTCAGTAGGGGCCTACCTTCTTCTTTTTAGCTTAAAGGAACACGTTGCCTTGGATCGGACGAGTTGGTCAAAACAAAAGCGATTGTAACCGTTTTTTATAAAATGCATATGGTTGGAAAGATGTTTCAAAAGTAGAATACAATGATCCACACAAGTTTGCCTCCAAATTGCGTGGTTTTCCTTCAACTGTGCGAACTAACATGGTCGGCCATTTATGGGAGTCAAAATTTTGACCCCCATAAATGGCCGACGTGTTAGTCGACGAGGTAAAAGGAAAACCACGCAATTTCGAGGCATTTTTGTGTGGATCATTGTATTCTACTTTTACAACATCTTTCTACCCATATGCATTTTATAAAAAACGGTTTCAAACGCTTTTCAAAGACCAACTCGACCGATCCAAGGCAACGTGTTCCTTTAAAGGAACACGTTGCCTTGGATCGGTCGAGTTGGTCATTGAAAAGCGTTTGTTATAATATGCATATGGGTAGAAAGATGCTGTAAAAGTAGAATACAATGATCCACACAAACATGCCTCGAAATTGCACGGTTTTCCTTTTACCTCGTCGGCTAACACGGTCGGCCATTTATGGGAGTCAAATTTTTGACTCCCATAAATGGCCGACCGTGTTCGTTCGCACAGTAAAAGGAAAACCACGCAATTTCGAGGCAAACTTGTGTGGATCATTGTATTCTACTTTTAAATTATCTTTCCAACCGTATGCATTTTATAACAAACGGTTACAAACGCTTTTTCACAGACCAACTCGACCGATCCAAGGCAACGTGTTCCTTTAAGCAAATGATCTAAAATCTTGTGAGCGCAGTTTGTTTGAATGCTTAAGCTCGCGATATAGGTGTACATAACTCCATGGTTTAAGCAATAATTTTTGCTACGTTAAGCAACCAAATTTTGTTACTGTTGAGCAGCTCTATGAAATTGGGCCATTGGCTCTGTTATGACGTATTGTGAACTTATGGTATTTTCGAAACTAAGTTGGTTCGGGGAAAGGCATTAGTGTAACTTTGTACACAGCATTTATTTTTCAAAGTGGCTGCACTTACTTTCGAAACACAAAATTAATGAGTCATTATTTTGTCCCACTCAAAAAAAATTGATTGCTTAGTATCATGCTACATCAACAACCGTGTGGACTATCTGTACAGCGTCCACATTGTTATCCCTATGATTGCATGTACTTCATGTGGGCATACATCGGACGTTACCATCATCAACATAATCGTTTCTACAGTTCCTTCTTTTGAAGTTTCCATTTGCCCTTTTGCTTATTCTAGTTTAGTCATAAACGCTGTTGCATTCATCATTAGCGTCCAGATAGCTTTCTTCTTATTTATGTCCGTTTGTTGTTGCCAATCAACGAATCTTCAATATGCTGTCTGCTTATAAGGATACACTACAAGGTACACACCCTGACACACTCTTTTGTAGCCCATTACTACGGTGTTTTTTTTAAGGGACATCGAACACTTTCGTAAATACTTAAGTAAATATCTCGGTTTGTACGACCAAATCACAACTATTAACGTATAAGTGTTAACGTAAATATTGGTGGGATTTTGCCCGTGTCGCAATAGTCTCGTGACATATGCGTAAAATCATGTCCTTGCTGGGCCACCATACTTTGTTAAAATGTATCAACCTTGTGAATCTTGTCACATTGGAAACGTCCAAACCCCCACAAGTCTTAAGAGTTCAGGCCTTCACAAACATGAGAGAGGAAGAGAGAGAGACAAATCAGACTCCGACCAAAGCAGGACAAGTCCTTGCTCCTTGCTCCAAGCAACACATGCCCTTGATTCAGGCACAGTTCCTGTTATTCGTAATAATAACAAAATCAAGACTCAGCATTTTGGGTGATAAATCCTGCGCGAGGAGAGGTTTCTAATATAATAGTCTAGACCATAGGGCTGGGCCCAGACGGAGTGGGTCCGTCTTGAGGACGCAAGACAACGGTGTGAGAGCGATAATTGACCGAGGAAAGAAAACGCACCGGGCGGCATTCCGTATCAATTCACGGGAACCGCCTCGGGGCCAGATTAGCTTAGAAATCCAACCAAACCTGACGAAAACGAGTCAAGTGGGATCTTTGATGAAAAAAGGGATGGACAACAGTACACAAACATCAATGACACTTTTGTTGTTGTTTTCACAATTTAAAGTAATACACCGTACGAAAGTACATGGTGTCAGCTTTAAAGGTATCATATTTAATGTTGATGACTAAACAAAATAAATTAAAGAAATGGAACGGTTTTTTTTAGAGTAGCAGTTGTCATTCCAAATATGTCCGTATCAACGTGTGATATATATTCAAGGGGAGTTAAAATATTATAACAGTGCTTGTATAATAAACCTTGACAAAACCTAAACTGTTATTCAGTGTTTTATCTACGAGACGTGTCCATCACATTTGTTATAGTAAACAGGTATTGAGTTTATGTTTGAAATGAAAGGTTACAAAATGCAAGCGTAAGTCAAAGCCCAACCCAACCACGATTCCACAGTGAATGAGAGTTTCATTCCAATGGAGACACGATTATCTATCAGCGGTGGTTAGTCGAATCGGGTGCTTATGCCCATATCGATGATTCAAGTTTGCTGGGCTGTACACGTTGGGGCACCGTTTACCCAGCCAAACTCAACACAATTCGAAACAAAAGTCACCAAGGCCTATACCATGTCACAGAGGGTGCCCCCCCCCCCAAAAAAAAAAAAGAGAAAAAAAGAAGATACTCTAACACCCCCCCCCCAAAAAAAAAAAGAGAAAAAAAGAAGATACTCTAACACACTCTTTTCCTCTTGTGCAGAGGTACCCCCATGACCCCCCCCCCCCCAAAAAAAAAAAAAAAAAAAAAAACTAAAATAATTTCCAAAGCATATATAACACAAAGAAGACACAGTAGGAAGAGTGGTATACACGGGAGGAGGGGGAACACCATGCCAAATTGTCTTAATTTATCAGTTAGAATAGAAGGTTGATGCATTTTTGATACACTGAGTGAATTTTACACACACTTGTCTTATAGGCGGGTGACGAGTGCAAATCACTCGTCAGGCTTAAAGGGCTTTTCCGCTCAACAATATCCGGCAGAATAACAAGTACAGCGGTCAGCAAGACAAAAATACACGCAACAAGAAACTCCTTCCCTCATTGACAAAAAAGTCCGCACCAGGGTCAAATCCATAGAAAACAAACACATTGAAAATAGCCGGCGAGGATTTACATAATATCATGAAAATAACCACAACAAATTACCAGTTCCCTTCACCTGTCTGAAACGACTAAAGTCACTGGGTGTTGGTCATACCCAATCAATGCACTTTAAGGCATTTACCGGCATATCACTTTGGGGTTTTTTGACCGTTCAGTTTATCATGAATGGAGATAGAAAACATGTAATTTTCGATGTTTTTCATAAAAGTGTGGAAATAAATGTTTATTTCAATGTACAGGAAAAGTGTTATTTTAAAACCCTATTTCATTTGGTGTTAATTTTGATTCTCTCTTCAGTATCTAAAGGCTACGTGACAATTTGAATAACTGTAAATTTGAACACCCCATTTTTGCAGTGTGACATTTCAAACACCCTTTAATCAAGTGCCCTTTTATGCCAGAAGACCACCCCACCAATAAAATGTAATCTATGCGAAATTCTTCCTCCATAGTTTGAGTTTCACTGATTTCTAATCAGAACTTCTTGAGAGAGCAACCTTGCCGAAATAACATCTATTTAGATCCTAAGCCTGCCTTGTATGGATAGCGAGGCCGCAATTAAAATATCCGCAGTCCCACTCAAGGGGCGGGAGGGGAGTGGTGCACGGCCTTGTGCACTACCGTAAACATGAGGGAACAGCCGACAGAAGTAGTCTTGCTTCGAGGCGTTACTATAATGTTTTCATTTCTAATGTCAATTAACATTGCTCGTTATATATGAAGTTGATGATGAAATTACTAAACATTTTAAAGTTGGAAATTGCCCGAACATACCGTACATAAATACTGTATATTGTGTTTTTTATATTATATTATGTACGAATGGACATGGTACCGCATACCGAACCAAACGTCTACGAAAGGAGAGCCTTGATGAAAGACTAACCATTTATAGCATCTTCGGATGGGGGCGGGACATACCTGGCAGGGGGTAAATCAAGCCACATGGTTAAATTTATTTCCATACCAATGACTTAATACATTTGTCCTTAAAACGGACAGCGTGGAAATGAGATGGAGCTTTTGGGGGCAACATAAATGTTCTCCCTTTAGGCACTGGGTTACTCACTTTTCGGTGACTAAAGGTTTGTCCTTGTTATAGCATAGAGTACTCTATGGTTATAGCAACAAGACGGGGCTGCTCAGTGCGCAAGCCTAGCCCTGCTCTTGCGACTATAATTCACCATTTAAATTAGGACCAGGGGAACCAGTCTATGGTCCTTTTCGAAACCACGGCTTCGGCTTTGGATTCGGCACCAGGCTCCGTCTTCTCGTCCAAGCTAGCCTAGGCCGAATCTAAAGCCGAAGCCGTTGTTTCGAAAAGGGCCTACATGTCTCGCAAACCGTTTTTTATGGAAGTCTTGAGTAGGTTGCTTCAAAAGAGGGCGCTATCACAAATAATTTGTATTTGGGGAACAGAACCTCCAGGGTACAGAATCTCCTGCCACACCGGAACCATGCCAATCCTTTAGTCGTCAATGATAACCATGCTCGGTATTGGACAGGGGGTATACCGACATCATCCCATACTTCATCACATATTGGTTTTCTGGTACAACATAATTCCTGGTAATACCACAAGCACACAATGATGAAAAAGAGGGTAGGCCCCATCGAGCACAAAATGACGGATTTAAGTTTGATGGACCTTACTGTCTATACAATGTTGCAGGCCCTGTCCCAGCTCAACACAATGTAAAACATACCAATGCCCAAAATGTGGCAGAGGGTGTCAACAAAATGGTCCCACACTTTAACACACTTTTTTTCCTATTGTACATAAGTATTTTTAAACCTCACCATTATACAATATTGTTTTAGAAAGTTGAATCGGCGACTTAGTATATTAACTATAGCAAATGTAAACTCTCATGGAACAACACTTTTCTTAAAGAAACTGGACACTAGTTAATTGTCAAAGACCAGTCTTCTCATCTTGGTGTATCTCAACATATGCAAAACACACGAAGTTGTGTGCGTTCAGATATTTGATTTCGAGACCTCAAATTCTAAGTCTGAGTTCTCGAAATCAAATTCGCGGAAAATTACTTCTTTCTCGAAAGCTGTGTCACTTCAGAGGGAGCCGTTTCTCACAATGTTTTATACCATCAACCTCTCCCCATTACTCATCACCAAGTAAGGTTTTATGCTAATAATTATTTAGAGTAATGAACGGAAACATTTCTTAGGAAAACCAGTGGCCAAATAAAGTTAATGGGGTAGTAAGCGTCTGAAAAACAAGTTGTTAACTTGTTTTTCCAAACATTAAAAGGGTTGAACACTACCGCTTAATATTTTATAATGGTGTTTTGCCAAAATCTTGAACAAACACGAATTATATCTTATAAACAGGATTCGCAACGCTCCGATGCAACCACAAAAGGATAGATTGAAAACTGGGACTATTAAAAACCAGCCGCGGCGGCTAGTGGTACCGACACAAGTCATTCATAAAACCAACAATCAAATATTTTATGTCATTTGTTAGAAATGAAATGGCCCGTATCGCCGGGTAGAAAGTCTACAAAAAACGCCACCCTGTATTCTGGAGGTCAATGACATTGTAATTGTTAATCAAAGATCTTTGACCGACAAAATAAGTTTATCAAAACACAACTACGGATATTACTTTTTCTGTTGTTTATTTTGCCTTCTTCCCCAAACTGTTTTTGCGGGCCCTGGTCTAGACGGCCCATTTTCTTTCAGGTTGGTAATAACTCAAACAGTTTTTAGCATAAAAACTTACTTTGTAACGAGGAATGGAGAGCCTTTGATTTGATAGTATACATTTTATTGAGAATTGGCTCCCTCTGAAGTAACGTTGACTTTGAGAAAGAGGTTACGTCTCACTAAAATATTGGAATCTGAAAAAGGCTTCATCAGGTCTGAAGCCTTTTTTTAATTAGGCATCTGAAAACACACACATTTTTGTGCAACAAGGATATTTTTTCTTCCATTTATACCCTCGCAACTTCGGTGGCCATTAAGCCCAAATTTTCACAGCTTTGTTAACTTATAAATACTTGTGCAAGTGACATTTTTTTGGTACCATTTATACCCATTATAACAAGGCGTAACCAGTTAAATCGGTTCAAAAATCAAGACCTTGTTTAAGACTTATATACTAGAAAGGGGCAACTATAATATCACGGTACATATAAAATACAACGCAGAACATACGATTGTCCGAACTCCATTATCTACCTCCATGACCTTTAAAGGGACGCGTTGCCTTGGATCGGGCGAGTTGGTCTATGAAATGCATTTGAAACCGTTTGTATTGAAATGCATGTTAGAAAGATGTTAATGATCCAGACAAATATGGTTTTCCACAAAATGGCCGATTAGTTCGCAAAGTAAATGGAAAACCGTGCAATTTCGAGGCATACTTGTGTAGATCATTGTGTTATACTTTTGAAATATTTTTCTAACCATGCATTTCTTAACAAACGGTTTCAACCGCTTGTCACAGACCAACTCGCCCAATCCAAGGCACTGTTGTGCCCCTTCAACTCTTAACCCTACAGCATGTATTACGAATGGGTTTTCGGAATAGAGCTGTTGAAACAATGTAGACCAGTCACCGTCACCATGATGGCTACAAACTAATGGATTCTGCACATGCTTCAAGGTCAATCGGAGGAAAGGAAATCAGATGTAAAACCAAGTCACATAAAGTACAACAATGGGTGTTGATTCCCCTCTATCTCTAAAACTGCAAGATATCCTATCCCAAACTAAAGGATATGGCTGAAGTCCAAGTGCAAACTCATTTTTCCAAAAACTCCAGTAATTTGCGTGGACATCCTAGTAAAGATATAATACAACCCTAATGTTTGCAACACATGCGCATCATGGTAGATCGTTTCATGAAATCTGTGGTGACATGAATCTATTTACATCTGTTGTGTGATGATCCCCATATACATGTAACAATGTGTTGTTTTGCCATTCCAGGATATACTCCATCCACCCTCCCATCATAAGGAAGTCATTGTTTTCCGTCTTCAAACAACAAGGTGTAAAAGTGCACAGTTCACTCAATTAAGACGTGGTGTGAGTGTGACCTCGTACCCAAACAACCATTTTGCCATACGGTACACTGTTCAGTTACACGAAACAGACTCGTGTCCCAGTGATGTCACCACCCCAAACTAAGATATTTTACGAAATGGTCTGACATAAAGCCGTCAATATGCTACGGGACAACCCGTAATTGTCACCGATCATTGCCTGCTGTTGATACAACATGAAACATGACACACAGGAGAGGAGTGAATGAACTTGTACAGCTTTCAATATAAACTTGTTACTTTCTACTTCCATGAACAATCGCAGCTTAGTAAGCTACACTGCAAAAACTGCGGTGTCAAAACATTACAGTGGGTGTTAAAACATTATGGGTGTTGTCACATAAACGGTAACTACAAAAAGGCTTCCAACATTTTTATAAGATCGGTGTTGAAATAAAATTCAGTTCTGCCGACACAGTTAAATTGTGTGCTTATTTTAACACCCTGTCTCTCATGGGTATTGTGACAACAATGATGTCCATTTGAATTGGATTCGTAAATATTTGTCATGACTATTGTTATCACTTATCAGCTTGCATTTCATCAACATTGTTACATATTTGAGATGGAAAACGTCAACTTATCAGACAAGGTTAGACTTTTCCCCGCTCATAATTTTAAAACTTGTGCAGTACTATCATCTTTCTCTTTCGTTCTGCTTGACATGTGGTAATAAAGTTCAGTTTAAATTATACTCAACGCAAGGTGCCGCCCTGCAGCGGCCGCGATCTCGATAAAAAGCCACATCATCTTCTCCCGATACAAATTCCCCAACTACAGAAGCCTAGAAATAAATCTTACAATGTCACTTTGAAATATCACATGCAAGCTTCTGCTAAACAAATCATCTAAAATAACTGATGTAAATAATTCAAGCACTGCATGATTTTCGAACAACAACAGAATTAATATGTTTGCCATTTGCCTGCGCAGAAACTGAAGTAAAACACTCATAGTTCAGGGTGATACTGAACCAACCATGGCCCATTGGCCCTATAACCCATATACCTTGACCCAAATCTTTATCATAACCGTTCCAAATTAAGTCATTCCAGATGTACTGAAGTGTTTGTTATAAACTTGTGAAATGTTCCAAAATGTTTCAAAATTGCATGATACAAAATTATATCCAGTGACAAGTGACAAGAGGATGGAGGGAGGGGAGGGGCGGTCATAACCGTTTCCCCACCTATTGCACCCCACCCATCTCTACGCCCACTTGCCCTCACACTTCAGTGTAGTACAGAGATTAGTGCATGTACATGCAGTGGTATAGATCCACCCCATTAAATCACGGAGGTGATTATTTCATAGATTTTAATAGTAGGTGAGTAAATCGTAGATTAAATCAAGGAGCTTGGCATCAATACAATTTTGGAGTCTAAGATTCAGGTTGTCAAAATATTTTGGTTGTTGGCTGTCTTGGGAAGCATCTTCGATTTTTTGATTGGAAATTAGCACTCGAAATCGAATGGACTTAAGAACGCACGTCCACTCGGTGTTGTTTACAGAGTTGAAGAATATGATCTTTCCTTGTGTACTAGAACAAAGTAGTGTCCCCCCCTGTAGGTAACCCCAGCCTGTGAAATTGATCTGAAAAGTCTAGTTTATATATCATGATCACAACCTGTTTTCTTTCAAAAAGTTGGGAGACTTCTAAATATTGTCTGAGAGCGATCTTTTAAAATTGAAAAAAAGTTTAGCAAAGTTTACTTTAGGACTATACTAGTTCAGACGGGAGTGCCCCCAAATCCCATTTTAATGAGTGTGCAGACAAGTAAACAAACAGTAACACCACGGGCGCCTTTGTTTATCCAAAGATCTTTACACCTCATTAAACGCAGACATTGTTGTCAGACATTGTAATAAGTAACTTGCACAAACTATACAGCTGTGCTTTGTTTGAACATGGAGGTAGCTTGAACAACTAGCTTGTTTTGGGATTCTTGAACTATACGCATTAAAGGGGCACGGTCGTTGCCTTCGGTTTTGGGCCTATTGGGCTGTTATACATAAGCGCTTGTTTTTAAAATTAATATGCCCTTTTATGGGATGGAATCCAAATAAACTTTTCTTGAAATGTTGTGTGCTTAATAATTTCATTAGAGACGGTCCACTACTTTCTTGAAACTATTTACTCCACAAAATGGTGGACTGCATGTTCTTCTGGCCTGGTTGTACTTCAAGATGCAATATCAGTCAAACATAGTTGTTTCCGCTTATAAACCCATATAATTAAGCACTTACAGGGCCCCGTAAGGGCATTTTGGTAAGCAAGGGTCACTATGGCCCGGGTTGGACTCCAGGGCTAAGTTCACTACCACCAGTCGGACACTACTGTACTTCCACTTATTTATAATGCCATGTACATGTATGTCAGGCCTGATACTTCATGTAGGCAACAAAGGCGATTACCTACATGCCCCATGATCATTGCCTTGGTGCCCTTGAAATGCTCCAGTAGAAATTTACATTTTCCTCATAGGGTGCCCTTTACCAAGGAGAAAATGCCTTGGTTGCCCTTGCTCTTTCACAAACGGAGCACACAGGCCTGTGTATGTGTGAAGCCCAATATTACATCCAAGCACAGTTTAAACCAATAGTTATACCATACACAATGGTTTGACCATGGTTTGACCCTCAATGGATCGTCCATCGTTCGATATTGTTTTAAGTTCACAAAGTCAAAGGTTGTATAATACCACTCTGGCTAAATCTGTATATCACTGCTGACCAATACGCACCCTGGAGCAATGTCCTGTAACTGAGCACTCAGTGGCCAACTTCTATTTTATTTGACAGGAAACATACACAGTATATACTTGGTACAATGTCAACCTTTATTCCACTTGGCAGTTCTAGCCACTCAGGTATATATCAATATAGAACACGCTTAATCTCAGCAGCTTTAAGCCAACAGTCCAATACAATCCATCTATTTGTTTCTTATTTTGTAAAGCGCATAATAATAGTTTGAAAAGTCCCAGTTAGCGCATCCATAAAGAAAACAATAAGATACAATGAGAAAGGATGCAAATTACAAATCTAATGGTATTGCTTAAATTTAAAACAAAACTGTAGGCCTGCAAGTCATCCTAACTCAGCATGAGGCCAGGCATTTCTTTCTCCATGAGCACACCCTCGAAGGAGGCACATTCTCGCACTCTTGTAAGGATTCCTTTGTTTCATCATTAACGAGCACACTGGTCAGCTTATAATGCCATATCTCATACAGCTGAGCCATGCCTTCAGTCAACATGTGGGACGGTGGTTCGGTGACAACGTCGAGCAATATTTGCTCTATGGTGAGAACAAGGCGCTATTTAAAGCTCCATGGTTCAGAAAGGGCAACATGAACAAAATCTGCATGCACATTTTGTTCATGTTGATTTGACCATTATCTGACATGCACATTTTGTTCATGTTGGTTTGACCATTGTCTGACAATTATGAGTGTCGAATATAGCGGTGTCTTCACTTGTTATTTCTGATATACGAACTGTTATAACAATGGGAACTGCTGACGTTCACATAAAGTGAGAGCCATGGAGAACGAGAATCCGAGACTCACGAAATATTCGAATACACGTGCAGATCGGGAAAGGGTTTCAGAGAGTTGCTCCCGCACAAAAAAAACCAAGATAATGCAGCCACATTAATGCAAATACCAACCAAAATTATTTATAGATAGGTAATTGAAAACAAATGTCTATGACTAAAAATAAAGCGAGCATTATGAGTTCGTCGGGGAGTGGGATTTGGTGTGGGGGGGGGGGGCTGGTTGCAGGCACACAGACAGGGTGGCTAAAAGTTATTACCTGCCAAACCTTCCTTTACCGTCTGTCTCAAATGGATTCAAGGAAAGACACTAACCGCTTTTATACTTCTAAGACCACATTATATACTTCTTAGACCACATTTTCTGACGTGTCTACCCCTGGGTAAATCACTCCACGACACCGAGCTCGACATTGACCCCATGGCGTATGGCACATGGGTGCACCATTTTATTTGAGACACACAGAATCTCACAGAAGTTGGCTACAAAATAAATTACCTAAACAAAACAGTCAGTCTTTCGTAAACACCACTCTCCGGAGCGTGTGAAAATAACAAACCCTTGGGCTCCAGACTGATCAGGACGTGCATAAACACATTCGTGGGGCGTGTGGGAACAACGGCCCCTGGAGGCAGCAACCAGACGTGCACAGTTTACTGTTTTTATGGTTTCTTCCCCATTTCACAATTATTAAACAAAATACAGAATCATTAGGTTCATCACGGAAAGTTCACCAATTTGACACAAACTGTGCACGTGTACTGAAAACATTTGCACGAGAGTTTCCCTACATGTAGTTCCGCTAAGCCACTGACAAAATAAATGCACTGGACACTATATAATTTTTAGAATTACTTAAAATAATTGAGCACATAAACTAACCTCTGAAGTAACAACAGTTTTTGAGAAAGAGGTAATTTCTCACTGAAATAATAAAAGACTTCTTTTTCTTTCATTACTCTCACGTGCAACTGCGATGGCCAATTGAGCCCAATTTTTCACAAAGTTGCTATTTTATGCATATACTAGGCCTTTGTTGGGGTACAGGTCTTTGACAATTACCAAACGTGTACGGTGCCTTTAATACGACGGCAAAGAAAGGAGAGTCTGGGCTCAATTTACCAAAGACACCTTGCCAGAACCAGCCGGTTTTTTACCTTGAAATACCGTCCGCTCAGCATTCCTGTGCGGTCTCGTTAAGCAAAGTATTTGGCAAGGAGTGCCCATTATTTTCCCAGAACAACTTCAAGTAACAACCTTTCAAGGATTCTGACATTTTCCACTTTGACTTTTTATCCTTAAGAGGCAATTTTATACGTGTGCGACGCCTGCAGTCTGCATCGTATATAAGGGAACTAGTCAGGTAATGCAACTTAACTAATATTACTAAAGTGACAAATCAAGAACAGCGTTTTAAGTGCCATCCTGAAAGTATCAACTGCATTCAGCTGTATTTTTTGTAAGAATTTATTTGGGAAAACTTGTTTTGATTGAGCTAAAGTGTATATGTTGGGCCATGTTGGGCACACCTTGACGTTTTGTCTGACAAACCTTCGCAACATTATGTTTTGCAATCATATTTTTTTTTTCTGAAAGGGGGATTAACCAATGTTTGATAGACCAAATTGTTTTGTGGAAATATACACCCGTCCAACTTTTTTTTGTATGTCTTTTTATTAAATATATAAAAATTGTTTCTTCTAAAGTCTTCACATAAGGAAACCCTTGTACAAAGACTATACAGTTGGTTTCCAAATTTGACGGGCCTATTTAGCAAAGGTTGTTAAACACGAAAAGCAACGTGCGTAAAAAAATACTTGATGGTTAATTGGAAATGTGCAGTGGCTCGGGCGTTCGTGGCGTTTTTGCATCAAGTGGGGGCATATTAATTCAGCAACCAGTCTATGTTAATTTACAAAATATAGCATAAAAGTAGCCATTTTACAATCAAAATAGTTGTAAACCTCAACCGTAATGTACCAACCATCATTTGATTACAAAGAAACGCGTTTTTTTTTTTTTTTTTAAGGACAAATGGAAAATGCAGCGTTGTTTGTCTCTCGGGAAAGTTCCACACTAGCTCTTTAGCGTTTTATAAAAAAAGCACGATTTTAGTTCATGACCTTTGTCAGCGGTGACCCAAGGGGTCATACGTATCGTTACCAAATCTTCGCCCGACGCTTACAATAATATTTCCCGTGGACCGTTGTTGGTTTCTGTCTATCAGCGGAAATTAATGCAGACCGAGCCGTGTTTGGACAGGCGTATGATTTGTTCACGGGCCGGCGAACAAACACTCTGGTATACTGGTGGTATAAGGTTATGATAGGGGTGTCAAGTTGTCAGCAAGTCAAAACAGTTTTCCGGTTTTCTCAAAAAACTTTCATTTGCTTGTTGATTTTATCCTTTTGTTGCCTAATGACTCCAACTAAAACTCAACTGTCCGAACAAAATAGTTGACCTCTGTCAAGGTAAATGCATACATTCAGTTCACTGGTTGCGAACACTGGGTGCGTTAAATTCAAAGGAGTAATGCCATCAAATACACAACATTTTTAAGGAAAGTTGTTCTTTATAATGTTCAAACTATACTCTCAGACCTGCAACCATTTTTATGTACAGCATTCAGAAACTGTTAATCATAGCCCAGTTTTGCAGTTGTAAAAACGTTTTACTCCGATCGAAAGTAACAAGACAAACCCAACAGAGGGCGCTACATATACCCAAGGACGGAAAACAATCACTTACATCTGCATTTTAAGGAAAAACCTCGCACCAAGCCCTCAAATAACTCCCAAAACAGAATACATGTACAACATTCAGCCCGTGGACATAAGTTCTTTCAGCCGCCAAAATCAGCTACAACTGCCAAAAGAATTTTGAAGTACAAATCTGCATCAATACCAACCAATGCCGTCAAAACATCCTTGCAATTTTGTCCATGAATGTTTCAACTTCCCCACAACTTGGAAGTCATTCATTTTGACGCTGAAGTCTGGAGTTGATTTTCTATACTTGTCTGCTGATTGAAAAGCACCCACGGTAGACCCTTCTGTGGTAATGCATGCCACCTGAATAATCTCAAAGATACGGTAAAGGATCGGGAAACAGATGACCTGTATTTAAAGGCAGTGGACACTATTGGTAATTACTCAAAATAATTATTAGCATAAAACCTTTCTTGGTGACAAGTAATGGGGAGAGGTTGGAGGTATAAAACATTGTGAGAAACAGCTCCCTCTGAAGTGCCATA
Organism: Asterias amurensis; assembly: GCF_032118995.1. Taxonomy (NCBI): domain Eukaryota; kingdom Metazoa; phylum Echinodermata; class Asteroidea; order Forcipulatida; family Asteriidae; genus Asterias; species Asterias amurensis. Next base: position 8,974,840 of record NC_092651.1, read on the forward strand.
GTTTTCGAGAAAGAAGTAATTTTCCACGAATTTGATTTCGAGACCTCAAGTTTAGAACTTGAGGTCTCGAAATCAACCATCTAAACACACACAACTTCGTGTGGCAAGGGTGTTTTCTTCTTTCATTATTATCTCGCAACTTTGATGACCGATTGAGCTCAAATTTTCACAGGTTTGTTATTGTATGCATAAGTTGAGATACACCAACTGTGAAGGCTAGTCTTTGACAATTACCAATAGTGTCCACTGCCTTTAATAATCCGCAGCTTGTCATTTTAATACTTTAATTCAGACATATCTGACTCACGAGAAATGTTTCAGTCAGGATTGATGGCATAAAGCCGAAAGGCATGCAGGGTCAACTTTTGGTTATTGTCAAAGACCAGTACCCTCATTTCGGTGTACTGTATCCCAACATGCGAAAAATAACAAACCTGCTGTACTTAAAGGAACACGTTGCCTTGGATCGGACGAGTTGGTCAAAACAAAAGCGTTTGTAATCGTTTTTTATAAAATGCATATGGTTGGAAAGATGTTTTAAAAGTAGAATACAATGATCCACACAAGTTTGCCTCCAAATTGCGTGGTTTTCCTTCTACTGTGCGAACTAACATGGTCGGCCATTTATGGGAGTCAAAATTTTGACCCCCATAAATGGCCGACGTATTAGTCGACGAGGTAAAAGGAAAACCACGCAATTTCGAGGTATGTTTGTGTGGATCATTGTATTCTACTTTTACAACATCTTTCTACCCATATGCATTTTATAAAAAACGGTTACAAACGCTTTTCAAAGACCAACTCGACCGATCCAAGGCAACGTGTTCCTTTAATATTGTTTATCGAAGTTGCAAAGAAAATATTGAAAGGAAAAAATAACCTTGTTGCATACTTTCAGATGCCTTAGAAAGGCTTCATTCTCAGATTCAATTTTTGTTGGAGAAAAATTCCCGCTTCTTTTATACTTCAAAGGGGACGTTTCTAACAGCTCTCTCTCTCCAAGTGCTCTTCACCACTAAGTTTTACACTTATTATGGTCGTGATTTTTTTTTTAGTAATAACCAAAGAAAATCCTTCCCTCCAAACACCAAAAAAATGTCTTCAAAGCACACTTCATATTTCGATTTAACGGGTCGAAAATAAGCAACGAATTGGCAAAAACAGCCCAGAACAAATTACTCTTCCATGAACCCAAGGTAAAAACGAACCATCGGCAGCTCCTTTTCTCTGAAGGAACCGATACCATTTAAAAGGGGGAAATAACTGGAATATCTTGATAAATACCCCAAAGTCGAAATACACGAGTCTTAATCACCTGTGACAGACAATTGCTGTAGTGTGCATACCACTATCGTGTTAAATGTCATCAACTGTCATAAGACAAACAGCTGTATGAAATGTCAATGCACAAACCATCTTGTGTTATTCACTAACTATTGGATGACGGATCTGTGGTTTTTGAAAAACAATTCTTTATTTTTAGAACATTCGGCTTTAACTGAAGGGACAACGATCGGTCATGCTTTGCGATTTTAACCTTTTGTGAAGCATTTTGCTCCGCTATACAACAGAAAACTTCAACTGAGTATAGACCAACAAGTTTTTATGTCCATAAGTCCATTTTTTAATATCAAAAATAGGATTATCCACCCATTTGAAATTGGTTTCATCCTGTCCCTTTGAATGGTGAGAAAATTAGAACAAAGTTGAACAGTTGCATTCCCCCCCCCCCCATGTTTCTTATATCAACATTTTAGCTGATTCTGAAACAATGAACCCGCATGATCAAAGGCCGCGGTTCCGGAAAGATAACTCGTTTTTCGAATCAGAGCAGGACAAAACATTGGATATATTTCATGACAATATTACACTACCTGAATATCAACACCAACAAATCGATGCCATTGGGCAATGCTGTCCATCAACACGGTGCATATTCAATTGTACGCTTTTACCCAAACCAAGAACACGGTTGTGTAAAATGGCGGATAAGAGAGCACGTGCCATTCAAAAAGTTTAAGCGTTTACTCCTATTTTTCAGAACATAAAATTAACTTTGCTTTCTAAAACCTCCATGTTCATCAGAATTAAGGCCCATTCTTGGTCTCAGTGGGCCTATATTTCTGGGTCTGGCTGACCCCAACAATTGGGGTAAATAGTGGGATTTGGACGTGGATTACGTTCGGAACAAGTTTGGCGTTAGGTTGACCATGGTTTTACGTAGAATATTATAGATCATCAACAACAAGTAAACTGGGTGTGTTTTTTCCAAATGTAGCAGTATCATGCATGCTAAAGAATGTGGTCAATATTTATAATGAACGTCCAGTGTGTGTAAAAGTAATGGATTTGTAATCGGCTAAAATCGGATCACGCAACTTGTTATGGCCCTTTATAGTCTGAGAGATACGTGGTTCAAGCGCAGAGGAAACGAAGCCAGTTCAAACACAGAGCAAGGACCGTGGGGGGGGGGGGGGGGGGTTCCGGATCCGTAGTTCAATGTCCCTGCTGGTATTACAGGATCACTTTGCAACTGGGTCGCGTCACTGATATTTTAGGCTGGCTTCCACATCTGTTACTAACTAACCGAGAACCAATCTTGCACAGACTCATCATCAAGAGTGATGCAGAAGTAGACGATGTGTGAAATAACACTCCAACTGTTCCGCTAGATGCTGCTGGAAAGGTTGATGTGATTATCATTAATGACTTGAATATTTCCCACTACCAACCTTGGTTTTTAGACTATGGTTTTAATGTCAAGCCTTTCGTGACTACATGCTAAAATCATGGAGGTAGACTATAATCAAGGCTCTGATCAACATGCATTGAAACTGCAACCCAAGAGTATATAAAAACTTTTTGTATAGCCGAAAAAACAAACACTACAAATAAAGGTATGTTGGTGCATGAGTTGTCAACAGAGGGCGCTAGATGGAACAGGTGTTTAACATGCCTTGGTTTCACAAGTTTCCAATTATTTTCAAAACTTTTTGTATAGCCGAAAAAACAAACACTACAAATAAAAGTATGTTGGTGCATTAGTTGTCGACAGAGGGCGCTAGATGGGACAAGTGTTTAGCATGCCTTGGTTTCACAAGTTTCCAATTATTTTCATAACTTTGCGGTCATAATTATAGCCACGTGGAAACTTGGTAGTGAAAATCTATAACATAGTTGTCCCGTTCTTGGAAACTAATTGGTTATAACGGAAACAATCATATCAAGTAATTTAGCAACGCACATGATTGCAGACTGAGGGAGGAGGTTAATTTATGTTGCGTCAAATTTGCGTCAAACACAAAAATGAAAAGTGGAAAGCTGTACTTTGAAGGAAATTTTATTTATCAAAAGTGTTTCCCCGTGAAAAACAACGGCAGACTGAGGGAGGAGGAAAATTTATTTTACACCAAATTTGCGTTAGAAATAAAAATGCAAAATTTTGTTTTCAAAAGTATTTCTCGGTGAAAATCATCAACAAATGCCATCACGAATTGACCCCAAATTCTTGCGGTTTGCAAAAGTGTGTCTTCCTTCATGTTTGCATCATTGACTTTGGCAAGCTGTAAAGATACAATGACTATAGCACGCGTAGCTTTGCCATAGCTTTGACGTTCAACCTCGCAGGGGGTTAATTGGTTCGTTACAACGGCATGGTTGGTAGAGCAGTGGTGCGCTATGTAGTGTAATTCGCATGACATTCGATCTGAGTTTGGTCTTTAGTAGGATCTTGGGCGATGTTCCATTTCTTTATAAGGGATGACTTCGGAGGCTCAACAATTTCTAGACAGATCATCGGGCAGCAAGGAAATATAAAATATTCAGCCGTCAATATCAACAATCGCTTAGATGATTGTTGTTTTTTCGTTTTAGGATTATGAGTGTCGTATATGCTAATTGCTTGTTTTGTTAATATCACAACAAGGGAAGTAATTAACCAGTTATGTTATGTTCCATGGTTTTAAACTTTCGGATTAAACAAATAACAATTTACCAGAGCGGGATTTGAATGTGCGATCTCTATATTCATGGCCGGTGTGCTTTACTATTTATGCAACTGAGCTACATCAAAGCCCCTGGCTTCGTTTTAACAACCACGTTGTGAACATGTATTTTCGTCAAATTAATTATAAAGGCCTGTCAAAGGGATGGGTCAATCTCAAAGTCATAAGCTTTATCCTCTTTTCCCCTCTTAAACTCTTTAATTTTGATTGGAGCAGAGAACTATATGGAAATAAACAGGGAAATTGACGTACGTTGATGTCCATGAATTGGGACAACAGGAAATATAGATAATTTCCCAATTTCTATCCTTTTCTCTTCCTCTACTATATTTACAGAGTCTATATAGACAGTTATATTTTCACAGGATGTTCATCGCTATTCCCCAACGTTGAAAATAGTATACCAAGATAGTCAGATGAATCCGGTCATTTAGGGTTGAGTAATTACCAATGGTGACATCATCGAGGCAGCAAAGGAAGGTCGTCATTTGTTTGTGTCAGTGTCAAAGTCGTCCACAAGTATACATGTACAACCCCAGCGGCGGTACCAAACATCAATCCATCTGTGTTGCGCGATACAGAATGAATTCAATAAGTTCAGTAACATTATTGTCATCAAATTTTAGTCATAAAATTGTATCATGAATAGCAGCTCGATCGCCATCCAGTGGCTACTCATCAATATTACAGTCATATCTTTAATTTACTGCGGACGTGGAAAGAGTAGAGATATTGATGGTAACGTTACATGAGTTATGTTGGGAGTTGGGTGGGGATACAGTGCTTCCACAATCGTGTCAGAGGGGTACATGCGTAGGGGGGCCTGACCTCGACCTAAACACTATTCATATCGGGGTCGAATGAAAATAAATTGCAGCACTTTAATATCAAAAAAATTGTACGAAAATATATGGTTATTAAGCTTTCGTATATAGCATGATGACGAGGCCTAAGACCTAGTTCAATGGTGCAACGAAGATAAACAACTTCAATGGTTTGTATGCAGTTCAGCACAGGCTATAAACAGACATGGTAATGACTGATAAAATGACTGCTAAATATGATTAGGTCAGTACAACAGTCATATACAATATTGATATCGATGAATTGGAAATATGACATCTGTGGGGTCGATTTCACAAAGAGTTAGGACTAGTCCTCTTATAGAAAATATACAAATTGCATGGATAGTCCTAAGTTAGGACAAGTACCTGGTCCTAACTCGAGATAAGACTAGTCCTAACTCATTGTGAAATCCACCCCGAAGTTCTACCTGCCGTGGTCAAACTGACTGTGCTATTTCTACCTCCATGGTGCTACTTGGCTCGAGAGAAGGGGCCTAAAGGTGGACAACGACTGGCGAAAGTGCCTTTTTAACAATGATAAATAAACCATGGATAGTAAATTAAGTATACACCATCATGATTGGGATTCCATTTCACTGACATGACAATGAGGACCACCATAGAGCAAGGCAGAGAGGTCAAACATGATCCCATCAATCTAGCCGAAACTCAAAGAACCAAGCAAAACACACGTGGTGTAGACCCAAATCAACTGTCACCATAAAAGGGGCACGTTGCCGCGTCGGGGCTGACTAGATACCCATACGGGTACCCCTGTAGCCCTGGCATGCAACGGAGGAGTCCAACCTGGGCTAGGGTACCCCCTTCGCACCGCATGGGTCGTTCGTTTTTTATCATCCTGAATGTTGCCTATATAACGTGTAGAAGAATACAACTTCACAACACACGTCAGCAGAACTTCAGAACGACCCATCATCTACTCCTTCCTATACTAGTCCTATAGCTACACCTCGGTAGAACCATAACTAGCTTTAGAACTTGAACAATTTCGTTCCGCCATCGTCTCCACGAACGGTGACCCTCGTGTTGCCAGCATCATAAACAAGCTTGCAGCTGGTCAACCATCTCACAGTTATGCAATGTCGTTCATTTTTACGTAAACGGCTTATCATCGACTCTTATCATTCATACAGGCCAGATAAAGGTGTTTATTTCATTGCCCCATCCATGTTGCAAAGTAACAATCGGGGACAACTTACCTGTGCTTGGATGCTGAGTGCATTGCTGTCCAAACCGAAATCGGGCACCAGACTAATCCTTGAGAATTGGTGGTAAACACCGCGCTGTACACCCCGGGCAGTCATCATGAAAACAATGGAGGCGAAACAAAAGGCGACCATCACGGTCGACCTTTTGGCCCGGCTTATCATGGTCCGCAACTTCATAGTGTTGAAAATTTGCTCTTGAAGTCACAGCAGAAGAGCCAACTTGTTCATTGTTGTTTCTACAGTTTTCCCAGCTTGCACAAAATGTCCTCTAAAACAATGGAGCACCTGCAAGGCCTGATGGATTAGATTTGAAGGTATTGTACTTGCAGCTGTGTGCGCGAACCAAGGAGGACGTAACCTCAGCACGTAAACCTCAGCAATGTCATAAACGGTGCAGTTTCACAACCATAAGCAGAGAAACACCATTATACCTGCAGCAGTGTTGGCTAATAACCTGAAATTAAAACCGTCCAGAGAATTGTGGCTATAGTCCCGATCCCATGCTGGTCCACACACACACCGGAAACACTGTGTACTATTCTTGAATCTGGTTGAATATTGCCAATAACAGACGAGGGAAAGTTTTACAAAAAGAGAAACACTTTCGGTAGTTTGCCAACCACACAACAAAACACTAAAATGACACCCCGATTTGTCTTCTTGCTGATTTTGATCTGTGAGGAAATCCAACCCGGAACTTGGCTGTGTGGTTTATTTCTGGGTAATGAAGTGTCGATAATATGGAACATTTGCAGACATGGTGTTCGCTGTAGAATGACCCAAGCTCACCGAAAAGCACGGAACCCTTCAAACTCAATTTGACCTGACGTCAGCAAAATAACACGATGCCCAGTCTCGAGATTTGCAGCATGGCAGGTATTGTTCCATACGGCGTGCGAGAAGTCCAAACTGGAGTTCATCCACACAACTGAATACACAAACCTAGCCCGGATGCATTCAGTCTAATGTCACAATATTCAGTCGTTTTGTTCTATGCAGCTTCTTCTGCCAACCAGTTTTTTAGCATAAAAATAAACTGGAGAAGCCATGCCGCGTGTATACCAAGACGTTTTGAAGCGCACCGGGGGTCGCTGCTATATGCAAAGGAAAAATATTCTTGACCTTTCAGTCGGCCTTGGAAACGTTCCTGTACACAGTGGTAGCGTCGTCTGCAACTTCACTGTACATGTACACACATCCCATAACGACACAAGCAGCTGGTACGCACTTGTTGCTAGCTTATGCTGAACCTAGGGTCGGGTTTAGCTAGGTCAGCCACAACGTGCACCATGTACAGGTACAATGTAGTCCGTGGTTCAAAATTACAATAAGGATAAAAATGTAACTCTGTCATTTATTGTCAAGGACTAATCTATCTGCACAATAGGATGGTGTGTGCTAATGGTGTATCCTAGGTTGGTACGCAAGCGAATTTACCACGGACATGCGTGATCTCATTCACTGTACAATACAACCTATGATAACCCCTGGTGTATTGTCAATATTTGCACGGGGATAAACAGTGTTTTTCTTTGAAACACAAACCCATACTGAAACAACAAATTAGGGAACAAATTAAACAGAAAAATACATGTTTAAAGTCAATTTGCAGTCTCGTGCGAAATTACACACTCATGAAGAGTCATGCATGTTCTTGCGTTCGACCCTGGGTTCAAGAGCAACAATGTCATAGGAGGTTCCGGGTAACCAACCACAGGGTGCCTCGATGATGATACCGCACATGCGGGACGTCCACCCAAAAGCTTGCCGCCGTATGATTCATCTTCGTTCCCCACAGGGAACTTTCTTTTCTCCACGGTATATTGTATGTGCTCATGTACATGTATAGGTATACCTACTCGTAGGCCTACATGGATATGTGTAGGCATATGAATTCTTAGGACGAGTTCAGTTCCGGTTTCCGAAGACGTTGGGACGAATTGATTTGAACCCATCCTAAGCTATAGGACGGGCTATACTCGACATAAATTATAGCGTTTCGTGAAAGCGGTTGCCGGTCCCAAAAGGTTGGGGTGGGAAAGTATTTCCACGTTCCCGAGAATTCAAGACTGCGTCATAAACATTCGTTTGGTTAAGGTTCAGGAGGTGCTATTGTCGCTCACGTTCATTCCCTATAGTTTCCGAGAAAAAATCACACAACTCAATATGATCCACCGGATATTCAATTTGCAAGCTGTAAACAATTTACAGTTGTTTCAATAGTTAACGCGCCTGGCAATACACGTCCAATGTTTGCACTGCCACATACGAAGTGTTTGATGGTGGAAATACATAGGCTACATCACACCGTCCTTACTCTATGATCACACTCATGCCTAGCTTGAGCATCTGACGTCACACTTCGAGGATTCTTGCGGATAAAGACAGGGGTTCAGCCTAACTACTGCCGTGCGAAACACTTTTTTAAGATTGTCCCACAATCATTTCAAAAAATCACAAAACTTGTGTCTGTATCTTTAATCAAATAAATTCATGTGTCCGAATGATTATGTTGCTAAAAACTATTAAAAAGAGCAGAACTAATGGAAGACAGTTCTGTGCTTATATGAAAACAAAACAGGGGCGCTGGGTGGGAGGTTCACCCCGCCCCACCCACCAACACCTTCCTAATAACCAACCCACCTCAACTTTCTCACAAGGTTTTTGCAATGATGTAATAATGATATTGCCATCACCACCCTAGCCTTGCTCAAGGCAGTCGCATTATTCGCTCCGAAAAGACGCCGCTGTAAACCCACCCGTATAGCCTGTGCGTGGTGCGTGCGATCACACCGCATGACCCACCCGTATACACACTGTCACATCGTACGACTAATGTGCACACAAGTCATCCGCACTCGTACCACTAACCGCATGCGGAGGTCTCCGCATGCGGATAGTGTACGGGGGCATCGTGTCGTGCGATGTTACGCACAGTGAATACGGGTGGGTTTTTTATACAGCGGCGGTCTTTTTTCGTAGTGAATAATTCGACTGCCTTGAGCAAGGCTATCACAACCCCACACACTTGGAGGCCTCCATGCCTCAATATACGGCCACAGCTGGTCTAAAAACGGCAATCATGTTACATTTTACCCCATGGTGATTTTAAGATCAGTTTTACGAGTGTTTTACACCCGAAGGTCGACAAACTTAAGTGAAAACGTGTGTTTCGTTTTCAAGGTCCTCAATAAAGGGTGATAAAAGTATGGATGATCTTAAAGTAGGAATTTAATGACATCTTGCCAAAATATCAATATTATAATGTTTATATCAAGGACTTTCGACACTGTTTGCTTTGTCCAATACCATACGATGTATAGATTACTGAAGGGAAATGTTATTTTCTTTCCGTGAGTTACATTCGGCTCAATTTTACCAGCAGACTAAAGAGACATTCGAACTGGTAACAAAAAAAACTACACAACATATATCAAGTTTGACATCTTAAACACCCACAATTTTCTTCCCTCTTGTGAGTAAAAGGCTCAATTTTACGCAAAAGAAGGAGACATGTGTACTCATGGACCATAAAAGTTTGTTGAGAGCTGTTATTGTGTTGTTTATGTTACCCAGCATAATAAGACAAATGGAATACCTGATGATTCTCTTGCACTGTTTTGAGAATAAAGTTCATACCCCTAATAATTATGCTCTTTTAAAAGTCAGAAGTCAAACCACAATATTTTCAATTCCAGCGGGTGGACCCGATGTTACAACTTCTTATTGAGTCATAACGTATGTTCACCAGATGTAGAACGCCACATACTTCATTGGGTATTAATTCAACACGAAGTGTCGAAATGCATTACACGTAGAAACGATCAAACGTGAACATTGTGCGGTCCTTCCGGAGACCAAACACTCACAGTTTGGACAATTATTGCAAAAACGTGGAGCAAAATATTCAAAATGTAAATGTGGTTTTTTTTTAGGGGGTGTTTGTTTGTTTGTTTGTTTGTTTGCATGTTTGTTTGTCTGTTTATTTGTCTGTCTGTCTGTCTTCCCAACTACACTTATCACATATGAAAAAAACAACCTTTACAACCTGTCTTGTATAAAGTGGTGTTCTACAAGTGCAACTAAACTTAAATTATAACAAACATACACTCGACTCAAGTGTCACACAAGGATCGTGCAAGGTTGCATGGTGGAGTGTTTCAACCATGAATGGTTCGTCCCTTTAAGAGGCAATCTTCACACAATAGTCAAAATCAGTTCTAAAGGTAAATTTACTTTAAATTACTTCATAAACCTTTAAGATGGAAACGAGGCCATTACGAAACAGCTATTTCGCTGTAGCACCGGGCTCTTCGGAGAATTACGCTGGATCATTGGGGGGAACCTGGCACAAGGTGCAAAATTAATTGCAACACCTGCTAAATTATGGCAGGTAGACCCGAAGGTGGACATGGTGCCTCCCGGTATACAGAACCCTCCAACCATGGCGGTTCATGTACCTCTATATGGGGGGGGGGCATTATATCTGTAATGAATATGCCATAACTGACTGTAGCTCAAAATATTCCGAAGTTTATTAACTACACTACTTTAATTTGTCCACTTGCATTTTGAGAGCAATTATTTGAGGTATAAAATCACAATGGGCTAGAACTGTATCTGCAACATGTGGTTTGCCCTCAGCATGCATCTTGGCTGGGATTGTTTTCTCCCACAAGACTTCCTGGTTTTGTAGTCTGGGCGAGGGTTCCTGTGGTTTAAGGTTCATTACATTTATATTGTCTAGAAGTATTGAGTTGTGGATTTCATTATGGAGAGGCTATATTGTTTTAAGTTTGATGCAAATTAAAGAAATCATAACCAGCCTTAAAGTGGCAGCAATGTTGCTGGCATAGTGGTAACTTTCCTCGCTTTCCACCACTTGGACCTCGGTTCAAATCCCACCGGGGGCACAATTTGATTGGGTTTCAGTCTCTGCCGGGTGGGTGGGGTTTTCCCTGGAATCTACTCTTGGATTTTCCTCCCCCATATCTTAAACTGAGACTTCCTTCATTGTCTTATCTCCATTGAGTTGTTGCCAAGTTCGCTATTCTTATAGTTCTTGGCTTCGCAATATAGATTAATAAATGAAATGAAAAGCCTAAATTGTGGTTTACCATTGCGCGTTCACCGACACATGTAATCAACATTGGCAAGTAAGGCATTCGTTCAAACCCCCAATTATTGTCAAACACTTTTGCCGTCTTCCTATCAAATCTTGGACGCCAACTTCAGTCTGCCCCCTTATGTTATCAGCAACATAAATAAGCCTAAAGTGTTCCAGCTGCGGTTGGGCAAACCATGGCAAATTCTATTACACCCAATCGTAATAAAGACGACCGCGCTCATTATCAGGTTGACACTATTCTGCCAACAGAGGGCAGCATATAGTATTAATGGGTTGCCAAATATTATTGTATCACTCATCATAAACAGATGATTGCAATGTCCAATCTTTTACAGGTTAAATTTACACCAGTGATAGTTCACTTGTGATATGCCATATCAAAATCTTGAAAAGATCTTGTGAATTTTGTTGGTAATTTGTGTATAAAGACAGCTCTAGAAAAACCAAAGTGCATAAGTTCTGTTGAGCAATATTGGTTAATCAATTCTACACATGTAAAACTGCCGGTATCAGAACTAGAACCAAGAACCAAACATTTCCATGCAATCTGTTGAAAGTAAAATCATAATGTCTTCTTTTTAATTATTTGTTTATTTATTTATTTACATTTCCTTCAGTGTATCCACTTATTAAATGGTTATCATTGCAGTTCACACCTCCGGAATAAAATTCCTCAAGGCAGCAGCAGGGGCAGAGCTTGTAGCTCAAGTCTCTTACCGGACATAAAGAATAATAAGAAGAAGAAATAACTTGCTCCACAGTTTAACACTATGTTTGATCAAACACAAGAGAAGATTAGTCTCATTTGTCTCATTGGTAAGTATTCTTCAATTTCCAACAAAATTGAACAATATTTATTAGAATCAAAGTCAACATTTGAAAATAATAACATTTTATTATACAGTTTGATATTGAAATTAAAAGGCTAAATCACTGGTCTCAGGCCTGCGGTACAGTGTCAAATCTGAGCCCTGCTAACAGAACCAATTTAAATACCACACAACAACCTGCCGACCGAAGTTAAGCAGCTAACAGAAAAGGCTTAATATACTTCAGCTCCCACCTTTTCAAGCCTTCTGAATTTTGTGCGTTAGTTTAAAAGAGGAACACAAATCTGGCAGACTAATGTAAACTTGACATAATCTTCAATACTCTATGGAAACTTCAGCGTTCGGTTTCGTCTTTAATACCAATTTTCTTGTGAGGAAGGAAACAAATGTATGTTCATAATATGACACCACATCTCAACATATGGCTAGGGGTCGATTTCACAAAGAGTTAGGCCTAACTTTTAGGACTAGTTGTAGGAGATATTTAAAAAAAACTAAGGCTAGTCCCTAGTTAATACGAGTAACTCATCGTGATAAGACTAGTCTCATCTCTTTGTGAAATTCAACCCCTGGGCATTTCTGACTCAAAGCACTGTTGTGCTGACCATGCAGAAACAGGTTACCAGTCAGTTACCAACAAAGCCTGGTCTGTTTGGAAGCAGTATGTTACACTAGTCTTTGAGACATTCTGCACGGCTTCAACAGGCTGGCAAAGAATCATTGAGTGTAATTGCCATGAACACAACATATCCTGGCCTATTTGGAAGCTGTATGCTACACTAGTCGTTGAGACATTCTGCAAGGCTTCAACAGGTTGGCAAAATGTCCATGAGTGTATTTTCACATGTAGCCACACAGCCTGGTCAGTTTGGAAGCAGTATGTTACACTAGCCTTGGAGACATTCTGCAAAGCTTTAACAGGCTGGCAAAGTACCATTGAGTGTAATTGCCATGAACACAACATAGCCTGGTCTGTTTGAAAGCTGTATGTTACACTAGCCTTTCAAGACATTCTGCAAGGCTTCAACAGGCTGGCAAAGTGTCCAGGAGTTTATTTTCCATGAAGATCTCAGATCCTGTTGGACTTTCTTATTTACATTCTCCATCGTGAGCATTTTTCTCTTCATTGTAAGTCCATTTCTTCCTCCGGTTGATTCTGAGCTTTGAAGTTTTGCACACTGATCTATAGGAGTCAAGAGGTAGATTTTAAAAGTCATTCATAAATTACCAGTTGCCAGTTTGTTCATTCTGATTGACAAAGTGTAAAAGTGTGATAAATCAGAGAATAAAAGTTTAGCGACGAGCTCTTTCACTGCCGTTTAGAACAGGCAGGGTCGTGACTCGTTGACGTGTGATAAGTTATTCAATTCATAAAATGCCTTTTTGATTAAAAGGCTTAATAAAGTAAGAAACTCCGTTCGTGCATGTGTGCGTATAGTATTGGTGCAACATGTTCTCGTTTTCCTTTCACACACAGCGCAGCCAACTCACTGACAGCGCCCGCATAGCCTGTAACAAGAAACGTCTTGCACCAAAACTAGCGCGAAGTATCCGCTCACAACCGGTTATAAACACTGGTCATTATCAAAGGTTAAAACACCCCACGTGACGCGCTCTCCACCAATAGGAATAGCGAAACAGTATGAGGTATTTATGAATTGTATTAAAGGTTAAAAACTACAACCATGTGTAAAATCTCTTTTTGGAGGGGTGTTGGCTCTGAAAAGAGCTGCAGCCGATTTCACGAAACGCTAGGATTAATCCTATCTCGAATTAAAACGAGTAACCCGTCCTAACTAAGGATAGGTTCAATGCTTCCTAATGTCTTTGAATACGGAACTGAACACATCCCAAGTCCTAAGATTAATCCTAAGTTAGGAAGAGTTTGGTGAAATCGACGGCTGGTCCTCACGAGAATGCTGGACTGCTGATGGTAATGCAGCTTGATGGCTCAAGGAAATTGAGTCAAAAGAGGGTGAGATGATCGCACATGGGTCGTTCCCAAAATTGTGCAACCAAAATTATTGGGAATTGGGTCAATAACCTTTTGATAATTTATCTACAGACAGATTTACCTCAAATGTTTCCAGAACGTGCTCAGACAGCGCTGATAGATCAGCAAGACCTTTCTTAAAAACGTCAACTGCTGGTGGACCTGCACAAAACAAAAACAAGAGTTGTTCTGTGTTAAAAGATCATGCATCGTATATAATAATCAAGATTATTTCTTTCTGTTTATGTCATCCAACTACATCGATTTTCTACCATCCTTTTTTTGTTCTGTGTTGTTCAAGCTTCATCTCAGTCTGTAGACGGTTTGCACAAAGCTTAATATTTGGTGATAAACAATGGAAAAGGCGTGCAAGTTTCATCAACAATGATGGTCAATCACGTCACGTGCAATCCATCTATTTGCAAAAATGGTCAAAGTGGTCACTGGAAGTGGCGAGGTAGCGGCCAGACAACTTTCACTGAATTTGGCAGCAAACCACTTTTAAGGGAGAACACTACAAGGGCTGCAGAAATCAAGTGCAATAACTACATGTACCTCAACCCACATGATGTGATCATGTTTCTGTATAAAACAATGAACTATTCCTGAAATAATTTTTTAAAAGTCAACTGCACACATACAATACTATGAAGAGTTTTTCAGCACTAAGGCCAAATCTGAATTGGCAGCTAAAGCTATGGCTACAGCTGGCTTGCTACATCATCATGTGTTGAAGTATAGGACACCCTTAGCAACAGCCGTACCTGTAGCCATAGTCACCAATTCAGATAAGACACAAAAGGGAGGAATAATTGATTTCCAATCTACCCAAGTACTGCATATTTACCTTTTGTTTGTATTCTGAGGTTGACTTTCTTCTCTGAGGGATGAGGTATACTGTATCCGCAGAACTCAACATCTGGGCTGGAAAGAAAAGAAACGACAAACAATGATCAAGTCAAAATACAAGACTGGTGTTTATAGACGAATAATAATGAGAGCTCAACGATCATGGGAAGTCCATACCACCAGTTTGCACACAGAAATATTTATATTTGAAATACTATCATTTGAAGAGTCTATAAGTAACGGTTTCAAGGTTTATACTGTTACTGCAATCAAAATATGTGTGATATGAAAAGGCACAAAATTCATGTTGTCATTTAGTAAAATAAAATAAAAATACCGTCTTTGATCAAACTCTCACAGAGAATTGTATGGCGTCACTTAGAGTGTTTGTGGAAAACATTTCTAAACAGTGAGAAAAAAACCTTACTTTTTCATGATCATGTAGCGAAGGGCATTACCGAGCGTGTGATCCTCATTGTGAAGTACAAACGTCAGACAGGGCGTGTCCCCTGTGTGCTCCGCCCCTGCCATCTGAACCTGCAATCAAACAAGTAAACAATGTTTAGAATCATCATAAATAGCCGGAACGGAATAAAAAAAACAAAGTCAACATTGATGTCAGATGACCTTTAATATCAAGGCCGGGTTTTGTTCACAGTGGCTGGTTTATTAAAAGCACCCTTGACAATATTATGTTATTATTGATATCCCCCTTTTAAATTGTTTACCTCCATGTCCTCTGGGCATTGTTCCCTGACAAATGATATGCCTGTAAGTGTATGAACTATGACTATGAGCAGTAACTAACTAATATCATATATATATGTACAGTTTATCACTATGGCAATTTACATTTCAAATCAAGGCAATTCAATGATGACTGAATATGAATACAGAATAGGCACAAGCATGACTAGCCCTAGTTGCGATAACGTAACCCTCCTGCCGACGGCATAGCCGGAGGGTTACGACTCGCTTCAATCGATTCAGGGCGAAATGGTCAAACACGTACAATTTCAACAGCTAGTCAGCAGATTCGCTCCATTTTTACCACTTTTAAAAATCATGACAGAAATTCTAGAAACACGAACTTGATCCTCAATGTCTAATGAATCCTACAATATCACTCAAAACACCATTGAGGAAATAAAAGTCACAAAAACTTACCAGATTCCTGAGCGAAAGACCCAGGTTGAAAATTTGAACCTGAGGGGGGCGGAGCTTCGGCTGTTTGTGCGCGTCACGGACTCGCTGCGTGTGTGGGGTGCATTCTGTATCCCTGCAAATGTGCAGCCGTAGTCTTGTACACGCGGTGAGATGCGGAAATCAGAGAAACAGAGCGCCCGCTAACGTTCGATTATAACAAGCGTGTACAGTTTTCGCCGTGCATAGATCAGAACATTGGTTGTGTGTGACCGCGCAACATCAATGGTCTTGGATCAACACTACGGCTACACAGTTACCGGGATACACAATGCACCACACGCAGCGCTGAGTCGTTGACCCCCCCCGGTGACGTGCACACACGATCGAAGCTCCGCCCCCCTCAGGTTCGAATTTTCAACCTGGGTCTTTCGCTCGGAAATCTGGTAAGTTTTTGTGCCTTTTCTTCAAATTAGATCCTCAATGGTGTTTTATGTGCTATTGTAGGATTCATTAGTGAGGATCAAGTTTGTGTTTCTAGAATTTGTGTCATGATTTTCAAAAGTGGTAAAAATGGAGCAAGTCTGCTGACTAGCTGTCGAAATTGTACGTGTTTGACCATTTCGCCCTGAATCCATTGAAGCGGCTCGTAACCCTTCGGCTCCGCCGTCGGCAGGAGGGTTACGTTATCGCAACTAGACTAGCCCTGGCCTGGAGGAGTCCAACCTGGGCTAAAGCATGACAAGCAGAGCCTACTGTCCTGTAGATTCTTAGCCAAGTCTAGAAGAAGTACTACTAGTTCGTTTAAAACTAACCGTTAGCATCAACTGTCAACAACATTGATTGGCAATAGCAAATTGTGTGATTTGATTTGAATCAATGAATGATTTATTTTTATTGATTGTTTGTGATTTTACATTACTAAAAATACATGTAAATAAAAAAATGTAACAACTAATTTCCTAATCGTTGTAATAAATCATCTTACCACACTAAGTCGATTCGAGCTCCCTTTGTCGTCTGCCATTTCTACTGTTGATTGAAGAGGTTCGTCTCGAAGAATATCCAACAGCTCCTGGTTCCTGGTCCGCCCGCGATGGTTAATGCAGAGTAGTGTCACTAGACAACTCGTCCTTCACCTCTGCACGTAAACTGTACAACTAGACGTGAACACGTGCTTATTCTGTGACCTTTAGTCTAGAAAGAACGATGACCTTTGACGTCCCAATCATTACTAACCGTTATATGTTTCATTTGCGGCGCGCATCGAATAGCCGTCGTGTGACAACAAGAGCTACGTGCATTTTGTTAACACGTTATTTTTACCGAATGATTGTTCGTCGTCTGTGAGTCAATTAACTGTACGTTTTCATTCATATTATCGTGGATGTCAATGCAAAGACGAAGTGGTCACTGCTAACTTCATGACAGGTAAGTATAACCAGAAAAATCAGTAATTTTTACGTTAACCATTTAGTATTTTTAACGTTCTGCTTCTGTTGTCAATGTTAATGTATGTTACTGTTACTGTTACTGTTAGTGTTTTGTCAGTGTGAATATTATGAAACGTATAGAGAAACTTGAATTGAAAGGAAAATTGTTATGTAATGTAGGCCCTATTTTAAATAAATTAAATAATATTTATGTTACGATTTGACAACTTTCACAAAAGCTTACCACATAGTCTTTATAGAGCAAGGACAATTGGGGGATTTGAGATTTGTTGAGAGGATCCAAAAACCGTATATTAAAAATAAGTGTTATTGATCATTATTGACAACTGATTATTAGTCATTGAATGAATGATTTGATTTTGAACCCTTGTGTTATATTTTTAATATAGATATATAAATGCAGGTAGAAACTCTACCACAACACTCAAAACTTACTCTGGATGGAATAAGTCTGACCAGCAGAAAATGGTCCATCCAAAGGAAGCAGAAGGTTTCCTAGCCCTTACAAAAACGAAACAACTTTTTGACTGTGATAATTTGTGTATTATATAATATTCATTTATCACTTATTTTCCTCGTTTAAAGATTCCACATCTATACTGAGCTGAGGGAGCTTTTGTGGTAATGAAGATTTGTTGGACGTCGACAACATTCACCATCCAAGATGTGGGCCAAGGCCAGCAAACTGGACGTTGTGTATCGGAAAATTCTTCTCACCAAATTCTTCACCAAAGGATGGGGGTCGGTAGAAATACTCAAAAGGTGAGTAGGGTAATAAGGTTTATCGCGAAAAGCAAAATATCAAGAGAGGGCGCTGTTGAACCACCCACATAAAGGTATAGGCGTTGCGTGCGGGAGTCGCAGAAACTGCAAAGAAACTACCCCATATTCTTTCCCACAATGCATTGCGTTTCTGAATCGCGATAAACCTTATGGATAGGTGGCCATACCTCCTCAATCATCTCAAAGGTCATACAGAGGAAATCAAGTGTTATGATTATCACAGCTAGGCAATGGAAGGATTTCAGATAGTTTGGGTAGAAATAACAATGCAATCAAGAGGTATATCCTGTGTTGTCACCCTGAACTGGCAGTCAGCAGGCTTACAAGTCTGGAACCCCATAGCAAGCAAGGTCCAAGCACAAAGATATCAAGGGTTGAAATACATGTACTACTACGCAAAGACACATTGCTTTGTGACAACAAAGGAAATATTTACATGCATGAAAGACAGAGAGATCTGGGGAAACTTCTCTTGAAACATACTTGGCCCGAGGACACCACTGGACATGATTGCATCCTCCGTTAAGGCCTCCACTGCCACTTCCAAGGATCCTCAAAAGTTGGCCCTGTTAAAATATTCCACTGAGCACTCACTCAGTACACACAGTTTTCCGACATGGTATTTTTTTTTTTTTCTCTCATATTTCAGGATCTGTGAGTTCAGCAAAGTGATTTCAGATCGTTCCATGTGTAAACACCTGGTGGACAGAAGTTACCCCATCTTTATTGATAAAGTAAGAAATAGGTTTGTCCTCCATTGTCACAGTTTGAATTATTTTATGAGATTCTGCCTTGCGATTGGTTTAGAGTAAGTACGCCACATGGTTTGTCTAATTTTACAAGAAAATTGCACTGAACTAATGAACTATATGCCTACCCAAAGCAATCAGTGTATAATTATCTGGTAATGAAACAAAGGATGCCTCATAAGTGAACTTAAAGACACTGGACACTATTGGTAAGTGTCAAAGACCAGTCTTCCCACTTCTATCTCAACATGTGCATAAAATAACAATCCTGTGAAAATTTGAACTCAATTGGTCGCCGTTGCGAGATAATGAAAGAAAAAACACCCTTGTTACACGAAGTTGTTTGCTTTCTGACACTTGATTTAGACACCTCAAATTTTAAACCTTAAGTTCTTGAAATCAAATTCATGGAAAATACTTCTTTCTCGAAAACTACATCACTTCAGAGGGAGCCGTTTCTCAGTGTGTTATACTATCAACCTCTCCCAATAACTTGTTACAAAGTGAGGTTTTATGCTATTACCAATACTGTCCACTGCCTTTAATCACTGTAGCTCTCAAGCCTGAACAAATCCGTAAATAGTTCTAATGTGAATTGTAAGCTTTGACCAGAGTTTCTTTGCTTTTAATGCTTGTCTTTTTCAGAATGAGAAATGGGGCGAGTGTCGTCTTATCGAGGGACACTTCTTGTCACCATTTGCCAAATATATGAAAGGAATCATGCCCAAGGAAGTGGAAACAGCAAGGTACGTGTAGCAACTTTTGCATTTATACCGTAGGTCCTATTGGTTGGTCAGCAGTTTGCAATCAGCAATCAGCTAAATCTTCTATTTTTTAATTTTTGAAGACGTCCATTTTTCGTTTACTGCCCAATGCTACAATTACTAGACTGACCAGTAGTCAAGTGGGTGTTTCAAACCCAATGTCTTTATTTGTTTACTTCAAATATTAAAGCATCCGTCACTGCTTTCCTCAGATTTCAGTTTCTCTTACCACTGAAGTGGAGTACAGAAAAACGGCCGGTATGCATCCACCTTGCTGGCACAGGGGACCATGTAAGTACACCTTTTTCCTAAATATTACCCTGTGATAGATGTGAATTTGAGACCAACTGTTGTGCTTCTAAAATTTGAGACGTGGATTCGTAAAAAAATTGAGAAAGTGCATGCACCTAAAGACAGAGCTGCCAACTTCCCCTGATTCCACAGAAAGTTCCCTCAAAGTTTGTGAGACATGAGTCACCTACACTGTTGTGACTTGAAAATAGACCCAATTTTATAAAGCTGTTAAGCAAAAAATAAAGTGCTTGAAAATTTTTGGCTAACCACATATATTGAATGGGACACCCGTAACACTAATGTAAAATCAGTTTAAGTTTGGCTGGTAATCTGTTTCTGTTAAGCAATACTTGCTATGCTTCCCAAATTTTTGTGATTGTTTATGAAATTGGACCCTGAACAGGGACAGAAATTACTTGTAACTTGACTTGACCAACACTTGACCTTGCCTTATTCATTCAGTTATTTTTTCATGAATGCTTTCTTTAAAGGGTTTTTGGAGACGAAGGACCGTTATGGCCAGGCCTCTCCTGAAGGAACATGAAATAGCTTCAATCATCCTGGAGAATCCATTTTATGGACTTCGTAAACCCAAAGAGCAACTGTGAGCGTAGGCCTTTTCTTAAAATATGGGGGGGGGAATATGATTCCTCATTGTGTCTTAAAATCAATGGAAGGTTTTATTTAACTGTTCGATTGTTTGAAATTGTCTTGTTTAAATGTAGAAACAATAAAATTAACCTGTGAAAATACATTTCAAAAGGCGGAAGAGTTTCTGAGAAAAGTTTCATGCATGAAACAGTTTCAGATTTAAGTTTTTTCGAATGCCTCCTCTAAAACCACAGTAATTTTTTATGTCATTAATTTTTGGAGCAAATACCAAAAGTTTAGTAGGGACAAAAATTCTCAGAGTTGAGAAAGATGAAAAAGCTGTCTGGAGCTGTCCGTAGCTAATCTCCTATCCAGTTTTGGAAGTATCTTTTCTTGCCATCAGAAAGCAATTTATGATAAGAGAAACAAGTATTCCGATTGTAGTTTCTTGTGAAGGTTTTAGTTCCTTCATTGACATCACCATGAAGGAGACCAATTTTGTATGGTGATGCTGTACACTCTCATTAAGAAGGTGATAAGATTATGATCACCAAGCCCTTAGTATAAATAGGCAGTGATAAGCGTGAAATGAGAAGAATGTCTTTCAGGCTAATCTCAAAGCAGATGCAGGAACAGTACATTATCACTAATTAGGCTTGAGGCATAAACTTCAACTTATGCGAGCAGTTACTTGTGAACTTAATTGGAAATATGGTTTTAAGTTTTGGGTTTTTGTAACTCGTATCAATACATCCAAACAAGTCTAACAAGTCATGACTCTGTGCTTAGTCCAAAAGGTTGTGCTGTTCTTTAACTAGAGTTTTATACATAAATTTAACTAGCTGTCTTGAAGTTGCTCATTGAATGTAAAATGAGAGCGCCATAGCAAGCATCCTTGGTGATTATTTAACAAGGATAGCTTTCACAACCACTGGGATTTGCTTCTTTGTTATCAGTGTTATTTTAGTCGATGTCACTTGTTAATAGTCTTTATGAAAATGCCTTTTAAATAGCTCTGGGGCCAAGGCTAAATAAATGTTCTTACCATAATTAGAAAATGTAATGTAATAGTAATCTTGTTATTTGAGCCATTGGATTTGCGCTTCACTTATTTCTCATAAAACGTTATTTTTCTGTGCTTTTAGGCGTTCCAGTCTGCACAATGTGAGTGACCTGTTTGTGATGGGAGGAGCATTGATTCTAGAGACCCTGGCACTCCTACATTGGTGTGAGAAGGAAGGGTACGGCCCTCTAGGTGTGTCTGGTGTATCTATGGGTGGCCATGTAAGTACTGATGGTCTGTTGGCCCACTTAAGGCCCGGTCACACAGGCCCCAATAACGATAACGAAAACAATAACGATAAAAATGCACGCTCGCGATTGGTTGAATTGCTCCACGCAGAATATGCCCACGCTCATTCAACCAATCGCGGGCGTGCATTTTTATCGTTATCGATTCCGTTCTCGTTATCGGGGCCTGTGTGACCGGGCCTTTAGTCCTTAAAGGCACTGGACGCTATTGGTAATTACTCAAAATAGTGATAAGCCTAAAAACCTACTTGGTAATGAGCAATAGAGAGCTATTGATAGTATAGCACCCTCTAAAGTTAAGTAGTCTTTGAACAGGAGGTAATAAAAGACCAGGCCTGAAGCCTTTGTGTAACAAGGGTGTTTTTCTTTGATTATTTTCTTGCAACTTCAATGACAAATTGAGTCGAAAATTCCAAAATTTGTTATGCATAGATGTTGTGATACACCAAGTCAGTGAGAATACTGGTCTTCTCCAGTGTCTTTAAATAATGAAGGAGTGGACTTATGTACAGAGTTCTTCCTCAATGGTATCACAGCACTTTACATAAACTGTACTCAACAGTACACGTCAGTTTTTCTGTGATCGAATGACGCCCAATTATACAGTAAAAAACCTTATAAATGAGTGCTCAGTTTGTTTATGCCCAGCAAGTACTCTGGGGGGTTTGAGAGTCTATAACCAATGCCATCCGAACATGGGTCAAGCATGATTGAGAAGCGTGGGTGTCCAATCTTGCTGTAAATTAAAAGTCGAGTGTCCAAATTTTCTCATTTAAAAATCATTTGGCATGTATGCATTAACAACAGACATAAGTCTAAAGTTGAAATAACTAACTTGCTTACAATCATCGTACTCCTGAACGACTATGTGCTCACAAAAGTAGGAAATGTTCTCACAAAACTATTCCAGACTTATGTAATTATTAACAACTCTTGTGCCTTTTCTCATTCACAGATGGCAACCCTTGCCGCGACAAATTGGCATAAACCCCTAGCCCTTATTCCATGCCTATCTTGGAGTAATGCCACGCCTATTTTCACCCAAGGGGTAATGAGTGGTGCCATTCCATGGAAGACCCTCGCCTCCGAGTACGTCTTCCACTCAGAGTATGAAGCAGAGATCCTCAGGAAACTCATGAAGTGCCCACAGGTATGGAAAGTACAAGACAGTGCCATGGTCGTACATGTACGATATGTTTGATGTATTTTGAAATGCCTAAATCGCATATGGGTAAAATTATGAACTGTAAAGTGTCTTTAATTGTACATTATGTACTTGCCTATTATACATGTTATCACAACAGGGCATTGGCACACGAGCAATACTTTGTGATGTACCAAGGCAACACAAGTCAACAAGATATATTTTGTTTGGTTAATCATACTTCCTTGTTAATTTTTTTAACATAATTTCAAAAACCTCAAAAAACTTGTAATTTTTAAGGTTAAAAACAGGCACTCTATGAGGAAAATTGAAGTTGTATTGAAACTTTTCAGAGGGCACCACGGCACATGCGGTGGGTGCCGTCGGTTATTTCAAGGCCTGGTTACAGTGTGATTTTTTTTTTTTTTTTCAGTACGATGCCTTCCGACTTGGTCAAGAGTTTGCTGTCAACTTTCCAGACAGCATAGAAGAACTTGGAGATGTTAAATTAAAATCCGGGTTTGGGTCTGCAAAGTGTAACCAGACTACCTCTGCATCAACAAGTGAAATGCCTTCCGAGAAGGCCACCAGTACTTCAGGTCTAGACCAGGAATCCCTGAAATCCAATTCAGGTGTTCAAGCTAAGGTTAGCAATGCAATTTATACAAAGCCAGACCTGTTTCAAAGTGAAGCAACAAATGTGTCTGGAAGCTATTTATCATCCGACCAAACACACCGCAGTATTACGACAGATGAATCTACACAAGAGGTGAACACAAGTGCTCATTTATCTGATAGCCAGTCTGCACAAACTCTGAACAGTCACCCTGTCAAGGGTATACACACACGGAGCATGTGCAATGCCAGGACAGCACAAGAGATGCTCCTAGATCCGTCAATTGAGCCCTTGACGAGACCCAACCAGGCCCATGCAGACCCAGAAACTACTCCAGAAATAAAAGCGAGTTGGTTCACCAAGTCCAGTCAGAAGAGGTCATCATCTGGTGAAAGGTCTTCAAAAACAACCTTCAGTTGGACCAAAGACAGCGACGCATCTTCAAAGAAAAGTGAGAAGCGAGCGAAGTGGAATCCAACAAAGGAGGAGTACACCAAGCTGAGAGATGATGCTTTACACTTCATGGAAGGTGTGATGGATACAGCCACATTTGTTGGCAACTTCTCCAAGCCCGTTGACCCTGAGCTGGTATTTTCAGTCCTGGCTAAACAGGACGCATACATCCCCTGGCATCAGATGCAGAACTTGGCCGAGATGTGGCCTGGCATTCAGGTAAGAAGCACTTTATCTACAGGCGTCTCAAAGCGCTCACCATTCATATCCAAAATGGTTTTTGGAAGTTTATGAATTATGAGACCCATTTATTTAACATTATGTACAGATTGACAAAGTGCTGCAGTCACTAACAAAAACCGTACGGGGCAAACCCCTTCTCTTAGCGATAAGTTTACCAAGCTGGGTTCTATTCCATGATGACACAACAATTAGGACCAATGACTTTACGCCCCTATCTGTAAGTGTATTAAGACAAGGACTCAAACCCACACTATGCTGATCAGCAAAACCAAAGGTTGAGTTCAGTGTGCTGTACTCTAAACATCGTTAGATAAACAAAATTAAGAAATGAGGAAATATAAATGTTAAGTGGATGAATGTTAAATATTTTGGCTCTTTGTTTGACACTAGGTGCGTTACATCAACGCTGGTCATGTATCAGCCGTTCTGTTCCAGCAGCACCACTTCAGGTAAACCATAGATGTAGATCAGCTTTAAATGTATCACTTATTGCATTTGTTTGTATGTTTGTTTGTTTGTTTAGATGATCTTCCCATCAAGGGAACTCGGCAAGCTCCCACAAGGGGATGTAAACACCAAGCTGGCAGCATTAACCAATCTCTCTCATACAAACATTGGTTTAACCCTGTGCTAGCTAGCTCTATGGCTTAACGTCTATGATTATGAATTGCACAAATCAAGAAATTGTGATTCAGTAACTAGACGACAATATTTCTTGTAGACAAGGAGAGAGCGAAAGAACGTTTTTATCCTACAACTGATGTACCATGCGATAACAGCTGTATGCTCTTAACATCCTCCCCCCCCCCCCTTGCAATGAATAATTTTCCATCAGTTGAATTGTGCTGAACTTTGCGAAAAATTCGCTGCGAAGAACAGCCATGTTTTGCATCACATTCCCAGGAAGTATGAACCGGGCTATATTCTAGTAAGCATAGATATGTTCTGCTAAGCTACTTGTTTTGCTAAGTGGCTTTATGAAATTGGGCCCTGGTTTAAAATGCAAACTGCACAGTAAGAGGAACACACAGGGGAATCTGACTTCAAAAATGATGCAAGTAAGAATAATAATGTGTTGTAGCTTTTTTCTGAAAATGGCTTTCTACTTATTTTCCTCCCTCTCCTTTTTTTTCACAGGACAGCAATTAATGATGCCTTTAAAAAGATGGAGGAGAAGTACAATGGGGTCTACCCGGAAGAATCGTGATGATGGATGTGAAGTTAGAAGAATGGTTCCAACAACAGGGAGGGGTGGGGGGCTTAGCTGTTCAACCTCATTCAGAAACTGCAAGAACCACAGGATTTATTGAACTCAGATGCCTGTCCTACTAGTAAGTTTGACCAAATTCTACTGGCTCGGGATTGATGCCCAGAGGACCATATGTAGGGATGGCATTGAATTTTGGTTTGAGGATTTATGCAAGAATTGGACTTGGCTTTTACATACATACTTCTAAGATTTGAGGTTTTCTCAGAATTATAAGTTTGTTATAAGAAACACCTTTGATTGATGAAATTTGTGATTTTTTGTAAAAGTGCACACATACGTAGTCCAGCTTTTGAGCAAGAAGTATAAGGACAAAAATTAATCATTTCCCATGTGGAATTACTTTATTTTGGGACGTTCGTCGTTTGAAGATGCTGTAAATTTACGATGTTTTGTTTCTGAAATTATTGTAAATGCTGCATAGCTATTGAAATGTTTATTGTTTGAAGTTAATCTTCTGAATGCCTTAGATCTGGCTGTTGTTTCCTTAAATATCAACTTGAATGAAATTTACATTACTGACTCTTTTGTTTATAGAAAAGTAAATGAGTGCGTTTGTAACAAAGTAAAACTTTATAAAAATGTATAAACTTGTAAGACCAGATTTTGATCAGTGTCACACCGGAAAAACATTACAATGAAAAATGTATTGCAACAAAGATATATTGCAACAAAGATAACCATCCTTCATCTAGTCTGTGTTGATGTATTTAAAATCGCAACACAGACTGGTGCTACACTGGTTTTCTTTGGCACTGGTACTTCAGAGTTAATTTCACACTGCATTTGTATGGTCTTTGAACTGGGAAGCATGCATAGTGCTGCCACGGGGAAAAAATAATATTTGAAGGGAGGGGGGGACACTAGTTTTTCAGATTGAACTTCGACAAAATGTCCTACTTATGACCAAATTTAAACCAGACACAAAATAAACAAGGATATATGTAGTGAAGAAAGTGATTTTGTTCGAGTTGATTTTAAAAAATATAAGAATTTATGTCCGTAAGAAAGTCAAGAAATTGTTCACATGTTAAAGGAAGTAATATACAAATAGATGTTGTACCAGCTGTGTGTTTTTTGGGCCTGCCAAAGTGCCAGGGGCAAACATTGGAAAGAAGCACTACTGTTCGGTCAGCGTTACTTTTTGACCTTAGTGAGGGCGTTGCTTACGCTTGTGACATCAGACGCAAAGCCGCTATGGGTTCGGCGGAGCTGCCAACCCCCCCCCCCCCACCCAGAGTTGCCAATAAATAAGTTCTCTCTGATTATGGAAACTTTCCCTATTATGTTAAATGTAATTCTAAAACATCTCCCTGAATGCGAGATGAAAATTGTTGGCAGCTCTGCATTGGTAGAGTGAATAGGAAAAAGTCAACATTCAAGCAAATGTTGTACATGGCAGATGCAGTGATTGTGACGTACGGAAATTGTACTATCTTGTGTTAAACTTGTGATGATTATTTGCAAATGCATTGACCTGTATGTTTTAATATACTGTTGACTGTTATACAGTGATAATTAATTAAATAATATTAGTAAAAGTAATTGACAACAATATAGGGCAGTTGTCCGAAATGAACACCTGCAGATTATAACAGTTTCATTCTTTATCTCGGCTCCTTGTGGACTATGCTGCCTGGACAAGTACTGCGAAGTATGTAGCACACCAATTTAAATACATGTAAATCACAAGAACCATCTCTGCCCTCACAGGTACCCATTTACCCCTGGATGGAGAGAAGAAACTAAAGTAATAAAGTATCTTGCTCAGAGACATGTGTAATGACTGGGATTCAAACCCACACCTTTTCGACTTTAAGACCAGAACTTGCACAAGACTGCTATAAAATCTTGGATAGAAACGGAGAAAGGAATTTTGGAGAAACAACTTGAGGTGTAAAAGCAAACTGTACTACACTTCTTGTAAAACAAATATCATAACACTTCTCATGAGAATAAAACGTCTTTTTGAAAATGAAGTCTGTATCTGCTGTTTTTTCTCTTCGTACTATTAGTTAACACTTCCTATACATGTTTTAAACTTAGACGACATCTTAAGTATAGGCACCCAAGACACTCAATATATCCAGCCAGAAGAAAAAAAGGCCATTGCCATTTTGTCCTTTGCGAATAAAAAGTCACCAGTAACAATGCGGTCTACCGAAAAAAAAAAAGTATTAAACCACCAAAGAATACATAACACTGTTCCCCTCACTCAAAACAAAAAGCAAAAATCATAACACCCCAGTTTTTTAAGACTTATATAGGCTCTAAAATTGGGTAATCTGTACTTCTCCATTACGCCTCGCCCCAACTCGTATCAAACTGCACTGGCTACCCATCGCACAAAAAAAATCCACAAGTAAATGTCATGGTTAAAGCTATCTAGACACAAGTTCTTTATGACAATACAGACATGCTCCTGGACAAAGTTTACAGTCCTCAAACAAAGGCCACTTCAATAACCCAATTTCATGGCCCAATGAAAACATGGCCGGATATGCTCACCGTCACAAAGGCAACGATTAAAGAGGTACGACTGCTGCACTCTCGTCAAGCGTATTTCACAGGTTAACAGGAAATTTTGGCTTGTATGCACGCATACTCCACATTAATAGGAATTCTTTGCTTACACAGATACCACAGAATGTTGGCACTTGCACATTAAGTAGACAATGGTGTAAGCGCAGAATCAAGCAATAAGCAGAGCCATGAAATTCGGCCCTGTTTACAACTCTGGGGATCACCTCGGGAGTCATAGTTTTAACCATAGCACTCTAAGCAGTCGATATTTGTATAAAATATGTGTTTTGCTGCACTTGCTCACAAAGTGATGTTTTCTACAGGTTATTAAATAAACAATTTGTTTGTAAATTAAGTTAGAATGATTGACCATGAATACTTCTCTTTGCCCAGGAGTATGGGTAACAGTGCGAGTACACCCAATGTTAGCAAGGCACCTACATTTAAGCTGAACTTGGTAGCTTTCTGTTTGTAAATCCTAGTACATGTATAGCTACATAGCTAAATAAGGATCTCACCATTGTAAGATGCAGATTGGGGTTCTCACCACAATTACTTCTCCTCTGCCAGGAGCGCAAAGTAAAAGTGTTAACTCGTCCATTGTTAGCGAGACACCTACATGTAAGCTGACCCTCAAACAAGAAGTGGATAAAGCAACAATACAGAAACCTCACACTGTATCCTACTTCTCAGTTTTATTTACTGCAAAATAAAGGATCAAATCCAATCTGGTCTCGATGTTAGCTTGTGAACTGAGACACTTGATGGTAACCATTATTACTTCTCTTCATATAGGAGTACAGAACATGAATAAAAGTGAAGAACAATTTCATTGTGTTTTTAATCTTAGCACTGGATTGTATTACAATGTATTTCATTAAGTTTATCTATTGTGTTTTCATTGTTGTTTCTCTAGGCCCTAAGCACATTGCGTTCTGTGCCCTGAATACTGCAATTTACCACAAAAAATACAAATACCACTTTAGGAGGGATCTAAAAGGCATTATTACTCTCAGTACCACTCCAAACTATATGAAAACTTTTGATGACCCCCCTGTTCTTTTGTGAACATTCTTCATAAAATCTTCACTAACAGTTAACCAAAGTAATTATAAGACCCTTATAGTTTGTTAATAGTATATAAATTTAGTTATGATTATGATACAGTGAAACATTCTGACAATAGTTAACTTTGTGGTCTTCTGGACCCACTGATATCACAAGACCCCCTCCCCTTTCCCCAAATTCTCTTCCTAAAAGGAAAGTACACCATATGTTTTCAGAGAGGTAAATTCATTCCCATCCTCTAGTTTAAAATAAACACACCATTTGACCGACCTGTGAAAATTTCATCACAACTGTTGATTGGCATCTCTTGTTTATATAAAAATTTGTCCACATTATTTGTGGCTTCATTAAGAACTATGCAACAAAATCAACTGATGTCTTGAACAGACACTATAGGGGGATTGAAGCCAGTACATTATTTTTTAACTGCTGTACTTAACAGTACACTCCCAGCTAGCTAACACTATGAGGAGATTCTACCCCATTCCATTTTTTTCTTTTCATTTGTTGCTTTCTGTTGATGGGGGTTGGTTGGATGTGAACCTGACGAGTTACATTCTGTTGACTGGTTCAAGTCCCAAGATGTGAAACCCTTTTGCCATGACAGCCGCTGCGGCTTCACACAGAAGAATCCGACTCATGTTAACTTTCACAATCTCACCTTAAAAAAATAATAACAGAAATGAATTAATAAAATCCAACTGGCAAAAACCAAGAGAACTCTGCTTAAATGAATCTTTACCTTGTATAATATACTGAATATAGTTTAATAGAAATCTCATAGCAAAGTAACAGTAATAGTAGAACATAGTTCTTAGTGCGTCTTACATGTAAATCACCTCATGTAGACAGCACCATGTAAGGGTGACATACCCTGTTGATGATGGTGTTTGATTCCCCTTTTGTCTTTCTCCTATGCAGTCTACATTGCGCCCATTGTTTTATCTGTGGCC
Organism: Asterias amurensis; assembly: GCF_032118995.1. Classification (NCBI taxonomy): domain Eukaryota; kingdom Metazoa; phylum Echinodermata; class Asteroidea; order Forcipulatida; family Asteriidae; genus Asterias; species Asterias amurensis. The sequence goes on from NC_092651.1 coordinate 9,005,074, forward strand.
CTCCCTGATTTAATAATCAATCTACACATCAAAGTAGATGCACAGACATGATGTTACCGCAGACACTGAATAAACAGTGACATTCCCTGATTTTTCACTGTCTGTCTCCTTACTAGATGTTTATTTTGCATCAGAGGTAAAGTATATTGTTTGTTTTTACCGAGACCAATTGGGTGGGGGGGGGTGCTGACATAGAAAAAACAATAGATGGGCTGCCTAGGAGAGAGAGACAACAGTAGAATCAAACACTTTCATCAAAGTGGTGTCACCCCTACAAGGTGCTAATTGAAGGATTGTATTTACACATAAGATGCGCGTACAATTATTGTGATGATTGTAGTTCATTGTTCACCAACCTGTTTGCCTGTCTTTCTCCACACAGTAGCACACATCGTAGAACTCGGTGAATGTCGTTGTCAGCTCGTACAGATACTCACAGAGCATGTGCATGAGCAACTCACTCAGGATGCGTGAGATGATTTCAGGGAACCGGGACAAGCACTTGGCCAGTTTCCACTCCTTGGCGTGGGTCAGATTAATGGGGGTCGTGGCTGCTGCTTTCAGGATAGCTGCTTGGTCTATTTTGGCAAGACGTGCAATGGATCTGTAAGAATGTAAACAATTATTTACTCATCATTTACAAATACACCGTACAATTTATCCATTCAGCTATTGGTTTAGAGTAGATCATGTGGCTACGAACACGCCTCTTCCTTGAGCCCCCCCCCCCCTTAAAATGTAATTTTCTGTGAATTTCCATTTTTTAGCTGCTTTATTTGGTCAAATCCTGGCTCCCCCAAAAATGTAGTTTTCTGCGAATGTCCGCTCACAGCTGCTTTCTTGGGTCAAATCCTCGAACAATCCTTTAGTCAACTCGCCACTGCCACTACTGTCATAAACAAGAGATCTTCAGCATGACCACTAGAAAGGCAAAATCGAGTAACTGGTGACCTCAGGAGACCACGACTGCACATGTATGTCTACCAGCGACAAACAAAACGGTAGCCAGTGATGATGGTGAGTTTCAACAATTTCTTCATGATAGCCTCACTGCAGACTTAGACATCTACCAACGAATTGACAAGCTAGAGGAAAGCTTCAACACATCTATTTGGTTTGAGTCAAAAAGGAAGAATCAAGGAGTTGGGAAAGCTTAATCCAATACTGGAAAACGTAGAAAAGCAACTTTCTGACCACAAGTTTGAGTCGGCGAAACAACACGAAATAAATGAGGACTGTCTAGCAATGGTTTCCGAATTGCAGTCAGATAAGTTGAACATGCCAAACATGTCAAACACCAACCCTCTGGCCAACGCCTTTCACTTCATGCTCATGCACACAAATGCTGGTTCGCTGTTCACTCGGTTTGCTCTTATACTCATGTATCCTAAGTTTTTGAAAGCTAATATGTCGATTGATGAGAGACACACTCGTGATACTGCGTGAGTGTTCGAGAAATTCAAACATTACTTTGATGAGAGTTTTGACGCTATTTCTATTTCAAAAACAGAATCGATGTCCATATTAGAACTCAAAAACAAGCTAGAGGCCAATGAGCTGGAAAGAGGAAACAATTCCAGTTCTGGGGGAAAATAGAAATAACTTAAGAGAAGGCTAAGCTGGCCTTGATAAACAAGGTTGATGATCAAGACTCAACGATAGAAGCGCTTCTTAATTGCAGAGCGAAATAAGAAGATCACAATCACCAACAGAAGCAAGGCCGGTTGAATGACGATCTCCAAACTCCAGGAAAAGGGATAAGCTCACCTTTTGCAGAAAAGCGTGAAGATAGCTGAAAGAGAGGCTTTGAAGGAACTCGAGACCCAAAAATTAAAGAGACTTCTTCTCCTGCTGACCGTCGTCTTTTTTCGAGGTACGCGTACCTTTTGCATTATACTTCGTTATTTCAGCTTGCATCTCTGTGCATTTAAGCCTACACCCCATGCTGTCTGAATAATATTATTATAGATGTTAAATTTGCATCGGGGATAAAGAATAATTTTGGTTTTACCCATACACCGATGTGTGTTAGCACTGTATACTCAGTACTTTCCCCAAGTCCTGTGGGATTCGAACCCACGAACCTTGCAATTCTAGAGCAGTGTCTTACCAATTAGACTACCGAGGTTGGCTGGAAGCTAAAGGCAGTTTGAATCCTATGTTTTGGCAGCAGGTACCACAACAGTTTAATAGATGTTAAATTTGCATCGGGGATTAAGAATATTAATTTTGGTTTTACCCATACACCGATGTGTGTACATGTAAGCACTGTATACTCAGTACTTTCCCCGAGTCCTGTGAAAAAATATCACAGGCATATAACTCGGGTGGGATTCAAACCCACGACCCTTGCAATTCTAGAGCAGTGTCTTACCAACTAACCTACCGAGGTTGCCCGGTAGCTAGAGGCAGTTCGAATCGTATGTTTTGGCAGTAGGTACTGCAACGATATAATAGATGTTAAATTTGCATCGGGGATAAAGAATATTAATTTTGGTTTTACCCATACACCGATGTGTGTTAGCACTGTAGTCTCAGTACGTTCTCCGAGTCATGTGAAAAAACATGCAAGGGTCGAGGGTTCGAATCCCACCCGAGTAACATGCCTTTGATATTTTTTCACAGGACTCAGGAAAGTACCGAGTATACAGTGCTAACACACATCGGTGTTAGGGTAAAACCAAAATTAATAATATTAATATTATTATTTATATGGTCAATGCATCAGAATATACATTGTACCTCGTGTCATTTACCATATTATCCTGCGCATAAGGCGCGTCTTATCAGACCCCCAAAACAACAGTTCGCCTCATCTTTCGGTGCGCCTTGTCTGCTGGTGATTTTTTTTCTTTTCTTTTTTACGATCACTGCATGAAATAATACCTTTATTCTGTCCAGTTCAAATCAACGTCTTTGTGTGAAGAATCCTTACTCAATATTGCGATCAAACAAGGCTCCTTGAGACTGTTTTTTTGTTCCAACAACCTGTCTTTATCAGCAAAAATCCTGGTTGTGGGACATCAGGCTAGGTTCTTGGTATGTTGCAATAGGCCTACCTTCAGACAGTGCATGGACCATCATTTCTGGCCACTGGTTGGGCCGGACTTCATTATTATAACAATGCACAGCATTGGCTGAATGGATGATGAAGGTTGTATCACTTTACATTGGTCTTTTACTTCTGCATGGCTCTATACCAGCCCATGTGGTTACGGTTTCATTCATGCTTCGAATAGCGTGAACGCTACAAAAGGCAACAAAATAACGTCTTCGTGACAATGTACCGACCCTGGGCGACACCTGGTGTTCTTCTGTGTGCGATTACACATGCGCCTTATGCGGCGGTGCGCCTTGTCTGTTGACGTTAGAATTTTCCTGGGCCATTTTAGGGTCCTGCATCCTGTCCACCAAGCATCTTATCTGCTTGAAAATAGGGCAGTGTCTTTTGCGAATTAAATCAAAACTAATTTTGGTAAGTGGCAATATAACATTGGTGCCCTCACTACAGTCTACCATTCCCGAACTGGTCATAAGTGCTGTTAATTTTGCTTGCGATTGCAAATTAGTTTTTCACCAAAACAAAATCAAACCCCAATACAGGCTTAAATGCAAGATTTTGTGGTCAACCTATGAAGTATGGTTATCTAAAGTACAAAAGTCTGAGCAACCGCAAGAGCCGATTTTGGGCTTACTGTTTAGAGAGACATAAAGTTGATATCTGATTCTTACTTGATTCTGGTGAATGCATACAGAAGATACACAGCCGTGTTGCCCTTGTCATCCAACATCTAGTCAGGACAAAAAGGACAATTAGTAAAACAAAGGAATCAAGAGTACTTGTTTTTGAAATACCACCTTGGCACTGAGCTTCAAATGTGCATCGATTGTGATTCCATACCACAAACAAGACAAACATTTAAAAAATAAGGGTCATGTATGTTAACTTGTAAAGGCATTACACACGATTGGTAATCATTCAAAATAATTGTTACCATAAAAATTTACTTAGTAACAAGCAATACAGAGTTGTTGGTAGTAAAAAACATTGTGAGACACGGCTCCCTCTGAAGTAGCGAAGTTTTTGAGAAAGAAGTAATTTCTCACTAAAATATTTGAAGGGAATTCCAGACCTCAGCTGAGGTTTCGAATTCACAGCACCTAAAAGCAAACGACTTGGGTGACATGGGTGGGTTTGTTTCTTACTCGCACACACAAAATTGCTTGCGCACATGCTCTGTAACAGAACACAAAATCCAACTTGTGCCTTACCTTATCAAATGAGAAGACGTAATCACAAATACGATTGTGGCACAAGTCGGCATACTTGATACAGCCATAGGCTACAGAGCGTTGGGCTGCCAGCAGTTCCTCTTCCGTCAATACCTTTTAGATAGAAATTGGAAGTTCACATGACAAAGATGTTAGTTTTGCATCAAAGATAAAAAATATGATTTGTATTTTACCTTTACACCAATGTGTATTAAACATTCCCAAGTTCTGTGAAAAAAATAGACGAGCAAAATCACTCGGGTGGGATTTGAACACACAATTTGCAATGCTAAGATAGATCCCGTTTTTTATAAGATGCATATAGGTAGAAAGATGTTTGACTCCCATAAATGGCCAACCGTGTTAATCCACAGTAAAAGAAAAACCACAGAATTTCGAGGCAAATTTGTGTGGATCATTGTATTCTACTTTTAAAACATCTTTCCAACCATATATGCATTTCATAGAAAACGGTTACGAATGCTTTTTATAGACCAACTCCGATCCAAGGCAACGTGTTCCTTTAAGAAGTCTTCAGTTACTAAGCTTCGTTGTGTCCTCAACTTCAGGCATCGGGGGAAATGTGAAGTCAGTGGGTAACTTGGCCAAATTTGAACCCACAACCTTGTGAGCGCATGTCCTGCAGTCTAACCACCTGACCACAGAGTGTGTTTAATGAAGGCAATTAGATTCCACATCCAAGAAATATAGACATCCTATCCTTTAACTAGTTCAGCTTCTCATCGTCATTACCTTGTCTCTTTCTTTCTCTTTCAATTTATCCAATGATCGTTTCATTCCCTCGTTCAAGAGGTCTGCTAGCCGTACAGTATCACCAGAGCGAGTTTTGAACTTTTTCCTGAAACAAAAATAAAATAAAAATTATCAAACTAAAGGCACAGGACACTATTGGTAAATACTCATATAACCGTTAGCATAAAAACTTCCTTGGTAATGAGTAATGGGGAGCTGTTGATAATAACTTTGTGAGAAACAGCCTCCTCTGAAGTAATGTAGTTTTGAGAAAGAGGTAATTTCTCACTCAAATAATTAAAGACTTCAGCTGAAACCTTTTATTAGGTATCTGAATACACAAATAATTTGTGCAATATGTGTGTGTGTTTTTCTTTCATTTTTTCTTGCAACTGTGATGACCAATTGAGTCAAAATGTTCACAGATTTGTTATTTTATGCATATGATGGGAAACACCTTGTGAGAATTTGGGTCTTTGACAATTACCAAAGGTGTCCAGTGCCTTCCGGAAAAAGAAACCGCAAATTTATAAAAAGAAAAGTACTGTAAAGGATAGAAGTTTCATTCTCCGATGCTAGTCTTCAATTAAAATAAAACTAATGAACATCCAGTTGTCTTACTTGTCTTCACCTAAGACGACCCCAAACTTGATATGTTCAATTCGCATCTTGGCAGGGTCGTACCAACCTGCCATCCTCCCTCCGGCAAATATATTCTCCATGTGTATGCTCTACAGCAGCAAAGATTCAAGTAAACAAAATATTTACTATTATTCATACTGATCAATCCCTATTTGTAATTGTTGTTTGTAAATATTGAACTGTGAAAACAGGGGGTTTTTTTGTGAAAAGTATTTTAAAATAAAAGAGGTAAGCCTACACTATTTATTAGTCCCTTAAAAGGTCTGAGGCCTAATTGTAAAAGAAAAAAATTACTAAGCAACGTCATTGTATAAGCGTAAAAAAGGAAAAAACACCTTTTCCAATGGCATTTTTGGTGGTAAATGGTAAACTACGCTAAGCCTCTGCTAAGATTTTGAGCTTAATAGACTTATAATAATAATAAAAATAATAATAATAACAATAGGGGTAGGGGTTAATGAAAGTATCGGGAAACAAAGGTTACTTAAACAAAAAGGAAACAGAGCAAAGCACAAGAGAGTGTCATAACAAAATATCCTGTAACAAAACTTACGTATAAATTAATGAAAGAAATTTAAAGCAGGTAAAACTAGAAGTTAAAATCGAGATGATGCAATCATTGTTTGTACATGTATATATGCACTTGATGACATAAAAATCAAAGTATCATTTAGGCAAGGTACAGATGTTCCTCAACAAAGTTAAACATTATACTTTGACTACTGTGACTATCTTTCTAAGACAGGCTCCCTGTATACACTATGCCAGAGATAGTTCTAATACTAATTTTATGTCAAGGGGGACAGACTCTGTGATTGCTTCCAAGCCTTGGTTTGAGTACACTGAAAATGAAGAGCGAAAAGATGGTATGATAAATACATAAAGAGTAGAATTCATTGTGCTATAATTAGTGATGAGAACAAGCAATCAATCAATCAATCATTCAAAAAACATTCTTTTCAATCACCGATATGAAGGCAATGAATATAAAGAGGATAAAGTACATTGTAGAATAAGATATAGGGCCAAACAAATATCAATAATACAAAGATCAGGATTCAATCAGTCAATCAATTAGTCATCAATCAATCTATCAATCAACATTGTTTCCAATTCTAATCAATATAAATGCAATGAATAAAAAGAGAGTAAAGAAGACTAGGAAATAGGGGCAATCAAATATCAATAAGACAAAGATAAAAATTCAATCAATCAATCAATCAATCAATCAACATTTTCTTCAAACCAATATGAATGCAATGGGTTGAATATAAAGACAAAGAAGAATAGGAAATAGGGACAAGCAAATATCGGTATGACAAAGAGCAAAATTCAATCAATCAATCAATCAAATAAGACAAAGATCGGGATTCAGTCTATCAATCAATTAATTATCAATCAATCAGTCAATCAATCAATCAATCAATCAATCAACATTGTTTCCAATTCCAATCAATATGAAAGCAATGAAAATAAAGATGGTAAAGTAGAATAGGAAATGGGGGCAAGAAAATAACATTTAAAGACAAATATTGCGATTAAATAAAATCAATCAATCATCAATCATTCAATATAAATACAATGAATGTGAAGAGGGTTGAATAGGCAATTTGGGCAAGCAAATATAATTTACAGATAAATATCGTGATTCAATCTACCAATCAGTCAATGATATCAAATTAAAAACAATCAATCAATAAAATAATACAAACAGCAATGCATTATAGTTTTCAAATGCATTTTTAGTTATATTCATGGGCACTATACAAACAAACAATATCAAAGTTAAACAATTCTTCGTTCTGCAAAAAAGAGACAGTATGAGAGATTACAGGTCTCATACGACAACTCATGAACATAATTGACATAGCACAATTACAATGAAATAGATTTGAAAGGACAGCGGGAAGAAAGTACACATCAATACAACAAATTGACAATGGATTGAAAATAAATATTTGCAGTTACCTTAACACCAACAAAACAGTGATGCAAAGATTAAAGCTCATTTATCATCAAATGCATTCAATCATAAATTTGACAATAACAAACACAAAAAGACATGTATCGCCCTCTGGCAAGCAGAGCCTTCCCCTTCCTTCCCCCCCCCCTACGGCTATCTTACCTGTCCTGCATCTATAACATAGAGGATCCAGTCTGCCTTGTCTTCAAAAATCCTATATCTAATACAGGCCATGTCCGATGTGTCGTATGTGAACCCTCCGTCAGACTTGACCAACGTCAATGGCACTTTGCCGGCATCTGTGAACATGATTTTCCTCCCTTCCTCCAGCTTTACAAAACCTGTGTCAATATCAACAAGAAAACAACGTCCAAGGTTAAGTGAGGTTTGCGGCAAGCACCGCGTTCATGCCGTGTTCAGGGCAAATGTGACATCATTTCTGCAGAGTGCTGTTGCCCAAAAGATTTTTCGGCAATCTCTGATAAGGGTATTTAAACGGCAAGCTGACATCAGCCAGTCTGTCACATACAAACATTGGTCTAGCGTCTACCATTATGAATTGCACAAATCAAGAAATTGTAATTCAGTAACTAGACGACAATACTTATTCTAGTCATTGTGAAATCAGTGGTTAGCTTTGTAGGATTGGAACCCACAACCTTGTGATTGCAAGTTCTGCGGTCTAGCCACTTGACTTGTATGTTCTTCTCACCATTGCTCTCCAGGGTCTCCACTGTTGATACCATCATGTCTTGGTAGAAAGACTCCCCCCGGGGAATGAGGTTCTTGACACCAAGTCGCTCATATATCTCCTCAAAAGCTGCAAAGATCAAAATAATAATTCTGTTCATTCTTTCCTTGGTCTATAAGCTGTTAAGCACAACTGCTTAGCACAGACAAATCTTGCTTAGCAATCCAGCCATTTGATTGTTAAGGTAAGCTGTCCTCAACAATACACTCCATCATCTTCACTCACAAACACCTTGTTTTTGTGATGTCAAAAAAAAAATCTACTTATAAATACAAAAACAAATACAAAGCTAATCAAAGAACCATAAAACCAAAACAGAAACAACAAAGAAAGAATAAAAAGTTGATGCCAGGAGGGCCACCAGACCAGCATTAAGAGAATCATGATTACCATTAAGGGGGAAAAGAGCATGCAAGATTATACATAGTAAGAAAATATATTTTTTAAACACAAGACAGCCGGACTTTCTGGTCATAACTTTACTGGCCCAACACTAAAACCAGTGGCATCAAGACCGGGGTCCAGTGTAAAATTTAACCCTGAGAGTGCTTTTCTCTTTACTTGGGAGCTATTACCTTTGAATGAAATGTCACAGATCATGGTCCATGCTTTGATGATGTCTGGATCTTTAGCTTGTAGCTTGACAACCAATGTGTAGGCACGCTTCTTGAACTCGGCATCCTCATCAAAGCGAACTTTAGACTCCTGAGATAGTTAAAGGATGAAGAAAAAACCCAAGTCAACAAGATCAATCTTTGGAAATATGTGTTTACATCAATCTGCACATCAACTCACACATTTTGTTTACGAACCATTATGTATGAACCAAACTTATGTGATGCAAAATAATAATTTTTAAACAAAAATAACATTTTTAAATGTTTTTATTGTTGTTATTATTGTTATTTATTCGGCTATTAAAGGCACTGGAAACTATTGGTAATTACTAAAATTTATTTTGAGGTCACAAAATCAGGCATATAAAATCACACAACTCAGTGTAACAAGGGTGTTTTTCTTCCATTATTATCTCACAACTTTGACGACCAATTGAGTCAAAATTTGTACAGGTTTGTTGTTTCATGCATATGTTGAGATACACCAAGTAAAAAACTGGTCTTTGACAATTACCAAAGGTTTTCAGTGTGTTGAATACAAGAAAACAATATACACAAAGTCAAAATAATATGAAGCAGACGGTTTTCCTCCCTTGACTAGAAAACTGGTAATTTCTTTATTATCTTCCCTACACTGCTGTATTCCAGCCTTGGTTAGAGTGCTTGTTGGTTTTGGCAAATCTTTCCAATAGAATATAGTACCTTGTAAAATGCCTGAAGATCGGAGATAGGGGGTGACTCAGTCAAGTAATTTGGAAAGCGGTCCTGTAGATGGGCGATAAGCATCCCAAACTGGGTACCCCAGTCACCCAGATGGTTCACCTTCACAAGTTCATGACCTACAAGATAAAAAGGTGCCAAATCAATATCAAATCATTTTATAAGAGAGGTTTTGGAAGTCCAAAGACACACCCATGGATACTGATCTGTCAACGATCAAATTTTGGAAGATTTCAAATGGTCAATCATCAGGAATATTTGTTTGGATTTTTTAATCAATTAATTAACTTCCATCCCGTACTCACCTGCGAAAACCAGCAGTCGAGAGATGCTCTCACCAATGATGGTTGACCTCAGATGACCCACATGCATTTCCTTGGCAATATTTGGCGAGGACATGTCGATGACAACCCTTCGCTTGCCACCAGTCTTTGGCGGCCTGACTCCCTTGTTTAGAATGTCACTGATCACTGTGGAAACAAAGGGACGTCTGATGTGGATATTGATGAAACCAGGGCCAGCAATGTCAACCTGAAAAAAATAATTGAAGAACCAGAAGGAATAATAAGGTAGCCAATAATATATGGCAAGGTTTGCCGTAACAAACTGTAATGACTATCTTTAATGAGTTGGGGTGGTTCTGAAAACCACTGTTAATTTAACTTGACGTTTTGATCAGTATGCTCTGATTGCTTAAGAGAAAGAAAGAAAAAAAAAGGAAAAAAAAGACGACACTGATAAAAACATCCAGTTAAACCAACGGTTCTTTTCAGAACCACTCCTACTCAATGCAAAAAGAGGCCGAGTAGGAAGGTTCCGATTGGCCAAGGAAAAAGTTTGACACGCTTCATTCGTTAAGATGACCCTTGGAAACTCGCATCTATGTACGTGCCACGCATAACTACCAGCCTATGATTCATTTTTCCTTTGTCATGAGTGAGGGCACTGTTTATGTGACGCCACAGTCTCATTGATTAACAAATTCTTAGACAGCTTTGAGAAATTATTTGAATTATCGGTTTGCGAAGACTTGTTGGATAACAGGGAGGTACGTCACTCAGTTTGCTGTTGAAAAAGTGAAGCTTAATATAAAAAAACGGATCAAACATTTAACTGACATATTTTCCCCTTTTATTTCATCATTGTATTCCATTCTTGGTTAAAAAACAAAAGCATGAATAATATTAAAATGTTTCTCTGTTTTACAGATTAAGTTGCAAATATAATGAGTGTTTCCACCTACCTTTTCTATGATGTCACTGGGTGGCAAGTTCTTCACGACTTCCCTGGCAATTTCATTTGGTGAAGTCTTCTTTCCAATAGCTCTAAGTTGCTACAGAGAGAGAGGGGTAAAGAGAAAATACAATAAAATACAATATGGGCATTTTCTTAAAAATATAAATAATTAGGTAATGATGAAATAAAACTCTACCAATGAATGGCATATGGAATGTTAATTCGGAGGTCAAAGGTCAAGTAAAAAACTTGCCCCAAACCTTGTGAAATAGCAACTGTCTATATAAACTGAGGGATTTAAATTTAACTTGTAAATTGTGATCAAGCAATTCATTGTACCAGACTGCAAACTATGGCTTATTGGCCCCTGTTTTTTATTATAAAATAAGCAATAACTTGTTTTCATTCTCCGTAACTTTCTTATCTTGTATAGGATTTGAGGGATTGCATGGTAGAGTATCAATAATATTTGGTTTGCAGTGACACTGCATCTTGCTGGGTAGATTATATTCTTTTGAGAACTTGTCTTGCTTTATTTTCTACTACCGCTATGCAGACTGTTCAGAATTTTAGAGATTTCTCAGTTCTGAAAAGAACTGTCCTGCTTTTCAACTACTCCCTGGGCAGAAGGAATGAAACTTAATTACTTTACCTGAGCAATAGCCATAGCACTGTTGCATTGGTAATCGCCAAAGCGATCATTCTTGCTGGATTCTACAGCAACTGACGGGTTGGGAAGCTCTGGGAACGAAGCTTTGATTGCCGTGGCAAACACAGTCTCCAGCTTCTGGCTGATGTTGGTCATCACGTTGGCGTCATCTGAAGAAGCCTTAGCGGTGTTCTTTTCTTCTTCTGCAATGCTCTAAAGGCAAGGATGGAAACACAGGTCAACTGATTGATTAATTTCATTACTAAACCAGAAGACAGTAATGGGGTTGGGATTACAGGAGGTAAGTTGAAGGCCTTTAAAGGCAGTGGACACTATTGGTAATTGTCAAAGACTAGCCTTCACAGTTGGTGAATCTAAACATATATATAAAATAACAAACCTGTGAAAATTTGAGCTCAATCGGCCATCGAACTTGCGAGATAATAATGAAAGACAAAAACACCCTTGTCACACGAAGTTGTGTGCGTTTAGATGGTTGATTTCGAGACCTCAAGTTCTAAATCTGAGGTCTCGGAATCAAATTCGTGGAAAATTACTTCTTTCTCAAAAACTATGGCACTTCAGAAGGAGCCGTTTCTAACAATGTTTTATACCATCAACCTCTCCCCATTACTCGTAACCAAGTAAGGTTTTATGCTAATTATTATTTTGAGTAATTACCAACAGTGTCCACTGCCTTTAACAACACAAAGGCCTTGGAGTGTTGCCCCTGGTCTTTGCCCAAGTGTCCCATCAAAAGTGTCACAGAATCTTGAAAACTTGAAGATTTTCCTACGGAAGTGCCCTTTGCCAAATGAAAATAGCCTTGCCCCTTCAAAGATGAAATTCCGGGTGTGAAAGTTGAATAGGCTCCATCATAGACCTAAGGTGGATTTCACGAAGAGTTAAGACTAGTCTTATCTCGATAACTCGTCCTAACTTAGGACCAGCCACAAGTTTTGTATATCTCCTAGTCCCAACTCTTCATGAAATCGCCCCCTGATGCTTTGTGCTTGACAGGGCAAGTTTTTTTTTTTCTCCTTGGTAAAGGGCACCTCTAGTCTGGAAATTTTTATAAATTTCTGTTGAAACATTTGATAGCCACCAAAAATTGCCTTCGTGGCAAAAAATATTGCTTACTGATTTTCTGCGAAGCAGAAATGAGCAGGATACCAGTCACGAATTGTATGTGTGGCATATTAGTTTGGCTGGTAACCTCAATTGCTGGTTAGCATAATTCTGTTATGCTACTTTTTGTGCTTAAAGGCTCTGGACACTATTGGTAAATACTCAAAATAATTGTTAGCATAAAAACTTACTTGGTATAGAGCAATGGAGAGCTGATGATAGTATAAAACATTGTGAGAAGTGGCTCCCTCTGAAGTAATTAGTTTTTGAGAAAGAAGTAATTTCTCACTAGTGCTGGGCGAATAGTGAAATTTTGATATTCGGATACCGCTGGCCAACCATCCGAAATTAACCGGATATTCGAATAGTTTTTTTCGCCGCTAGAGGGCGCTATTTAAAAATAAAAAATTAAAAAAATTAAAAAATATAAAAAAAAAAAATTTTGCCGCTAGAGGGCGCTGTTCGTTTGTGAATGAGATCGTATGGGCAGATTGATATTAGTTTTAGACAGTGTTACTCAGTTCATTCATAAAAATAACCGGATCTAATTTAAAGATGGCGATTTGCTTTTTCTTTTGATCGTGATTGACTCTACGTGAAGGAAAACTTTCGTAATCTTTGAACAAATTACTTTAGAAATGTCATTGTTTTAACTCTTCACGGAGGTGGGCATAGTTAAATACTTAATTTATGCTGTTTTATGCTGTCTTAATTGAAGTTTCGTAAGGATTCAGATTCTATTAAAAGAATATCCGGTTACTTGGTTGTAACTACAGAACTATCCGGTTTATAAATAGCTATTTGCGCCCTATGCGGATATCCGGTTAAGAAAAAAAAAGGCATTCGCGGTTACGGATAGGAAAACCTATTCGCCATTAACCGGATATTCAAATAATTCGCCCAGGCCTATTTCTCACTATAATATTTGAATTTAATTCATGACCTCAGCTGAGGTTTCGAATTCAAGGCATCTGAAAGAACACAACTTGTCCGAAAAGGGTATTGTTTCTTCCATTATTTTCTCGCAACTCCACAACCACTTGAGTTCAGATTTTCACAGGTTTGTTATTTTATGCATATGTTGAGATACACCAGGTGAGAAGACTGGTCTTTGACAATTACCAATAGTGTCCAGTGTCTTTTAGCAGCTCTATGAAATTGGGACCAGATGTTTGACTCCAGTTTGTAAAAAATATCAGCCTCTACATTTTTTGGTACTAAGTGACAGGGAAACAAATAAAGAAGTCAGATAATGTTTATATGGAGAGGTGATCATGTAAACATCACCAAGGCTGAACAAAACTCACCCTGAGTAGGTGTCCAAGACGATACTTGAGTTTCTGGTTCTCAACCTTGAGTTTCTCAACTTCCGGGGATAACTCAACCTCTCCATTTTGCAAAGCAAGAATTTCTTCTTTCAATTTTGCAATCTCAGCCTCCTACAAAAATTTAGATAAAACAAGACATTTAATTTCATACCAAACTCAAAACTGAAACAATTTTAGGGGTATGTCAGTTCATTGTGTTCACTTTGCAGTAGAAAAGAACATGTCATTTGCGAACTGAATACAAAAATGATCGGATTGAAATATGCAACAACAAAACTGCTTTAAAAACTACAGTACTATTACACAATATAGTGTACATTAGTATGATTTGAAACTTTGCATGGTGGAAAGGTTTGCGGTAACACCATGTAGTGTCTATCTCTAATGAGTTGGGTGGTTCTGAAAAGAACTGTTGGTTTCAAATACAGAAACTCCAGAGAGTTGAAACCAACAGTTCTTTTCAGAACCACCACAACTCATTAGAGATAGTCATTGCACGGTGTTACCGCAAACCTTTCCATACAATATTATACATTAACAAAAACACACAAGGCAGGGCAAAGAAACAAATTTGATAAAAAGACAATCAAACACAGCTTGAAATCTGCAACTGAATCAAAATTACACAGATATTGCGTAAAAAAGTACGCACGATGGACGGACACTATACTGTAAACTTAAAAACAAAGGTTACAAAAGTGAAAATTGTATAATATGAGCTCATTCAATAAGAGAGCATCTGACCTAGTCATTGGGGCTTTGTACTCACTTTTAACAATTCTGACATTGCGTCTAGTACAAAGATGTGAATGTCAGGGTTGTTTAAAATGAGAACAGAGCCTAAATATTCAGTAGAAAGGCACCTTGGGATGAGCGAATTATTTAACCAGTTTTTGTTGGTCTGATGAGGTACATAGGGAATATAGCATCTGGATGCAAGGTAATTGTTCAAATTTGGAAAACAATATGTCCCCTTCTGAAGGAACTTGGGCGTTGAGCCAAGAAGCAGTGGGAGGGAGGGAGTCCAGCGTATCGGTATGATTTACATGTACAGGGCCGGGATGTATGTCCATTTATGGAGCTAGTTTAGAGGAACGTTACAGAATTGGTTAACAAAAATCTTGGAGTTCACAAATTTACATAAAACTTACGGTCTAATGATTACGATAGTAGAAAACATCCCTTGAAATATTTCTGTTTAGCTCGGTCCGTTAATAACAGCGCCAGCCACCAACCAAGGTCATTAAAATAAGGTGAATACTTCAATTTACACAACACACACACCAGCCCAAACACAATCACCCCAATAAAATGTCACTGACTAAACTGAAGAAGTACAGTCATGACAGTACACATCATGATTCTACCTTCATACAACAAGTGACATAAACCCATAGACTTACAACAATACCAAGTTAGCAAGCTAATACCGAGTCATGATATGATTGTATGTCTTCCTGATCCTTTCTTGCTTGTCTAACTCTATCTAAAGCTTGGGACAGTTTATTTATTCAGAACACCCATAGTCTAATCACGGAGGTAACTACATCCATGGCTAACCGTGGTCTAAACCGTCCGTCCAACTATACCAAAAACAGAACAATTTATACATCAAGTTATATAAAACACAGTTTACAATTGTACACAACACAGATTGCAGCCGTGACGGCGGCCAACTGCGCTAGTTTTGTGAAGAACGTTGCGTTGGCAGAATCTTTTCCTTTCCAGTTTTGTATTTTTGGAAATTAAAATTGAAAGAATGTGAAGAATTACCTGCTGAGCAGCAATATCCGTGTACTTGGTAACAACATCCGACATTGTTGTATTTGTAAGACCACAAGTTCATTTGATGCCGAACCGAAAGCCAGCAGCGTCAGTACGTCTTGTTTTCACGGACGACAATTTTGTATCACTTTTTTTTCTGACGACATAAGTCACACAAAAACACGTGTACCCCAACCCTTGACCTCAGTTTACCAATTTAACGGTCTCCTTATACAGCGCCCTCTAACGGAGGAGGAGGTCAGCCTAGACTGGTCCCTTATCTTTAACTGGTATCCGCAATGTGAAAGACATGCACAGGCCCAGCGGTTTTACTAGATGCAATGATTTCATTGGATAACGACAGTGACGTAAGCTTTTCATTATGCATTATGATTGGTCCGATGTTTGATGGAGTTTACTGCAGCTTTTGCACACTTTCGATTGTCGTCTGCTCAGATCTAAAAAACAAAAGTGCGATTCCTGTGTGTGTTTTTTTGACCGCTCAACCATGACCATGACTGAGGCTTGAAATAATTAATAAATACTTACTGCTAGTGTGAATACAAATTCAATTCCACAACCTAGAAACGTTGTCTTTCACACAAAAACATTTTTTTTTGTGCAAAATGCATATAATATACACTTGTTTCCTGCATCCCTAGCTGATACAAATTTATCAATGTTTTTGTGCTGCATTTTATTCATAGAACTCTCTGTCATTACTCTGTGATTTATGGGCCTTCCTTGAAAACCATAAAATAGTACAGCTAACACAACATCTGACCATTTAAAACACACTGATCCAAAAACCAAAAAGGGGTATTTTTTTGCTGGGGGGATACAAAATTGTGCAATCTTATGAATGAGGAAGAAAACCCACCCTGATGTGTAAATTAAAACACAACATCAACAATTTGAGACAGAATGACGTTGAAATCAATTTATTTAGTCATCCACTCATATGTAAATCATGCATACAAATTAAAAAATCAACTGTAAAGAATGTACACTTTATGCAATTCAAAAGGAGGTTGTAGCGTCGGCACTATTTCAGAGAATTAGTAAGGATGCACTTCCCTATCATTTGATGATGATTAATTAGTAAGGATGCACTTCCCCATCATTTGATGATGATTACACCACTATGCATCCCTTTTTTTTAAGCAAAATTTTATTTTAAGTAGCTGTTTCCCTTATAAGCAAAGGAAAATGCTGGCTAACCGCGGTTAGCACACGAGTGCTTGGGCCCAATTTCATAGCGCTGCTTAACGGTAAGCAAATTTACGTGCTTACTGTAGCAGAAAAGTTTGCTATGGAGCAAGTATATTTCACAGGTTGGAAAAATTTGGCCATATTGCGCATTTACCGTCGTTTTGCATTGTGATGTCATTTATTTTCGTTGCTGTGAGCACAGGAAGGTTAGCATGCCTTTTCGTGTGCTTATGGTTAGCAGCGATTTGAAATAGAAATTGCACAGTAAGCACAACATTGGCAGCTAAGCAGGGCTATGAAATTGGGCCCTGGAGTGGCGTAACAAAGCAAATTACAGTGAACGTGCATGCGCACCTAGAAATTATCTGGTTACTCGAGAAATCATGGTGAAATCGGTCAAGATGCTTAAATTAAACACACACTTTTCTGCTACAGAGTACGCACAAACATTTGCTTACCGGTAAACAGCTTTATGAAATTGGGCTCTAGCTGGGCCCAATTTCGTAGCTCAGCTTACCGTAACTTTAAGCACAAATTCGGCGCTTACGGAAGCAGGAAATGATGTGCATACTGCAAGCGCATTTCACGGGTTAGCGGCAAATTTTGGCTTCTGCGTGTGCGTACTCCGCGTTACTAGGCATTCTACACTTACAAGGCTAGCGCAGACATTCGGCGATTGCACTTAATTGGGGAATTGTGATCGTAAGCATATAATTCGGCGGTAAGCAGAGCCATGAAATTGGGCCCTGGTCATGTCAATGACTCTGTGACTGTGCGTCAGGACAGGAACAAGACACTTTTACTATATTAGGCCTAGTATAATTAATTACTCTTTTAGGACAAAAACATTATAAAAGTGTTCTACCAAAGTTTTATTCCAACAATGTCGTGAATGTATTACCACTGTAAAGTTAAGTAAGCATGGTACGTGGCGGACGATCTCTCGCAACGGAAGACCAAAACTTCTAAGATCTCACTCAAAACACACAATGAACATGATGATGAACATGATGAAATGAGTATTTATTATTTATAAAATGGTTGGTGAGATGGTTTTGTGAACAATGTTCCGTTATCATGTCACTGTTAGTATTACTATTATAGGCACAGGGTAATCATTGTCACTCAACTCATGCGCAAAACAAAACAGGATTAAAGCCATTGGACCTTTTCGGTAAACAGTGTTGTCCAAGGCCCACACTTTGTGTACCACAACTTCTATATCAAATAACAAACCTGTGAAAATTTAGGCTCAATCGGTCATCGGAGTAGGGAGAAAACAACGGAAAAACCCACCCTTGTTTCCGCGCGTTTCGCCGTGTCATGACATGTGTTTAAAATAAATCCGTAATTCTCGTTAACGAGAATTTATATTGTTTTGCTGTTTTCTCAAAAAGTAAAGCATTTCATGGAATAATATTTCAAGAGAAGTCTTTCACCATTGCCTTCTGTAAACCCTGTAAGTTATTTGTAAATCTGTGAACTTTTTTTTTTTTTTTTAACCGAAAGGGTCCAATGGCTTTAATTAAAACTTAGTTTAACTCTAAACACGAACTTCTAAATAAAATAGCCCGGTTCACCATGTTCACATGGTTCATACTTCCAAGATACAACTCCAAGTTCCATCGATTTTTTCGCAAAATTTGTGAGATTTAGAAAAATAACTTGTTGCACTAAGTAAATTCTAAAACACTACAAATAAATTACTTACTTGCCACCCACAGTCATGATCAGCAGTAGCCACTTTATATGAACGAGCGCCCTAAATTTAATGAACAATTAACGGTGTTTTTATCGGTTTTAAAATGATGGACAGCTCACATGAGTCACAGCAAAACTTGTTTAATAATATTTAACGGTCCCATAGAAAAGAGGCTAGCTAGCTAGCTAGCTCAGCTCCCAGCAGTAGTAAAAGTGTGTAAGTAATTAATTAACGGTCTCCTTATATAGCGCCCTCTTACGCATTGGGTAGTTTAGTTTAGCTAACGGTCTCCTGATATAGCGCCCTCAATAAATCAGGGAAATGCTTGTGCGTACTAGCGGATAACAGACTGAAACTAGTCTAGTATTAATAACTGCACATGCGCATTAGACCATCCTCACTAGAGGGCGCTATTAAATGCCACCGTTGAATAAATTACCTACTTGGTTTATACACGTATAATGAGTAAACTAAGTAAGTTTATTAAGAAACCAAGGCTCTAGCAGAGAGCGCTATTACTAGTTACGTGGACCGCTAATAAAGCTAAGAATGGTGCACGAGGCGTATTGGTTCTCGACCACAATTTGACAACATGTGCATAAACAACATTACGTACGGTAAGAGATACTTAGTTAAGGCTGTGTCCGAAACGGCGAGTTCGGCTAGAGATACGACTAGATCGCGCGCGTCTGCCTATTCTTCATCACGTGCAGACGCGGTGATCTAGCCGTAGCTCAAGCCGAACTCACCGTTTCGGACAATGCCTTTGCGTAGGAGGGCGCTAGATAATGAGACCGTTAACTAAACTAATATACAATATTAACTTATATAGAGATAGTCATTCATATGCATTGCCATTGTGTTACCGCAAACCTTTTCATTTAATCATTACGTACAGTAAGAAAAATCACCGATCATGATAATTTTATGAGCAGACGATCAAAGTGTGCAAAAGAAACTTACCACACGCACCTTGGACCAATCATAACTCAGATAAAGAAAGCTAACGTCACCGCAAGTTATCCAATGAAATCATGAAACGAAACGGACTAGCCCATCAGTGCATGTTTTTGGCATTGTGGATACGATACCAGTTAAAGATAAGGGGGCGAGTCCCTGTTAGAGGGCGCTATATAAGAAGACCGTTAAAAGAGACCGTCAAATAAAAGCAGTTGCCTGAAATCTACCATTCTATGCAATTAGAGTTTACAATGGATGGTTTCAGTGGGCGTTACAGTTGGCATGTTATACAGTAGGCCTACTCAAATTAAAGTATTCCGAAACCAAGCAGCAATGGGGAAGGATCTGGTATGCCGTGGTTCATTGTGTTGTGTGCGCCATCTAGTGACCTATTGTTTTTAAACAATGATGTGGTTGTCCAATGCCAGTTCCTTCTAGCTAGACTTTTCTTCCCATAGATTACAGATCACTGCCAGTAGTACGAAAAAGGCACTGTGGCAGGAGGAAACCAGTGTCCCTTGATAAAATCTTTGAAAATTAATTGCATAATAAATTTTGAATTGTACACTGAAGCTGGTCTTTTTTTTATTTAATTTCATAAACAAATAATAAAATGAAAACAATCCTTAAAAGGTTTAATTAAGATTTAAAATAATTATATTGTTTTGTTATGGGGGTTTTTCTGCTGTAAAAATAAAAAGTATATCCAAACATAATATGGAAGGAATATTGCCTGCCCCCTCCCCCTTTTTTTCTTCACAAACAAAAATATAATTAAAAACAAAGCTTAAAAGCTTAAAATCACGTTTAAATATATTTTTCTTGTCGTATTTTTTTCTGCCGTGTCAAAGTTGATCAAAACCTATATGGGAAGGGATATTGCCTGATTTTTGTTTGTTTGTTCAGTAGGCCCCTAACTGACACTTGTAATGTTTTGCTGCGAGGGACCTTGTTCACACAAGGACCGTAAAAAAACTTTAATGGATATGATCAGGGTGGCCAATCCCGTGATTGGAATGACTTATTGACTGCATCATCTTTAATGGATGCGTTCGAATAAGCTTCCCTGTGTCAACCCCTATGACCCCGCGGTGCTCATTCGGTAGGGGGAGCCCAGACAAGCAGCTCGGGCCAGCCCGGGTGAGCCCCTGGAATGACGTCAAAGCTATTCGAACGTGCCGGGTGCAGATCGGGGTCGACCCGGGGAAGCTAGTCGTAGTCGGCGAATCAAACGCACCAAGAATAGTATAGAATTGAAAAAATTAAGGTAACTTACACTCTCCAAAAGTGGCAACATCATGAGGTCGGATTGTCTGGTTCCAGTTTCATGACCTCGATTGGTGTATATCGCTTTTTTCAGCTCCAGCTGGAAAGTACAGTCAGCCAGAGAAGGTTGCAGGGATGGAAATAGTTGTAGGCTACTAACGGGTTCTTTACAATAACATTCCAAGAAACCACAAGGTATCCATTGTGCTGAAGTCCACCGGTGAATAGAGACACTAGAAGACAGTTAATAGCTTATTAGCGCTTGCATACATACGTACATGAAGCAGATTCTCTGAATTGTCAAGTAAATGTTGATGGTTGGGAGCCGCGTCTACTGCATACTGTTTGTTGGTCAGAATCAACTTGAGTGCAGTTTGCAGGAAAATATACTGGTAGAACACACATGAACTTCTACCAACAATCTTTTCCCGTATGATCTCAACTGCAGAACTAATGGAGTGGTTGACAAAAATAATGAGGACAAAATAAGTCCTTGCTCTATGGTTCAAAGTACTCCACTAAAGGTTAAAGTGATGAGGTGAAACAGAGCAGTTGTAACGCGCTCAGTCCACTTTTGGGCCGGGCCTACATAGGCTCTTAGAATTAGGAACCTTTAATTAAAAAGAAACATAATTAGTAACTTTTTGAGGGAAGATTTTTATGCAAAACTTCTGACATATCCCTTGATCGTGTTTGTCGTGCAGGTTTATGTTCTCTAGTGGTATAGGCTACCTTTGACCTAGTTGTAGACGAAAGCAAGTACATTATTTTTTAATTTTCGTTCTCATAATAATATATCAAACCCCATGATCAAACTTAAGAACGTTTTGGGCTGCAATAAATTATTTTGTTTATTACAACAATGTATCAACCTTGGGCTCTGTGCTTCAACTTTTGAGAAGATTTGTTTAGTTTTATAGATGCCGGGCGCTTTACAAATTTTACTTAAAATTCGGGTGGGTTTTTTTCTAGGATGAGACAAAATCAAACGGCTGACCAACAATTGAAAAGAAATCTGAAGTTTGGTACAGTTGTCTGAAATCATATCTGGTTGGTTTCCAAGAGGCTGGGAGACTTTTAATATTTATTGAGTATTTTTTATATTTTATATTTAGCGGTATCATGATGAACGTTGGTAATGAATGCGGCTGACTATCACCTAGACTAGGCCTACTCTTTTATTCACGAGCCGCGGAGTGTGACGGTAGCTAGATGTTCCGGCTAAAAAAACTATCACCCACTAATGTTAAAGAGCGCCCTCTATTCTTCAACGGAATTATTTTCCCCTATGTCGAGTCGTCTTCATCATCATATCAGCACGTAAAACACGAGTTGTATACCGGACGAGCTAGACGCAATATACTAACGTAACGCCTATTCGTTTACGCATGCTGGGGACGACTAGACTAGAAATAACAGATTATTTGTGCATGCACGCAGCATGCGGTGAACGCGACAAACGTGGCGTCTTTAACATAACTTTGTCAATAACAAACACAAATTGTGGAATCAACGACAATATGAAACCATAAAGCAAGATAACAAGCATAAAAGAGGTACAATTTGTGTGTACACTGTACAGCTCATCTGCAGTGACGTGGCTTCAGCTAAAAATTTCGGCCAAACTTATTTGTTGTGTTCCATCTTGAATGAGTGAAAAAAAACGCGATTCAACGTAAACTTATACGGAGTATAGTCACCCAGACCAACCGTGTTGACAAACTACGTAGTTAACGACACAGCACCAGACTGCTACATGCTCTGTGCAGGAACAAAATGCCAGTGATACAAAATGTTGAAAAATTAAAGGCATGGTTAAAGAGAAAACTTGAACCTATGTAAGTATGAAAACAGTAATAGATTTTACCCATTTGAATTGTGTTTTTGCCCCAACTATTATTACCTCAGCATGTTCAGGAAAATTTGGGGAAAGTCAAGATGCCAAATTCGACCGCCCCTTCTTCTCTTCTTCCTTGATCTTCGTCAGACATGGTCAGACTTCACTTGCTCTTTTACTTCTGACATAAAAAAAGGCAATTATTTGTATTTTCACATTTTCAAATTCTGCTATAATTATAACTTAAGGAAAAGTTTCTGTATGCCGCCACCACTTTTTCATTTGAATCGATATGAAATAATATAGTATCTAATTTACCTCAATGAGATATCCCTTTTTGTAAAAATGAGTGAAAAAGTGGTGGCGCCATACGGAAAGTTATCCTAACTTAATTCTGTTCTTCACTCTATCTAAATCTAAAGCCCAGCTCAATCATACTTCCTACGAATGTGTAGCAAAATTTACGTCATAAAATTCTGCTTTTGGTTTTGCACGACTGAATGCAAATTTTCCAGCGTTGGAATGCTGGAGGAAAAGTTTACGTATGGCACTGCAACTTTTTCATTCGATATGTAATAATATAGTTGTAAAAATGAGTGAAAAAGTACTTCATACTTCTTTCTACAGATGTGAAGCTGATCCGGTCCCCTTGTCCAAGTATGTCGTTGCCCTCGTCAAAAAGGATAAGAGTGAGCAAGAGCTTAAAGAAATCTGCACTGCTCAGCTTGAAGTGTTCCTGGTCGATGGTATGCTATGGAATAGTTACATTTAAGCCTTCCCCTTTACTGAGCCCAGACCCTGAGTAAACAACTGCATGTTGTTGTTTTTTAAATTGGGAACTGAGGTAAACACTATGTATCAGGCCCGATGCTTCAGTCTTGATAGGGCAAGTTAGGGCACAAAGGCGTTTTCTCCTTAGTAATGGCACCTCTATGAGGAAGATGGTACTTTTTATTAGGAGCACCAAAGCAATGACCATGGGCATGGAGGCAATTTCCTGCATTGCCTCATTGAAGCAAAGTTAAAGGCAAACCCTGGCTTGTGTATAGTTTGTATTATTGCAAAAGGTAGCGGAAGATTCTGTGAGGTACATTCTAGAGTTCCACTGGTCTGCATTTACACACAAGTCATTTTAGTTAGTAAGCAGGTTTTTATTGATGTTTTTGTTTATGTTTTTTAGAAACGGCAGGTTTCATCAATGAGCTTTTTGTAGCTATTGCTACAAAGTCCTACATGAATGAAGATGGCGACAATACCGCTAGAGATTCTCCCACAGCGGACTTGGCCATAGACAGCATGGGAGAGGTTCTACCTCCACCGTTGCCACAGCCCCAGGTGGCCGCTGATGCCTCAGCCTTGCGGGAGGAGATCGTATCATCATCGAAAGTTGGTGAAACGGGAAAGCGTGCATCGGAGACGGCAGAGGAGGGAGACCGAGAGCATCGTAGGACGCGTCGTAGTCGCAGCAGATCACGGAGTCACAGTCCTGGAAGGTGAGTTGGAAAGTAGTAAATATTTTGAGACATCCGCTAGTACTGGGACGTGATTATCTTTGTCAGACTTGAGTGGGGTTCATACTTTCTGCGAATGCAAATGCAATTCATCTTCCTAAACTGTGCAGAAACCTCCTCTGGAGTACATGTAGGCCTATTGACCCCTTGCACGCGCGTCACACGCGGCGACTGATGCCACGCTCCCCATGTTGGTGGGCAGTTAGGTTTACATGTATTAATGCCGCGTCGCCTAAAATGCGCACTTCACTGCATACTGCACAGCATACTCTATCCATAGAGTTATATATGAAAACACACAGTGAAATTGCCCACCAGTATGGCGCATTCAAGATCGTCAGGTGGAATGGGTCAATATTCACAAATCTGTAATGAATTATTTGCATCAGTTGACTTGTGTTCAACTCCTACGAAACTTTTGCTGCCAAAACAGCCCTCTGGCGTCAGTATTTGTATTGCGTTGGCATTCGCAGGAAATATGAACCGGGCTTTAGATTCATTAAAGTCAAAAACACTCTTTGTGCCTTTATCCATTTTCCATCCGCTGATTTCCTGTTTACAGCCAATATTATTGTTTCACACTTTAAATCAGCAAGAAACAAATTGAAGTCTGTTCTTTTGAATGCATTCATTGCTCTAGCGTGTGTCTAAAAAAAAAACTATACACTTTTGAAATGGCTTCCGAATAAAACATATATGATTCTGGGGGAAAAGGGTTAGATATGTATGGATAGGTTAAGGATTCAACTTTCATATGACACCAAAAGCCCATGATTGGGTAAGCACTGCTCACTGAAGAATTCGTAGCCGACATCTTGGGAGTGAATTTTGTAAGCGCCAAAGAACTTACCGGTCACAAATTTGAAGGCTAATTACTGCGCAACCTAGTTTTCATACCCTTTACAAAAGTGAACAGTGCTCACCCACTCGTGATCTATCTTTGGACTTTTTGTTGTCATATGAAATTTGAGTCCATAAGCTATTCATACATATAAACCTTTCTTTTCCCCCAGAATCATATATTTTTTATTTGGCAGCCATTTCAAAAGTGCATATTTTTTTTGAGACATCCTGTATGGGTCTTAAATGTTTTCAATCATTGGGTAAAGCCCTGGGCCCAATTTCATAGAGCTGCTAAGCACAAAAAATTGCTTAGCATGAAATTTCTTCTTTGAAAAAAAAAAACAGGATTACCAACCAAAAGTCTATTTGTTGCATATTGCTTGTTACTGGTATTCAGTTCTTGTCTGCTTATCGTGAGTCTCACATGGAAATTTGGTTGGTAGTCCTGTTTTTATCAAGGAAGAAATTTCATGCTAAGCAAATTTTTGTGCTAAGCAGCTCTGTGAAATTGGGCCCTGTTCATACTCCCTGCGAATGCAATACGAATTTGGCTTCACAAATTCGCAACGAATAATTCACAACAGTTGACTTGCTCAACTCCTGTGAAACTTTCGCAGCGATAACACCCATGTGACGTCAAAGTTTGCTTCATATTTGCATTCACAGGAAGTATGAACCAGGCTTTGAAGGAACACGTTGCCTTGGATCGGTCGAGTCGGTATTTGAAAAACGTTTGTAACCATGTGTTATAAAATGTATTTGAGTAGAAAGATGTTGTAATAGTAGAACACAATGATCCACACAAACATGCACGGTTTTTCTTAAACCTTGTCGACTAACATGGTCGGCAATTTATGGGAGTCAAATTTTTGACTCCCATAAATGGCCGACTGTGTTAGTTCGCAAAGTAAAAGGAAAACCGTGCAATTTCGAGGCAAATTTGTGTGGATCATTGTAATCTACTTTTACAACATCTTTCTAACCGTTGCATTTTATAACAAACGGTTACAAATGCTTTTTAAAGACCACCTCATCCAAGGCAACTTGTTCCTTTAATGTTGATGATAATCGTCTCAATTTTCTCCCAGCCACAACACTGCAGGTTTTAAACAGCCGTTTGTGACCTCGTTGAACTCTCTTATCCCTGCTTCAGAATCCAGTGGATGAAATTCCATATAAAAATTTATAGCTTTGATTTTTAAAACAATTGTTTTTAAACCCCCACTCTAGGCGGAGACGAACTCGTGAGGACGACAGGCCCCGTCGTCGTGATGACCGCTATGATCGCCACGGTTCTCGCTACCATGGTGACAGAGACAGAGGAAGGGATAGATACGGCGGTTATAGGGGCGGGAGAGGAGGCTACAGAGGTCAGTGAGCTTCTCAGATATTTTTATTCTGAATATTTTGTGAAAGTGCGAGCAGCAATGCCAACAGGTTGAACAGGGAGCTGTGCCCAAATTCATAGAGTTGCTTATGGGCACTTGACACTATTGATAATTACTCAAAATAATTGATAGCATAAAAACCTACTTGGTAATGAGCAATGAAGAGCGTTTGATAGTATAAAAAATTGTGAGAAACGGCTCACTCTGAAGTAATGTAGTTTTTGAGAAAGAAGTAATTTAAATGAATTCCAGACCTCAGCTTAGGTCTCAAATTCAAGCATCTGAAGCACACAACTTGTGCAACAGGGGTGTTTTTTCTTCCTTTGTTCTCTTGCAATGTCGACGACCAATTGAGTTCAAATTATTAAAGGTTTGTAATTTTATGCATCTGTTGAGACACACCAAGTAAGATCACTAGTCTTTAACAATTACCAAAGATATCCAGTGCCTCCAAGCACAAAGAGTAGCTCAGCACAACAATGTAACTAATTCAAAGTGTGACTGGTATCCTGCTCATTTCTAGGCAGAAAATTGTTTAGCAACGTTTTCTGTAGAATTTAAAGGAACACGTTGCCTTGGATCGGATGAGTTGGTCAATAAAAAGCGTTTGTAACCCTTTTTTATAAAATGCATATGGTTGGAAAGATGTTTTAAAAGTAGAATACAATGGTCCACACAAGTTTGCCTCGAAATTGCGTGGTTTTCCTTTTACTGTGCGAACTAACGGCCATTTATGGGAGTCAAAAATTTGACTCCCATAAATGGCCGACCGTGTTAGTCGACGAGGTAAAAGGAAAACCGTGCAATTTCGAGGCATGTTTGTGTGGATCATTGTATTCTACTTTTACATCTTTCTACCCATATGCATTTTATAAAAAAACGGTTACAAACGCTTTTCAAAGACCAACTCGACCGATCCAAGGCAACATGTTCCTTTAAAACTTCTCATGGTGGAATTACAATTTAGTAAGATTTATCCACGACCCACCCCCACCAGTCGTTCTCCAGTCTTTGCTTTACAGTGTTTTTACTGCTTATCAACATGGAGGGACTCAACAACAATTTCTCAGAATTAATTGGTTTTAATACAAACACAATAGACCCTTCCCATGAAATATGCCAATTACATTCACAGACCCTACTGGTACAGACCCTACTGGTTGGCAAACGCCATAGAGTTGGCAAACGCCATAGAGTTGTGCACTAAGCAGTCGCGCGATCGCGCCTGCGTCACGCAGCCATTAGCCGTATACAAACACAGCTGATGTTCCCTCAATTTGCCAACCAAAATTTTATTGTGCAAGTGCTGTGTGCAGTTTACGTATTTCATGGGAAGCTTCCATTTGGAAGAATGGAACACAAAATATTCGTTTTGAAGTTACAAGAGTAATCAGTACAAACTAAATCTTCATTAAATGCCCTAAAAGGTACCATTGCATTATTCTGTATTTGAGATCAATTTCTGGGAACCCCCAACCAGAATTTGATTGCAGATAGAATGCTAGAGAA
This sequence comes from Asterias amurensis, assembly GCF_032118995.1. Lineage (NCBI taxonomy): Eukaryota > Metazoa > Echinodermata > Asteroidea > Forcipulatida > Asteriidae > Asterias > Asterias amurensis. The sequence goes on from NC_092651.1 coordinate 9,033,125, forward strand.
ACTATGCCCTTGAAATCAACGTGATTGTGTGATTAATATGCACTCATGTCAAACACGAGGGTACACATCGGCAAATATTACGAAAATTGGAAGTTGTTCCTGGCTTCTACAATGCCCATAGAAGAAGCTAGTTATGACACTTGCGTACTATGCTAAATTTAAAATCATTATTGTTACAATATTTTGCTGTTAATTTTTCTTTTCTACAGGTGCTCGAAGCAATAGAGAAAGGTCGTACAATGACCGTCGTGATGACCGCCGGGACGATCGGCGTGATAGTGAACGGCACCGTTCCCACTCCAGAAGCCGGTCCAGATCGCGGTCACGTTCCCGGTCTCGCAGTGGATCCCCGGCACCGCCGAGTGGGTCGGTGTTAAACAGCGTCATCACAGTTGTAGGAGGAAGTCAGGGGGACCAGCCCGGCATGAAACCAATGGTTAGGGATAGATGCAGGGACTATGACGGTGAGTGTTTCAGGCCTGAATGCTTCGTTTTTGAAAGATCAAGGGCACCAAGGCATTTTCTCCTTGGTAAAGGGCACCTTATTGACCCCTTGCATGCGCGTCACACGCGGCGACTGTACCTTGCTTACCATTTTGGTGGTCAATAGGTTTACGTGTAAACGCTGCGGTGCCTAAAATGCGCACTTCACTGACTATCGCACAGAGTGACGCTGCCCACCAATATGGTGCATCCATGATTATTCGATTATGACGTCAGGTGAAAGGGATAAATAAGGAAATTGTAAATTTCTACTGGAGCACCAAGGCAATGACCAAGGGCATCAAGGCAATGACCAAGGGACGTAGAGGTAATCGCCTTCATTGTCTTTGTGGGGTATCAGACTAAGTGTTTGCTGCAATTTCATGTTGTTTTGGAAGTCACAGGGCTTGAATTTGGGATCGAGTTCCACAAGTCCAGTGGTTTTAAAGAACTTATTTTGCAGTGAAATCTTTGTGGTCAACGATCAATCAACAACACACATTGAACAAAATATCCTGAAGACCTTTTCGCAAATACCCATTGCCCAAGCACTAACTGTTGAATGAGGTGCATGCTGGTCTAACTAGGGATAAAACTTGATCGCTAGCTAGACCAGCATGCACCTCATTCAATGCCTACAGCGCATGTACCGAGTATTTATGGGCTTTATGAGCTTTGCCCTCTATTGGCCAAAATTGTTGATGCTTGAATAGCCTTAATCCAGGGCTGTGTATAGTACATAAACCACAGGCATGTGCCACGTTCTTTACTCGGCTATTGAAAGTGTACCGAGTTGGAGTCTAGCCAAGATTTCATATGAGTATGTTCGTTATCAACAGGCCAATCGCAGCGTGTTGAATTATGGTTAGGTTGGACTTTGGACCTGGTCTATTGTATGCACATTACACCATTAAGTGATTTTGCACCATAATCAACACAGGGACTTGCATTTTATCAGAAATTAACACAACACAAGTAAAACAAATTCAGAATTAGTTTGGTTTAAATTCACACACAACTAGGAAAAAGAGCAACTTGATTAAATGCCCTAAAAGGTACCATTGCATTATTCTGTTTTTGAGATCAATTTCTGGAAACTCCCAACCAGAATTCGATTGCAGATAGAATGCTAGAGAATCAACGTCCTTGAAATCAACATGATTGTGTGATTAATATGCAGTCATGTCAAACACGAGGATACACATCATTTGGAACTATCTACAGCCGATTTCACGAAACACTAGGATTAATCCTAACTCTAGTTAGGAGGAGTAACCCGTCCTAACTTAGGATGGGTTCAATGTGTCCTACGTATCTGGATACGGAACTGAACCCGTCTTAAGTCCTAAGATTAATCCTAAGTTAGGAAGAGTTTGGTGAAATCGACGGCTGGACCCATAACTCCTGACATTATATGCTCCAAAATCTGCTTTGTGCTGAATGGTGTTTTTTTTTGTTTCTACAGAGAAAGGTTTCTGCATGAGAGGAGAGCTGTGTCCATTCGACCACGGGAACGATCCAGTAATAGTTGACGACGTCAACCTACCCAAGATGCTGAACCCAACCCCACCCCTACCAGCCCAGCCTCCACCCTCCCAACCTCCACCCCCTCACATCAACCCCGGCATGCAGCCACCAGGCATGCCCCCAGGCATGCCCATGCCGCCGAGGTTACCACCCCCTCCTCCTGGAGCGCCGTTCCGCCCTCCATTCATGCCCCCTGGGCCACCGCCACCGGGGCAGCAACAGCATGGACCACCGAGGATGATGGGCCCCATGATGCCACCCAACTCCCATGGGGAACCTTTCCTCAACATGCCCCCCATGGGTCCCCCCACCCCACATGCTGAGAGGCCTACCACCCATGTCCAGGGCTGATGGGATGCCACCAATGCAGCGTGGACCTCCTCCCCCAATGACAAGAGGTCCACCGCCACAAAATATGAGAGGTCCTATGCCCCCACGAGGCCCGCCAGGTAATTTTTGAATCTTTCTCCTAAACCCTTCTGACTGAGAACAAGTAGCTTAGAATTAAGTATAAGCAAAAAGTAAACTTGCTGATGCAATCATGTATTTGATCTCTTTTCAGGGAGTGTTGGCTCTAAAAAAGATCCGGTTTGGTCTTGAGGTGTCGAACAGAATACTCTGCTCGTCTTTTCATAAACACCAAGACCAAACCAGTTCTTTCAGAGCTAACACTCACTCAAAGGAGATTAAATACATGGTTGTACCCGCAAGTTGACTATTTATTAATAGTTATTTCTTATTATTCACACCATGCAAAGCTTCGAACATCGCTTATCAAGTTGCTTGTTATCATTAATGTGTCATAGGCTCTGACAGTACTAACATTTGGTTCTTACAGCACACATATCGCAGTTGCTAGATCAAGGCACTTTATCTTATCATTTTCCCTGCTCATCATAAAACTTATCAATCTCCTGGCGATGACTAGTATACACATAATGAATGTTTATGAGTGCAATGGTGCAAATATGTTCATGAGTTGAAAGATGGAATGTTCTATTCAACGAGGCGGAGCCGAGTTGAATGGAACATTCCAGCTTTCAACAAATGAACATATTCGCACCATTGCACGAATGAAAAACATTCATTATTTGTTTTATATACATCCAAGTAGATCTTTGTCATTTTGATTGAAAGATACAACTTTCAAAACAAACAAAGCGTAGGCCTACAATTTTTAATTGTAGGAGCCGAATGCTAGTAATTTTACTAATATGCCTTGCAGTAACACTGCTGCGTTACCAAAGACACGCGCATGCAGTGATGTTTTTACTCAGCTTTTTCGTTCCATCCGAAAAGTACCATTGCAAGTATGCAACGGTACTTTTCAGATGGAATGAAAAAGCACGGTGAGTGACTCAGCGTGCAATGGTACTTTTATTTGCTACCACGTAACAGACAATCCTCCAATCAAATGGCAAGGATCTGCATGGGTGTTATATAAAGCAAGCTAGTCGAAGTGCTGAGACCATTCAAGAACTCACTCTGCAGTAGTGAAGTTAGTAACAATCCTATATAAGCTGAAGTAGTAGTCCAAGTCGATGTTCGACCTTTTGCCAAGGTAGAAGTTAAAAAGCAGGACGGTTCTCTTCAGAACTGAGAAGTCTCCCGCGATCCGAAAATCTACTCCGCTGTAGTAGAATATACAGCAAGACAGTTAGCAAGTAGAAACACACATGGTGTTACCGCAAACCAAATATACACTGATCTTTGCGAAAAATTGTACCCACGCAGATAATCAAATACTTCCGGGTGATTAGAAACAATAATAGTTGAGTGTTCTCGACTGCTTGGCAGCAGCGCACCATTATTTTCAACTAAAAGATATGTTTCTTAAAGGGAAAGGAAAGCCTGGTCCATACTTCCTGCAAATGCGATATGAATTTGACGTCACAAACAGTTGAAATGGGCTCAACGCCTGCGAAGCATTTGCTGTGAAAACAGCCCCCATACGTAAAAATTTGCTTCAGAAATATGACATAGGAAGAAAAACCACGTTGAGGGCTCACTCTTGAATGTTTATTATGGTTTTTATGTATGTAGGTCAAGACAGAAACAATCTGAGGATGGAGCGACCCCCCGGGCCTCCGCCTCTCCGTTTTCCACCCCCTAATCAAGAAGGTAATTTAGACCCCGCCATGATATGCATTCACTGATATATGCGCATTTACTAAATGACAACAGGGGAAGGACCTTGCTCAAATAGCATGTCAACCAAATAAAATATGGGCTTAAAGACAGTGGACACTATTGGTAATTGTCAAAGACAAGTTTACACACTTGGTGTATCTCAACATATGCATAAAATAACAAACCTGTGTAACGTTGAGCTCAATTGAGCTCAATTGGTTGTCGAAGTTGCGAGATAATAATGAAAGAAAAAGCACCCGTTTGCTTTCAGATGCTTGATTTCGAGATCTCAAATTCTAAACTTGAAGTCTCAAAATCAAATTTGTGGAAAATTACTCTTTTCTCGAAAATTACGCCACTTCAGTGGGAGCTGTTTCTCACAATGTTTTATCAGTAAGGTTTTATGCTAATAATTATTTTGAGTAATTACCAATAGTGTCCACTGCCTTTAAAAGGTTTGGGTACCTTATGTACGACACACAACACATAAGTCCACAGTTTTCTAGCTTCAGCAAGAAAATATTACATCAACAAATTTCTGCTTTAGAAACCATCAAAACCCCCAAAAAAATTAGCAAAACAACAGTCACATTTGCGTTAGTAACGTTTGTATTTCTGGTTAGTACAATTGTTTGGAACAGTGTTAAGTTTCTGTGCTTAAAGACACTGGACACTATTAGTAATTGTCAAAGACCAGTCTCCTCACTTTGTGTATCTCAACATGAGCATAAAATAACAAACCTGTGAAAATTTGAGCTAACTTGGACATCGATAACTATGAAAGAAAACAATGTGAGAAATGGCTCCCTCTGAAGTAACGTAGTTTTTGAGAAAGAATTACTTTCCATTAGTTTGATGTTTAGACCTCAGAATTAGATTTTGAGGTCTTGAAATCGAGCATCTAAAAGCACACAACTTTGTTATTTTATGCACTATGTTGAAATACACCAAGTGAAAAGACTGGTCTTTGACATTTACCAATAGTGTCCAGTGTCTTAAAGCCTGGGCGACTACTGAAATTTGCTACTCGACTAGCCGCACCTCAAATAGTTTAATTCCCAAATTTTATTTGGCAGGCGTAATATAGTGAAATTCATGCTGAAAGGATTGAAGGATTATGTCACTGAGGTCTGATTGTGTTATGTAAATGCATTATGTTGCGTGTATAGTTGTGAGCGACACAATTGGATCACCAAGCAGGTAGTCCCAACTATTTTTTGTAGTAGTCGTGGCGTCATGATTAACTAAGTAGTTGAATAAACAGTAGTCGTGACTTGACTAAGCAATCAATAGTCGCGACTTTGACACTAGTCGTACTAGTGGCCCAGTCTTATTTCCATTGCTTCTGTGTTTTTGCACTTCAGGACCACCAAGGCACCTACAACCGCGACCCAACAGGCCCCCCATGCCATTTCAGCACCCACCCAGGATGAACATGCCAAGGGGCCCCCCTCCTGGACAACCAAGGGGCCCCCCTCCTGGACAGCGCCAACGGTTCTCTCCACCCCGGGGTAAAGTTGTTTTCTCTTTTTAATTCCCAGCTGGATATTGAGGCATCTGCAGCCGATTTCACAAAACTTTACGCAGCTGCATAAGTCCACTTGCGCAACGTTTATGGTGCAAGTGTTATAGACCACTGCAAAGTAGAACACCATCAAACATGAATGAGTGGTCATGAAGCTCGGTATTCTATTGGTTAACAGTTTCTGCCCAAACCTGCCCAAACCTTAGTCAGTTTCCCGAATTCGTTTACATGACACCACCATTAGCCCCCTCAAGGCGTGACGTTTCCTCCGATGTGCTATGTGAACCAGTAGTGTAAGTACGCTCATGCAATGTGAATCTACATGCTTCATTTGAAGGCTCAAAAAAAAAAAAATCTTTTTGTCCCGGTTACAAATACATCACTCTGACTTGTCACACGAGGCAACTTTTACAGGCAACTTGGAGGCAACTAACTGCAGTTATTTTTCAAACATTGTCTTACAATCCACAGGAAAAATACGTGAACATTAAAATGTGACTGTCTTTTCTTTTTGGAAATTGCCTGGAACTGGTTGCCTATAAATTGCCACGTGTGACATGGCCTTTATTGATCAACTTCTCTAGAACTGAGGATACTGTTTCCAGAATATCCTTGAAATCTTATAACTCCCGGGGTGACCAACAGGTGGAAATGCCCTCATTTCATAACGCCTCCTAAAACTTTTATCCTAGTGTCCAAAATTTGTTTTTGCCCTGCAATATTTTCTGAAGTTTCTCACTGGGCCCAATTTCATAGAGCTGCTAAGCACAAAAATTTGCTTAGCATGAAATTTCGCCATTGGTAAAAACAGGAGTACCAACCGAATTTCCATTTTGTTGCATTTCCTAGCTAGTTGTATTCAGCTGTTGTTTGGTTATCTTGCAAATCACGTAGAAATTCGGTTGGAAAATCCTGTTTTTATCAAGGCAAACATTTCATGCTAAGCAAAATTTTGTGCTTAGCAGCTCTATGAAATTGGACACTGGTCACTAATTGTAATGTATTTGATGTTATTTAGGGGAGTCACAGCAGCCCCCACCTGATGGCTACAATCCAGAGAATCCTGCCCTTGATGCGTCACCATTTTACGCCCCCCGAGCCAACCTGCGGACCTTAGTAGGGGTGCAAACTGTACCACTTGCTGACAAAAAGGGTAAGGAATAACACCACCTCCCTCCACAATTTTGCCTTAGGCCCGGTTCATACTTTCTGCAAATGCAATACAATTTTTACGTCACGGGGCTGTTTTTGCAGTGAATGTTTCGTGGGAGTTGAGCATGACAGTAATAATACTAATAATAATGGCTTCTTATATAGCGCTCAGGTCCGTCACGCAGTGACGCTCATCGCGCTCCAACATTATTACCCATGGGGTGGATTTCACAAAGAGTTAGGACAAGTCTTATCTCAAGTTAGGACCAGTTACTCGTCCTAACTTGGGACTATCCATGCAATTTGTGTATCTCCTAGGACTAGTCCTAAAGTTAGGATTAGTCCTAACTCTTTGTGAAAACGTCCCCTAGTCCCTGGGAGTATACAGCCCTGTGCAACAAATGCGCTACTCGGCTAGATCAATTCCAAGAACCATCTGTGCCCTCACAGGTACCCGTTTACCCCGGGGTGGAGTGAAGCACAAGTCAACTGTTGAGAACTATCCATTGCGAATTTGTGACATAAAACTTTGTATCCCATTGGTAAGGAAGTATGAACCAGGCTTCATACTGGGTTTTTTGTGACAAGTAAAAAATATGGCAGTCGACGACGAGAACTCATCAGGCTTGTGGAATTACTCCTAAAGGAATGCTACAAAAATATCTTGAAAATGAGGATGCACAACACATTGTTACATTTAAGAATTGTGGCCTATTTTTCCGTGAATGTTTTGTCTACCTGCAGTTTTTTAATTCATTAATTTTCAATTGTTTGGTAGATACGTGCGCCATATAAGACTTTGGTAACATATATTATACTTGATTTAGTTTTATACAACGATTCATTTTGTCTGTCAATCCAAGAACTAAACAGTCATTTTATTTTATTTGTTCCTGTCAGATATTGAAGAGCTTGAGGCAGAAACTAAAAAACTAGAGATGGTGAACACTCGTACTGTACTCGTCGACTCTCCACAATCAACGAAAGATCCTTCTGCCGGTGACTCAAGGAATGTTGTTGCTTCTGCGACCTCTTATCCCGCAAGCCGAAAGAGGCCATACGAGCCTGACACGTCTGCCCAGGGTCAAGACAGTGGGGCGTCACCGAGTAAAATGATGCCAGACTCCACGAGGAAGGTGATCAGTGGCGGAGAGTGGCGGCCAAAGAAGACAAAGATCACCCCAAACAGTAGGACCTTGGAGATCAAGAAAATACCAAGGGAGTTGAATAGCATCGCCAAACTGAACGAACATTTCCAGAAGTTTGGCGTTATTAAGAACCTACAGGTGGGATGATAATAGTAATATTAATTGATATTTAAACATGTAGCACTTTACACACCCGAAGGGTGTCTCAAAGCACTTCTAGCATTGGTCACTGGGCCTTTTAATTCTTTCCTTAAACCAGCTCGGCTCCCTAGGAGTATAGAGCCTGTGCAACAAGTATGCGCTACTCAACTAAATCAATCACAAGAACCATCTCTGCCCTCACAGGTACCCATTTACCCCTGGGTGAAGAGAAGCAATTATAGCGAAGTGTCTTGCTCAGGGAAACAACTGTCACGACCGGGATTCAAACCCACACTCTGCTAAAGAGAAACACCAGAGCTTGAGTTCGGTGCTCTTAACCGCTCAATTTTCGCCGCTAACCCGTAAAATATGCTTGCCGTAAGCACAGAATTCCCTGCTTCCGTAAGCTCCGATTCTGTGCTTACGTTAAGCAGAGCCATGAAATTGGGCCCAGAAGGCAACTCAAGCTTCAAGACCTGTTACCAATTTCATGGTTTCAGTGCAAGCGCCGAATTTCTGCGCTAGCTGTGAAAGTGCAGAATGCCTAGTAATGTGGAGTATGCACAAGCACAAGCCAAAATTCCATTCTTACTCGTGAAATTTGCTTGACGCAAGTGCAGAATTCCCTGCTCCCGTAAGCACCGTTTCTTTGCTTATGGTATTCAGAGCATTGAAAATGGGCTCGGCTTACTCTCACCAAACGCTTCTCAAAAAGCTCTTTTAACATTCCTCCCGAGCAGACCATTATTTGTTGTTGATTCTTTTTCTTGTATTTTCTCAGAATCTTCTGGTACCGGTTCAGACATGGACTTGGCTCTTGTCATGAAATCTGAACCAGTTCTAAAAAATAGTGGAACCACTCAAGCCTTTCCAGTACTCGGTCTTTAAAAGAAGTTCACCTTAATGATAATGTTTGTTTGCTTTCAGGTTGCGTTTGGTGGACAGCCTGACGCTGCACTGGTTACTTACAACACGCATCTTCAAGCGAGGGCAGCACACAACTCGATTGAGGCTGTTCTGAACAATCGATTCATCAAAGTGTTCTGGCACAATGAAAACCAGGTAGGATAATCGCGATTAATTAAATTTGACATCATCAGTCTTCAAACACTGTCCAATTTATTGAGTACTACCTGGGGAAGTAGGAAATTGGCCGGGACTACAGTGGAGCAAGAGGACTTCTCATTATTAAAGGAACACTTTGCCTTGGATCGGTCGATTTGGTCTTTGAAAAGCGTTTGTAACCGTTTGTTATAAAATGCATATTGGTTAGAAAGATGTTTTTAAAGTAGAATACAATGATCCACACATATTTGCCTTGAAATTGCGTGGTTATCCTTTTACTTTGCCAACCAACACGGTCGGCCATTTATGACTCCCATAAATGGCCGACTATGTTTGTTTGGATCATTAAAATATCTTTCTAATCATATGCATTTAATAAAAAACGATAACAACTGCTTTTCAAAGACCAACTCGACCGATCCAAGGCAACGTGTTCCTTTAACTTCACTGCCATAGAGTTGTTTCTAGGTGGTCTCAGCGTATTGACTAGCCTGCTCTACATGAAGTCATCAGCAATTGTTGGCGATTTTCCCCAACTGCATGTTTTTTTCCCCCAGAACTTTGTGGAGTTTCTTGAGTAATCCTTTCCTTTGAAAGTACCGATGAATCCTGACTTTGAAAAAAGACAAAGACAACAAAGGTTCTAGTAATAAAACTTGGGGCTTGTTATCTTGTGGGAAAATATGAGTATGCACTCGCTGTGATCTGTAAAACCTCGACCATAAGCCACGGTCGATAATCTGCCATGGTATGCTTGAGTCTCAGGGGTGGATTTCACAAAGAGTTAGGACTAGTCTTATCTCGAGTTAGGACCAGTTACCCGTCCTAACTTAGGACTATCCATGCAATTTGTGTATCTTCTAGGACTAGTCCTAAGTTAGGACTAGTCCTAACTCTTTGTGAAATCTACCCCTAAACACTTAGGTTTTCCTTCTTGAGCTGATAACAATGATAAACAACAGTTGGAGACTGTCCTGTCTTGTATACCACAACAACCCCTGGAAATAGAGACATTACGAGCATGAAATCCAGTACCTTCTGTCCATTTGGCATGTGCAGGTGAAGTTACACGTCAGCCATCTGAGTGACTGCAAAACAAATTGAGATTGCTTCGAAGTTCTAAGCAAAAAATTGGGTGAAAGGGCAATCCAACATGTTTTTTTTGGGGGGGGGCCTAATTACCAATTGTGTACCTTCCCTTTAAAGTGGTTTTGGTTGGCAGCTAAATTTATGGGCGACTGCGTTTTTTTTTATTCATGTTCAACGCCTTGTTTGGGATTCTTAGTTGGATTTTCATTTGGCACAAACTTGTATTCATTTACAGGATGGTAGTGAATCAGCCCCTAGTGGATCAGAGAAACCATCCATCAAAGACCGATTGGGAATCCCAACCAAAGACCAGCTGACATTCATCAAGAACAAACCTGAAGCCAGTGCAGAGAGGGTAAGTCTTGTACTTTGTTTGTTTGTTTGTTTGTTTTTAAATGATTTTCTGGTCAAGGGAACTCGGAAAACTTCCACAAGTAGTTTTATCTTCCAGTATGCCCTAATCCTCCACTCAGATGCTCGAACTACTCCCAGTTTTTATAGTGCACTCTGCGAATTGTGACTGTCAATGCGTCACGCTCCGCATATGGTCAGTGCAAAAGTTACATTCTAAACTTTGTGCACGCAAAAACAAAAACATAACCTAACCTCATTGACTTAATGCGGCTGGAAGATAAATTTGTGCGGCCTCGTGGGATATGGGGCGCTGAAGCGCTAGATTTTCTTGAATTCCACTTGCGCTTGTGTGATAACTTATGATAAACACCAAGCTGGCAACAGCAAATCTACCTCATACAAACATTGGTTTAACGTCTATGAATCTGAATTGCACAAATCAAGAAACTGTGACTCAATAACTAGACAACAATACTTATTCTAGTCATTGTGAAATCAGCGGATAGCTTGGTTTGAACCTACAACCTTCTGATTGCAAGTCCTGTAGTCTAACTACTTGACCAGGGGTTCTTGGGCCAAGCTAGCAAGTATTAAAGAACACTCAAGTAGGATTTAAAACTTTGTATGGTGGGAGTATAATCAGGCGGGTTTTGTGATAGCAACTTTTATAAATCTCTCATGAAAAGTGGTGGCATTTAAGCAGCCCCCATCAACAGAGTCCAGCATTCCTTCTGAAGACGATCAGTTGGTTGTCCTGGCCTAATTTTGTACAAGGTCCCTTACACAATGAGTCAGCACATCATCGCTGTTGAACTTGTCTCACACTAAACGCTCTGGGCATATTATTGGAAATTTGTTTACTGCAACCCCCTTCCCCCTAATAATCACGTTTTTATCCCTTTAAACAAAGCAGGTTGTTGTCACCAAAGGCTCAGGAACTAGCCTGTCCAAAACTGTGTACAACCCAGCGGCGCTGAAGTTAACATCCAGCACCCCATCAGCCCAGGCTGCTTTCCTGGCAGCCAGTAAGGTGTCGGCAGCCAAGGAGGCTGTACGTAAGAAGCATGACGACCAGCGTAAACAGATGCAGAAGAAGCAGATAGAGATCCGCAAACAGAAGCAGACGCTTCTTGTCAAGCTTATTCAACAACAGAAGGTTAGTTTTCACAGTTCTGCTGACTTTTTTTGTCTTCCTTTTTACCATGCAAAACTGGAGGTTTATGGTTTTTTTTTTATGGGCCGAAGGCTGCATTTGTAAGTCATCTTGACCCGATTTAACCTGGACTTCCAGTTCAAACGAGTTAAAAGTTTTATTTTGAAAAAAGGTACTGGTGAAATTTCTTCAACAATGCATTCAATCACAATTTGAAACAAGGGTGGGTTTTTCCGTTGTTATCTCCCGATTCCGATGACCGATTGAGCCTAAATTTTCACAGGTTTGTTATTTTATATAGAAGTTGTGGTACACAAAGTGTGGGCCTTGGACAACACTGTTTACCGAAAGGGTCCATTGGCTTTAATATCTGTTTATTGTTCATCTGTACATATTTTTCCAGAAACTTGCGCATAATAAATGAATAAATGAATAAGTGGGTAAGTAATTGGGAGAAAATAGGGAGACCGCCAACATAGGGCTAGATAAGATAAACCCAGTTGGCAGAGTTCAGGCACGATAATTTGGAGGTTGCAGGCTCAAGTCCCTTTCTAAACCATTTTTCTTTGTTCAACCTATTATTATTTATTATTGGTTGTTGCAACCAACACACGTCTAATTGTTATATTTTTTCTTTCGGTTGAATAGTCGTTTCTTGAAAAGCTTGAGAATAAGAGCCTCCCTGCAGAGAGTCGTGCTGAAATCATGGGCTTTATCAAGAAGCTGTCGGAGCAAGTGGACAAGACGAAGAAAGAGTTGGAAGTCAGGCCACGTCGCAAATCACAAACTGAGGTTTGAAATTATTATTATAAAATCTTTTTTTGTCATTTGCTGCCCAGTGCTGACTGGTTTCAGTGATGACAACTTTTAAGCCTTTTGCGATTTAGTGTGTGGTGCCATTACTTGATTGATAGGCAGTGAACACTCAAATGGGATTGTCCAGTCTAAACGACAGTGTTGCTATATCACATGCTTCATAGAAACCTGCAAGCTAGAGCAAGTTCCAGTGTGCACCATGAATAACTTAAGGTTGACTATTTTGACTCGAACCCAGGCTAGTCAACCAGTGGTTAACTACTGTGGTCAACCATTAGGGACCAGCTTCGAGTAGCCCTGGGCGAATTATTTGAATATCCGGTTAATGGCGAATAGGTTTTCCTATCCGTAACCGCGAATGCCTTTTTTTTTCTTAACCGGATATCCGCATAGGGCGCGAATACCTACTTATAAACCGGATAGTTCTGTAATTACAACCAAGTAAGCGAATATTCTTTAATATCCGAATATCCGCGAACGTCGGGCAAAAATTGATATGAATGTTTTGTCTGAATCCTTATGAAACTTCTATTAAGACAGCATAAAACAGCATAAACTAAGTATTTAACTATGCTCACCTCCATGAAGAGTTAAAACAATGACATTTCTGATGTAATTTGTTCAAAGATTACAAAAGTTTTCCTTCACGTAGAGTCAATCACGATCAAAAGAAAAGTCGCCATCTTTAAATTAGATCCGGTCATTTTTATGAATGAACCGAGTGACACTGTCTAAAACTAATATCAATCCGCCCATAAGATCTCATTCACAAACGAACAGCACCCGCTAGCGGCGAAAAAACTATTCGAATATCCGGTTAGTTTCGGATAGTTGGCCAGCGGTATCCGAATAAAAAAATTTCACTATTCGCCCAGCACTAGCTTCGAGCCCATGGTTTCTTCACTGGTCTCAATAGCCTGTTCCATGCTAACATGTGCAAAGCGCAGATGGATCCACTATAGCGAAAAGGTGGAAGGCAATGGTGTGCTTAATTGAATACAGTGGTACCGCTGGTTGACTAGGCTTCCAAACAAATCAATTTGAGTGAGTTGCTGGTCAATAGTCGACTAAATGTGTGGCACTCGAACTTGCTCCTAGATGGTGCCTTGCCTCAGTGCCCCCTTAAAGGCACTAGGATCTTTCTGTAATACAATGCTTATGAATTGCATATCTGTTTGTTGACAGTGCCAGAAGGAGTTACTAGACACGGAGCTAGAGTTGTACAACCAGCAGTGTGATGGTGGGGACGCTACTGAACTTTACAAGAGGGTCGCTCAACTACGTAAAGAAATCAAGACCCGCAATGCATCACTTAGCTACATGAACGTGAGTCAACCCAAAAGTTTTACTCATCAATATGAGTTGTTGTTGTTGTCGTGTTGTTGTTGTTGTTGTTGTTGCTGTTGTTGTTGTTGTTGTTGTTGTTGTTGTTGTTGTTGTTGTTGTTGTTGTTTTTTCTGTGAAAATAATGACGTTCTTAAGTTTATGATTTGTGGTGAGCTTTGTTCATGTTCATAACATTCATATTTCAATATATGTAGTCCAAATCAGCGATTGTAATTTTATTTTTTATTTTGACAGTATTTCAAAGCAGTATTTGCTTAACACACATCAATTAAAACATGAGTAGTATGCATTTGTCATTCTTGATCCCTGATGCAAACTTTTGTATCATCTGACATCCACTGCTAAACTATATAGGATTCAAACTGTTACTCAAGCTCTGGGCCTAATTTCATGGAGCTGCTTGAAGCACAAAAATTTTGCTTAAGCCAAAAAATCCTTGTTAAGTTAAATCAGATTACCGGCCAAGACTCCACTCCATTGTTATGCTAAGTAAACAGCAGCTAAATACCTGTGTATATTGCAGGGAATTTTGGCCTGTAACATGTGTAAAATAAGCAAGCTATTAGAGTGCTTAAGCAAATTTTGTGTTTAAGCAGCTCTAAGAAATTGGAGTAGCAGAAACACGCTGGAAAGGCAAAGGGATGGTAGACCTTGAGAGAGGACGAAAATTTATATTCTCTGGTGCATCCAAACAAGGCCAAGCAGGTGTAGGGGTTCTCCTTAATGACAGTGCTTATAGGTCTATCATAAGCTATGACACTGTTAATGAGCGCATCATTTCCATCAGATGCAGAGGCCAAGGACCAAACTTTACCCTATTTCAAGTCTATGCTCCAACTTCAACTTGTTCAGAGGAAGATATTGAAGACTTCTATAACATCCTCCAAGCTAAAGTAGAGTCGGTGCCAAAACAAGACATTTTAATTATAGCTGGAGACTGGAACGCCAAAGTTGGTCAGGACTTTGAAACCTGGAGTCCTAGTATTGGCAAACATGGCTATGGCAGTATAAACGATCGGGGAGAACGCATTCTACATTTCTGCAAGGAAAACAAGTTAATTGTGACCAATACTTATTTCAAACATAAAGCATCCCGCAAGTGGACCTGGATATCACCGGATCATAAAACCAGGAATATGATAGACTTTATCTTAATCAGAGATAGGTGGAAGACATCTGTAGAAAACACCAGAACATTTTTGAGTGCCGATGTTGGGTCTGATCATAACCTTCTGATGGCCAAGATCAAAATCAAGTTTAAGATGGAGCCAAAGGCACTTAAATGGAAGAAGTGGGACCTCCACAAACTCGCTGATCTGGAAGTAAAGCAAAGGTTTCAACTACAAATTAAAAACAGATTCTGTGTCCTTGAAGACGAAGTCGACACTAGAGAAATGGATACAGATGCACTCATCCAACACACTAACAACATCATAAAGGAAACAGCAGATACAATCCTCAGTATCAAAATCAAAGAGAAAACCCTGGATTTCTGACGCAACCCTTGACCTGACCGCCCAACGGCGTAAAGCAAGAAAGGAAGCTCTGAAAGATCATGACCGGCGGCGATTGTACAATGAGCTGACAAGAAAAGTCCAAAAGAGCCTGAAAGGTGACAAGGAGAAGTGGTTTAATGACAAGTGTCAGCAAATAGAAAACAACATGCAACAGAACAAGAGCAAAGAAGTCTTCAGCACTATCAAGATCATAAACAAAGGCCTTGACAGACAACCGATGACCAAGTGCATTCGCAACAAGCAGGGTGAACTACTATCAAACGCAACAGAAATTAAACAACGATGGTTTGAATACGGTCAGACACTATACAACCATAAAACTGGGGCAGATCCATCAGTCTGTGCAGACATGCCATCAATGCCTACTGACAGCGAACATTCAATACTCCGGTCTGAAATAGTGGAAGCTATTCACAAGCTTAAAGCAGGCAAATCTCCGGGAACAGACGAAATACCAGGCGAACTACTAAAGATGGGAGGCGATAAAATGATCGACACGTATCATCGCATTTGCAACAATATATGGACATCTGAAAGGATTCCGGATGAGTGGACAAAATCTATCATGGTCACATTACCAAAAAAGGGAGACACCAGTTGCTGCGAGAACCATAGGACCATCAGCCTTATCAATCATGGCAGCAAAATTCTCCTAGAGATAATAAAAAGGCGCATGAAACCATATGTCGAAGCTATTCTGTCAGAAGAACAGGCAGGTTTTCGAGTGGGCCGCAGCACAGTGGAACAAGTTTTTGCCCTAAGACTCCTCATCCAACACCGATTAGAGAAACAAGGTGGAAAGGATTTTGCTGTGTTTGTCGACTACACAAAAGCATTCGACCGTGTATGGCACTTTGGTTTGTTTGCTGTCTTGCAACAATATGGTGTCCCTGGAAAACTAATCAACATCATTAAGGATCTGTACAACAAGGCTAAGAGCTGCATCAGGATAAGCAACGAACACACCGACTGGTTTCTAACTACTATAGGGGTGCGGCAGGGTTGCCTGTTATCTCCTGACCTGTTCAACTTTTTCTTGGAGAATATCCTGACAGAGGCTTTTGCTGAGTGTGACCAGTGTGGGATTAATGTAGACGGGTACAGACTGCAGGATCTACGCTTTGCAGACGACATCGCTCTGATAGCAGAGTCAGAAGCTGATCTCCAGAATTTACCTGACAGAGTGCATGACACCAGCAATAAGTACGGAATGGAGATCAATGTACCAAAGACCAAAGTAATGGTTTTCACACTCGATGATCAAGACACAACATCAAACATCACAATCAATGGTTCAGCACTGGAGCAGGTGTCACAGTTCAAATACCTTGGTGTGACTCTGACACCATCCAACGACTCCTCCTGTGAGATCAAACAGAGGCTGATGCTAGCATCTGTGGTACTTGGAAAACTTCAAAGAATTTGGCATGACAAATACGTAACACAAAAAACAAAACTGCGGCTCGTGAATGCACTGGTTTATCCAGTTCTTCTGTACAGCGCAGCAGCCTGGACCATCAGGAAGGCAGACCAAAAGAAGTTAGAAGCTTTCCAAATGCGCTGCCTGCGCAAAACCCTGAACATCTCCTGGCAAGACAAGGTGCGAAATGAAGAGGTGTGGAGGAGAGCGTCAGCTGGTGGTAACCCACCAGAGTTGATCACTTCACGCATCCACAACATCCAACTTTCCTGGTTTGGCCACATAGTGAGAATGAAAAACAGCAGACTTCCAAAATGCATCCTTCTTGAAACAGTAACTGGAAAAAATAGACGGGGTAGGCCTCGGAAGAGGTAGGAAAACGACATCATCATGAACAGCACCTTCTACCTGGAACATCAAAGAGCGCAAGATAGGCAAGAGTGGAAAAAGAAAATTCGTAGAGCCAACATCCTGCGGGATACAGTGCAAGATTGATTGAGAAGAAATTGGCCCCTAGTGTGTCCAATTGGCTGAGTGTGTTGTGTAATGCATGTAAAAGAACCCAGTGCACTTATCGTAAAGAGAAAGAGTTTGCCTCGGTCATCATGGTTTTTATTTATTCCTTAAGTATAATCACTAAAGGATACAAAAGCTTTTGTGATAATATTTGATTTAAACATTGTACCTTCTTGTTATTACTTCACAGGCACAACAAGCAGCAAGGGGGGCGTCGGCTAGAGGGCGTGGGCGAGGTCGGGGGCACAGCCGCCCACGGCGAATGAGTCACTCTACCACAACGATTGACAAACGCCCCAGGGAGCTGACCATCAGTGGGTTTGAATCGGACGACAAAGATGAAGTCTTGACATATTTCAGTGTGAGTATCTGTCTGATTAGAATCTGTGTTTCAACGAGTTAACCAGCAGCTGATTTCACGAAACGCTCGGATTAATCTTATCTCGAGTTAGGACGAGTAACCCCTCCTAACTTAGAGTGGGTCCTTAGATTAATCCTAAGTTAGGAAGAGTTTGATGAAATCGACGGGAGGGTCTAAAAGTTGTCTGTGCATAAGAGACTAAAGGCTGGATCACACAAGACAAGGTGTGGGTCGTTGATCCGCCATTTCATATTCGTTTTCAACAGTCCGAGTGTGCTTCAGGAAGATGACTGTAAGAACAAAATACAAGCGATAAAATTATGTGAATGTCAATACCAAAACACCTCCAGCCCTAAAGCACTAGAGAGCTGTCGATATTACAAAACCGACCCCCTGAAACGACCTGAAACGATCCCCCTTTGAAGTAGTATAATTTTAGGAGGTAACTTTCCACCCCAAAATTTGTATTTTAAAATAGCTTCAGGCATGAAGCCTTTCTCAGGCATCTCGAAGCACACAATTCTATGCAAGAAGGGTATTTTTTCTTTCATTATTTTCTTGCAATTTTGATGACCAATGGAGCCCAACTTTTTACAGGTTGGTTACTTTCTGCATATGTTGGGGTATACCATGTGAGGACACTGGTCTTTGACAACTACCAAAAGTATACACTGCCTTTAAGTGACCCTTGCTGGTAATCTGCTAAGACAGGATCTTTCTGTGCTTAGCATCATTAGACAAGTTAGACAAGTCCAACTTGCTTGTGACTCTCATTCCAATATGAAGATCTTGTCCTTGTCGTTTGCCATTGTTATACAGGATCTAGGTGAGATAGAGAATGTGGATTACAACGAGGCCTTAAACACATACACCATTGGGTTCAAGACTCGACAGGAAGCAGAGTTTGTAAGTACTCAATCGGGACTGTAATTTCATCTTTGAAAGGGCAAGGCCATTTGTTTAGTTAGAAAAGGGCATTTCCATTAGAAGAAAATTGAAGTCAATGGGAAACTTTTGAAGGTGCCCAAAGGCCAAAACCAGGGGCAATGGAGGCCATGGTCTCCAGGGCCTACATGTAACTTGAGGCTCCGTACTTTCTGCAAAATGAATTGTCCGCACAGCGCTGTCTTTTTTCCCCCTGGAAGACTCTTTTTTTTTTTTTTTTACTCAAGTATTTTTCAAAGATGAAACCGTTTGCATAGTTCTTAGGTTCGAATCCAACCTAAGTAATATGCCTGTGGATGATTTTCCACAGGACTCGGGGGGAAAGTGCTGATGATTCTGCGCTTCACACACATTGTCATAAGTAATAAGGGAACAACTGTGACAGGACTCAGTCTTTACTGTGTGGTTATGACTGGGTGTGCGTCTGGCTACTGTAATTAACTCACCCATGCTCTGACTAGTTGCTAGTGGCTGGTTTATATCCCTTCAAAAATAAAGATAGCGTGGTCAAACAGTTTTTAGAAAGTAAAAGAGCACTTGAGTAGCTGTTGCTTTAATAAAAAATTGTTGGAGACAACACCCTTTGAAGTTATGTAGTTTTAGAGAAAGAGATATTTTTTCACCATTAAAAATTGATTCTGAGATGGGCTTCATACATGAAGCCTTTCCCTGACATCTGAAAGCAGACAATTCTATGCAACAAAGATGTTTTTCCTTTCATTACTTTCTTGCAACTTTGATGACGAATGGAATTTTCACAGGTTTGTAATTGCATGCATTTGTGGGATACACCAAGTGAGGATACTGGTTTTTGATAACCACCAAAAGTATATACCCTACCTTTAAAGGCAGTGGACACTATTGGTAATTACTCAAAATAAATGTTAGCATAAAACCTTACTTGGTCTCGCAACTTCGATGACCGATTGAGCTCAAATT
Source organism: Asterias amurensis (assembly GCF_032118995.1). Classification (NCBI taxonomy): domain Eukaryota; kingdom Metazoa; phylum Echinodermata; class Asteroidea; order Forcipulatida; family Asteriidae; genus Asterias; species Asterias amurensis. The sequence goes on from NC_092651.1 coordinate 9,052,753, forward strand.
TTTCACAGGCTAGTTATTTTATGCATATGCTGAGATACACTAACTGTAAAGGCTAGTCTTTGACAACTACCAATAGTGTCCACTGCCTTTTAACACTCTCTCAATTAACAATACAGGGAATTCATGGTGTGTTCATTGTTGTTCCCCCCCCCCTACTTCTTAGGCAGCGAAAAAGGGAAGTACCTTTAAAGGGAAACCTCTCCTTATGGTGTGGCATATTCCGAAGAAAGTCGTGTTAGCCACCGAAGAGGCGGAGCCTGATCCAGCCATTGATATCATCGAAGTGGGCGGCGACCTGGACGAAGATGAGGTCAGTCAGTCGTTAACAAACCATCATAGTATAAGTTCATTTCCTCACGAGGTCACGCCACTGCCATGACAATAAGCTATTTTAAGACATGTTGGACACAATACTACGACACTGTTCGGCTTGGGTAGATCTATTCGTATACACCCAAACCAAACCAGCGCACTCCAATAGTGTCCACCATTTCTTGTTTTGATCGCACACTCAACCAGGCGTAGTATTCTTCTAAGTTGATTATGATTTGCGATTTTTTTCTTCTATTTTTTCCTTCTTTTTTGCCTTTGGAAAGATAAGAAAAAAACATACAAAAAGCCTTAAAAGTCTATGGAAGCTTTCACCATGCTTTACATGTATGTCACTTGAAAATTTGCCTCCTTTTTTCCAAGAAACAAATATGCCTGCACTAAGAGTACAAACTTACACGTTTCATAGTATCAAAATCACACAAGAGTAATGGTCAGATATGATGAACTGTTTTGATGTAAGTTGTAATCATACTATTGAAAGTCATTAAGTGTAGGTAGTTAATAACATGGAGAGGTTTCGCAAGAGTGCGGATACAGATACAGCTACAGATATAATAACCGTATCCGTTCACGTCAGCTGCGTGCTGGATTTTGTTTAGAAAACTATAGGTATGTTTCACTTGAGTGCGCTCGCATTCATCAGGAGTGTTTTTATGACTAACATGACCGATAGAGACCCTGTGTTTTATACACTGCATTTTCTCATCGTTTTGCTTGCAAATGACTAACAATTTTCTATCTATATCAAGCATGATACAAGTGAAAGCAATTCCGCTGGAAGTGTTTTTGATCTGGGATAAAAAGACAACTAAAAGTCTATAAAACAGTAATCGTTTTTCTACGACGTGTATGAGCTCCAGTATCCGAGGCCAATGTGTGTGCAAAATAAGATAGTCGCGGATACGCGTCACACACAAAGTGTCGACGTATCGGTATCTGTATCTGTATCCAGACACTTGCAAAACCTCTCTAATGTCCCACATTTCTGATGTTGGAGCTGCTTGAAATTTAGGTTAAGAAACATGACTGTAGTAATGACAACCCCAAAACAACCCCTCCCCCCCTCATCTCCCCCTTGTTGCCCCCATCCCCAAATCACCCCTAACAGGATGCAGTAGACATCAACGATGACGATCTTCTCCTTGATGATGATGAAGAGGATGATGAAGATGCTGAGAGCAGAGGATGGCGAAGATGATCAGAGAAGATTCCACACTCGGAGAAGTCAACCTCCTCCTGCTTCCTTTTGATATGAATTTATAATAAAAATAACCCCGTATATAAGAATCTTTTTCTGAATCCATCAAATTCAAACAGCCCATTTGATTTACCAAACTGGTACAATGTACATTATGAAGGAGTTGACATGGCATTAGATAATTTGATGCACAGCTTATTTGTGGCGCTGACTTGATAGAGAATGTTGGGTTTCCAAACCTGAAGTTGGAGTTTGATGAATTCAGGGACAGAGCTTGTGCATAGTGACATTATTCAAGTTGGGCGCCCTCAACTAGAGGTCAAATGAAGGTTGCTCATTGTCGCGTATACACAGCTGTATGCTTTTCAATGCTTTATCATTGACTTACCTAGATGGCGTCTTGATGACGTCAATGCACAAGGTCCATTGTAGATGTATACACTGAGGTCCTACCAGTTGGTATCGTAGGGGAATGTAAGATCAAAACACACTGACTGTGAGTCAGCAATGAAAGTATGTTCTCTGTCATCACAACATATATCGTAAATGTGGGTTTTCTTTTGGTATTTTTTCACTTAAAACTCATATTAACATGGAAGGTAATTTTACTCTGTTGATTTCCGGAAAGAATTTACAAATTTATTTGTGCTTAGCACAAGGACATTTGCTTAAATCTAGATGATGTCAATGAATAACGTTGTTTTGGTAGGGATGGTGTCGCACTTTGCAGCTTTTTTATAATTTTGTTGTTCTTTTGGCTAGTTCAGCCAAAACCCGCTGAATAAAATGAATCCAACAACATTACCACCCTTTTCAAACTGTGCCCAGTGACCAGTAAATATTAAATTGATTCACCCATAATTTTGTTTTAAATATTAGCACTACCTTGTATCAGTTTTATCTTAAAATTTTGTCTTAAAGTGCTTGTTAAGGGCAATATCAAAAGTTATTAAACTATATAATTGTTGAAAACAATTTATCTTTTTCTTAAAATGGATAAAGAATGAAGATGTATGTAAATGTGTACATTGCAGACATAGTGCTCAACGTACATTATGATTGATGTGGAAACATGAATACACATTGACACAACTTTCTTGCACATCAAGTAAACTACCGTGTCCTATCAAAGCAATAATGAAACACTTGTACTATAGCACATAAAAGTGGTGTCAACATTATTTCTGCTCTCGTCCCAATGAACTCAACTGTCAAAGATAAGTCAAGTTTGTAACCAAAACCAGTAAACCACTAGTTGATAATGTGTTTTACGAATAAATGCACATTAACATGTTTCAGTATATTTACGTTAACGCACAGTTCAATTTTGAAATGCATGCAGACTATGGTAATTTGACTCCTTCAGAAAGTTGACCAATCGCAGCTAATAGTTGATTCTGTTCTAACCTGGTTGGTCAAAAGTTGTCCATTGTGTGTTCCTGGTTTTCATTGCCTGTGTTAAAAGCCCGGTTCATACTTCCTGCAAATGCGAATGCGATACGAAAGTTGGCGCCACATTTTATTCGCAACAAATAGTTTGCAGCAGTTGGGCGGTGCAAAAACAGGGCTGTACGTCAAATTCTCTTCGCATTCCCAGGAAATGTGAACCGGGCTTAAGGCCGTGTCCAAATTGGTGGCTTTGGCTATAGCTGGGTTGTTAAGGATGTTGCTATGGGTATCTTATACTGCAACACATGTTAACATGGCGATGAAGCCGCAGCCATTATTTGTACGTGGCCTTATTTGATAATAATAACTAGGAAGTCCTATATTGGTAATGATGATAATGGAACTGGCTTAAGTCAAGGTTGTGTTAAAATGGTGCAGCAGAGGTTATTGTGTCGATGATATCAAGCGAGTAGAATGTGAAACTTTGCATGGTGGAAATACGATATAGAAAGGTTTGCCGTAACACTATGTAATGATAATCTCTAAATGATTTGGGGTGATTCCGACCGAAGTGTCAACTTGAAACCAACAGTTCTTTTTAAAACCATCCCAACTCATTTAGAGATTATCATTACATGGTGTAACTGCAAAACTTTCTGTATGAAGGTCAAACTGCATATGAATTTAAAGCTGCGAGTACATGATAGTAGTACATCTGCAATTCTAATAATCTGGTTTGGCAGTAGTGAACCATCAAACTTAATCACAGTTAAAAATGTACCTTTTAGAAAGCAGTTCAAGCATAAAAACATGCGGCCATTTTCTAAGTTGACAAAACAGCATCGCGTAGCATTCAATAAACACAAACTCTAACGTGTACTTCATATTCAACGCGCAGACAGAATGGTGCGGGTATATCCTTGCGGTCCCGTCACGTTTGTGCAAGCAGCATCCCCAGTGCGCCCTCTAGTTCTTATATATAACTCTATGAGTTCAAGTATTAACTTGATTAGAATAGAAACAATTGCCTGGTTTATGATATGTTATAAAAAAATAATTGCTTTAATCCACCATGAATGATTCAATGTTGAAAATTAAATGTGTTGATTGGGTGCAAGTACATTCCATTTTGTTACACAGCCTGATTGACTCAGTGATCAGTTCCAAACAATCTGAACCAATTCAATGGCAGTATGACGTTTATAGAATGCTTTGTCATGTTTTGTTCAATCATAACATTGGGGAAAAATACATTTTAAGTGAAGGTTTAGCCCTTACCCAAAGTAGGTTTTAAATACAAGAAAAGTGTGCACACTGTAAAAACAAATTCATTAACCTTTGTTGTTTAAACTTGAGGTGTTTTTAAGGTGTATGTTTTGAACACAAAAGGTGAAAGAGATTTCTTAACAAAAATTTGATAGCAGTTCCTTCTTTGATAGAGCATGAAAATGGTAAATAATGACCATTGATTAAAAGAAACCTATCTTACCTGTTTGACACTAAAAGTGCTGTACATGTTTGCTAGGAAATTGAATAGTAGTTAACTGTTTGCATAAAGAAGATGCTTTGAAAATTGACCTTTTTTACAAAGCATACACCAATTGTATATTATTTAGTGTAGTACTTGCATTTACAACTTGTTGTTACTGTAAATTGATTGATGAAAAAAGAAGATAAGATTAAAAGAAAAGAAAAGAAAAGGGGATTAACAGAAAGAAAAAAAAACGAGAGAGAAAACATGAAAAAGAAACATGATTAAACTGGTCATTCTGGTTAAGAAAAAAATGAGAAAGAAAGAAAAAACCAGAAAAGATTGATATAATTTGACCAGTAATACTTTTAAAAAAGGGAGGGAAAGTTCTGAAAAATGATCAGAACAAAAAAAACAAAAAAAAAAACATGTACAAAAGAGAGAATCATACAAGGTCTGTTGCAGCATCACAAGAAGGCAGTTCCGTGGTTGATTGATCGTGAAGTGATCTAGCCGTTGCGTCATCGGAGAATGCCAAGAGGAGGTTGTTAAGTTGATTGAAGGCCTTCAGGTCTAGATAATTCCAACTCCGTCTTCATGCTGAGTTTTTAACTAGAAGGAGATCAAGGTTGCAGCATGATCAGCAGAATCAAGTTCAAGTCCCCTGCTTATGTCTTCAGATGGCACTCAAGAAGGCCAAGAATCAAGAACAAGTTCTGCTTTTAGCATAGTTCATAGTTCAGTGTCACCAAAGTGACTCTAAATCCGCGAATTTGTTTTTAACAAGATGATTGGCTGACTTGATGACAAGATGTATCTCAAGAAAGATTGACAGTATAGTATCACCTTTTCCTTTGTAATTTTTGTTTCTCTTCTCTCTTTGTTTTGGGTGTTTATTTGTTTGTTGTGATCAATTCATGTTACTTTAGATAAAAGATGATCACCTATTGTTTTTGTTTTCTTTGTACTAATATTTCCCATGTTGTTTGTGCTGTTGGTTTTGTTCATTCACTTTTCAGTTGTTTATTTTTGTGTTATTTTGAAAAATACTGCACATTGTTTAATATATTTGTATTAAATGATTTTTTTTGTTATACTTTCAATTATGACAGGATGATGAGGATGGGGTTGGATGACCTTTCACAGGTTCAGCGTAGTTTCTTCTTTCCATTTGTTGCTGTTCAATGGTGACCGTGGTATGTTGAGTTTAGATGATGTTTGACGCCCAGTTCATACTGTCTGCCATGTAAAGCGAATTATGACGTCGCAACTTTCACAGGTTGTGTTGAATATTTCCTTGTGAAACATACACTCGTTACAGTTGACACCACCACAGCTCACTGACTAGTAAAGTTATAGTTTATTTTAATTGGTTGAAATAGTAGACACGATAGTGTGCCCCCCCCCCTCCTCTCAGAAGATTTTAGGGGATACTTCTGTATAAGTGGGGGCGAGATTGTTGGAGAACGGGAGTGTATTTTTTATTTGCATGTATCGGTCATGATACATGTTGAAAGGTAACACAAATCCAATTTCATCTTTACCGAATTTGTTTTGTTTGCCAATGTAATCTTTTTTTAGTCTACCTGCTCAATGCAAAACGATATTTCTGCCAAAATCCAACTGAGGTCTTTGTTGGCTGCCAACTTACAAATGGACTTGTCCTCTTGTATGTCAATATTGCAATTTTAAGAGTCTACTTGTGTGGAGTCTACCATCTACTAGGAATTAACTAATACCATGTCTCGTAACTTGAAGTGTGTAAAAAGAGGTCAACCATTTTTTTCAGGGATAAATACTAACCACAAATTTAAGTGCACAGCCCTGTACTCTTGTGTTGCCATGGCAAAGAACATAGTTTGCAGCCGGACTAGATTACAAAGTGACTGATGAGTTGCCGTGACAACGCATCTGGAAAGTGTGAGTGAAGATCACTCAACCTACATGTACCTGTGAGATTGCACTTTTTCTTTTCAAAGCGAAATCGAGATGGCAAAATAGGGAGATGACCTTAAGCCATAGAGCTATATAATATAAGCGCACATGTGGAAAAATTTATTTTTTATTTTTTGTGAAAGTGTGTAAATTATCTGGGGATATATATTTAATGACAAACTGTACTGTTGGTAATACGTTTAGGTGTAAATATCCAAACAATTTACAGTATGTGCAAGTATGAAATTAAGTTTGGGTAAACAATGAACCATCAGTTCTATTTGGTAACTTGTGTGTTACTTAAATACAAAAGACCGCTAATTGGGTAAATGTAATCCAACTAATTTCTCATTAGTTTAAACCTGATAGATGAGCAATTATGAAGTTAATACCAATACCAATTTAGAGAAACATTTGTGTAGAAAATAGCACTTTTCAGTTTACCACTGCTTGTTTAAATTGCTTTATTCAAAAATAAGCAGTTCGCACACAAATGGACTTTCACCAAAAACTACACCAAAAAGAAACAAAGTGCTGTATTCTCCCCGAGACCTGTAAAAAAAAAAAAAAAAAGGTATTTTTATGAGTGGGATTTGAACAGTTTCTATAGGAATCGTATTACCTTGTTCTCCTAATGAATTGCCTTATCCACTAGACTACCAAAAGTTTCGTTTGATTAGAATTTTCTTAAAGTATTGTACAAAGAGTACTAAAACCAAGTGATGTTCTTTATTCCTGATGCAAAATTAATTCTATTAGAACAATGCAGTTATCTCTATGGGCAAAATGCGTGTGAAATGTAATATCTATCTTTCTATCATCTCTTACGAACACTTCCACTACGTCCGCAATAGAGGTCACGTTCCAGAAAGGATTGGCCAATCAGCGTTCAGTTTTTGGAGAGCTAAAAACAAGTGCAGAAGTTTAGCAGACGATAATTAATTAATGTGACATTTTTATTGTTTCGTTGCCACGCCTGGGTGCATTATATTAAAACAGTGTTCATTTACTTAGTAAGTTTTAATTGTCGTGCCGTTATTGCTGAAGAAAGCGGGCCTTTTATGTTACTTTTTTGAAGGAGTAGTCGTACTGCATGTATTTCTGGAAGAATGTTGAGAAACAGGTGAGTTTTTAACTACATGTATATCACCTTTTGAATTTGCTAGTCAATAATCCTGAGTATTTGTTAATTGGTTCAATGCTACCTATGTGTAAATTGGGTCAGGTAAAAACTGCCCCGTTTTTAGCCACGGTTGAAAAAAAAACTTCTCCCCAATTAAACTCGCTCCTTGGAACAATACTATCCGTTAGTGAAATAAATACAACGTGCCCAATCTCCGGACAAACATATATCAAGTGAGTTTGCAGTAACACCGTGTAGGCCTACTTGTATACATTTTGTCACCGCACACCTCACATGTTTGTACACACATCACATGCAAAGTTAAATCCTACTTGACGACCATTATTAGTATAAGAACAACTTGTTTTGCTTGTTTATCAGAATTTGGCATGGTCTACTATATATAACCATAAGAATCGCTGGAATGGAAAGCTATTTCATTTGCCTTTTTAGAGAAAATGAGATTTTATACTTAAAAAATCAACTAATTGACAATTACTCGGTTGTTAATCGTGGTTATGTTTCCTGCGTCATTTTATACTTATCACTTACTTATCACCAATTGTTTCAGTCATAATTGTTTAAGTAGTCAACTCGTTACTCGCATATACTTTACTAATAAGAAAACACACACATACACACTCCCAGCGATGTTGATACTTGTTAATGTCAAATTTAATACCTTTTAGGCCTGTCGTAATAAGTTTAGTTGTCTGTATTGCACGTATTCCCCCTGGTGGAGTGTGTTTTGAAGAGACAAGCAGAGACTGAGATACACAAAGTTAAGCCTCCATGGAAGACTCGAGTTGTTGCCAATCCAGCTTGTTGATCCACTGTAGACAGGATATATTTATAACAAGGAGACGCCACTTCGGAAACAGCGTACAAAAGCCGTGCTCGCACGCCGCAAATTCACCAAATCATTCCCACGGCAAAGCCAGAGTAGGCACGCTCTTGTAATCTCCGCAGCATAAAGCAATCGCATTATGAACACCGCGCCACATCTATCATCATTCCCGATCACCAAATGGGCTGAGTGGGACATTTGAGGTTGATTGATGTGTGCAGTGTATACTGTCTTATTCATCATCATCATCTTCATCATCATTATAATTTTGTACAGTTCTGTTTGGACGGATGCTGGTTAGGGGTCACTCGAGTGTGACAGTTTTGGATTTGAACTTGAGACCCTGATGAAGTTACTTTTCTCGTGTACGGAATAAGCCTACCCACGCAGCATCTCCTCACCCACGTTGACAATTATAAACATACACGTTTTGTCCAGAGGTAAGTAATAAGTATAGATCAGTTATGTACTCACTGACCAACCAACCGGTCCACACTTGAGTTTACTAAAAGCACACACGAGACACTACTTTCCAATGTCAACTTGGTAGGCTAGAGCTGTACTTAGCAGGCTCAAAACACTTGACCAAAATGGGCTACGTAAAACAATGAACAAGTTATGTTAGATTATTTTCTGCATAACTGTTCACCAGCAGTAAGCGACAATCCGCAATCGGCACACGTACAAGAAAAGTATGCCATTAATGCGCTAAACAATCAATGAAAGCACAATGTATTTAAACCATGACCACTTGTACTTTAGTAACTATGACAACTATCTGGCCTTAGCAACCAAAGCCACGCGTTATACTGATCATGGACACAAATCCAATGTTTCAATACAATTTCACTTTTCAATAGTATCATTATTGTTTATTTCAACCTGACTGTTTTGGATTTTATTCTTTAGTCTAATGTCAAATTTGTTATACCATTTATGGCATACGCCTTTCAGATGCGAAGACACGAAATTATTGCATTATGATTATTTGACAACAGCAATATTATATTTGCCGATAAAATCCATTGGTTAATTTTATTCTATGTGGAATTTAATCACATAAGGGGAAAGAATAATTTCTTGGTAATTACTTAAAATAATTGTTACCATGGAAAAAACTAACTTGGAAATGAGCAAAAGAGAGCTGTTGATTGTATAAAACATTGTAAGAAACCGCTCCCTGTTATAAAATAGTTTTTGAGAAAGGAGTAATTTTTCACAAGTTTGATTTCGAGACCTCAGAATTAGATTTTGAGTACGAAATCAAGCATCTGAAGGCACACAACTTTGCGTGCCAAGTGTGTTTTTTTGTCTTCCATTATTGTCTCACATTTTAACAGTTTTGTTATTTTGTGCATATGTTGAGATACATTAAGAGAGAAGACTGGTCTTTGGCAATTATCAAGGGTGTCCGGTGTCTTTAACTGTATTCAAGATAAAACTTATCAGCATAATTTCTTAGTGATCTTGTGCACATTCTTTGACCGTGATTTATTCAGTAACATTTATTTCAATGCTGTAATTCATTATACAAAAGCACATGTTGAAAATACCCAAGTAACGCAGTAACAACAAACATATTTGGTGCACAATTATTCAATAGTAATTTGCTGCTCCGCTGAAGCTGCCCTCAAAAACAAAATGGCTACTACAGTATATGCATGGTATAACATAAGCTCAACCATCATTTGAATATTGCTGTATAACTCTGTTTAGATTACCCAGGACCAAGCCTTGTTCAAGTGATACTGTTTCAGTCACAATTTGCATAAAACGGTCAACCGAGTTAATGGATTAGAGATTTCAATTTAATTCGACCTTATCAGAAAAACAGCTCATCAACAAGTTTATTCATAATCATAATGTACCAGTTACTGAAACAAAACTCATGACCAAAAAGTAAAAAAACTATAGAAAAGGAGCACTAAATACATTCTGAGTATGTACGGTGAAACGCATCTACGTGTAATAGATAACTTGGGTCTAAAGCAAGCTTCATCTCATGTTTTAAAGGCACTGGATCAGGGCTATTGGTAATGACTCAAAATAATTGTTAGCATAAAACTTACTTGGTAACGGGAAATGGAGAGCTGTTGGAAAACGTTGTGGGAAACGGCTCCCTGTGATAAGTGACATCATTTTTGAAAAAGAGGTAGTTTCTCACTCAAATATTTAAAGACTTCAGGCCTGAATCCTTTTTTAGGCATCTGAAAGCAGACATATTTTGTTCAGCAAGGATATTTTCTTTCATATTACTCTTGCAACTACGACCAATATGTCTCAATTTTTTTTATATATTTTTTTTCCAGATTTGTTAGTTTATGTTTATGTTGGGATACACCAAGTGAGAATACTGGTCATTGACAATACATGCATTACCAAAGGTGTCCATTGCCTTTACAATGACATGACTGACTTTTAGATCCCTAGTCAGAATACATAGAATTGTGCAACGGAGACGTGGCACTGGAGTATACAGCCTTTGTTATGTAAATCGAAACTAATTTCGTGAACATGTAGACATCATTTGAATAAATGATAGATTAATTAAACGGCTGAGCTGTGGTGTCAACTGTCACTGGTGTATGCTTTACAAGGAAATATTCAGCACGCCTTGCAATTTGTCTTTCAATCGGTTCGTTGTGAAAGTGCAATTTTGAAATATTACGGTGAATCATGTTGTTTTGTTGACAGGGAGTAATTGAACTTCGAGATAGGCAAGCTATTGAAAACTGGTGCTATCTTCAGCTCTATAACAGGTAATTTTTATATTATTTTAATACATGTATGTGACCTTTTGTTTTGGATATGTGAGGCCTATTGTTTGTTGTCTTCATTTTTTGTTAAACTGTCTACTCGTCTCCGGCATCTTCCTTTATCACAAACTGGACAAAGGGGATAATTTAAACAAAACAATTTTAATCTTGGAAAAGTCAAATTGATTCCATTTTCTTGTTCGTGATTCTCATGTGTTTCTACTTCTAGACGAAGAGAAATACCAGTAAAGGTTTGTGTAAATGTCTAAGTTATCTGCCGTATATTCATTCTTAGGAAAATGTAGAGTTTGTATGTAGCTTGTAACACCACAGTGACCGCGAAATCGTTTCCTGTGTGTCTATTTGAAGTTACAACATGTTTCTTCATATGTTGCCTTCATAATTGAACGCACAAGTTTCCTTGTTCCGTTCCTGATTTGGTATTGCCTCATCTGTAACTACAAAATGGAATAACCTCAAATGAGACGCACCCTCAATGCGAAATGAGTTTTCTTTCTGAATATCAACTTCGATGGGGTTCACTCTAATAAGTCATTGATACTCAAAGTAAAGCAAAACAATGTGTAACATACTGGCTGTTTTATTTTCCTTTCTCGGTGTTACTCATTAGAAAAATTACTGAGATATCCGTCGTTGTTGGTAAATATGTATTTCCATAATAAATATGGCACGATGTTACACAGCACATATAATTTCAAGCAGCGCTTTAACGTGCACAAATTCTTGTGAGTAAAAGCAACACGGGACGCACGGGTGGTTTAACTTTCCTTTCTCTGTGTTTAAAGTTTATGTTAAAAAGAGTAACTTCATTTAACATTCTACTTAGACATTCGTCACTGTTGGTATATATTAGTCCCATAATACATACTAACCCGCACAGCGCATATAATTTCAAGCAGCGCTTTGTGAACAACTTGAAGTCATTGAACTTAAAACAAAACATGTGACGTATATCTGTCTGTTTTATTTTCCTCTTTTTTAAAGGCAGTGGACACTATTGGTAATTGTCAAGGACTAGCCTTCACAGTTGGTGTATCTCAACATAGGCATAAAATAACAAACCTGTGAAAATTTGAGCTCAAACGGTCATCGAACTTGCGAGATAATAATGAAAGAAAACAACACCCTTGTCACACGAAGTTGTGTGCGTTTATTTCGAGACCTCAAGTTCTAAATCTGAGGTCTCGAAATCAAACTCGTGGAAAAATACTTCTTTCTCGAAAACTATGGCACTTCAGAGGGAGCCGTTTCTCACAATGTGTTATACCATCAACCTCTACCCATTACTCGTCACCAAGAAAGGTTTTATGCTAATAATTATTTTGAGTAATACCAATAGTGTCCACTGCCTTTAAGTAAACGAAAAATAGTAACTCATTTAAAATGTTACTCAGATGTCCGTCGCTGTTGGTGAATAAGTCATAACATAATAAACATGGCACGATCCTGCACAGCACCGCATAATCATTTCCAGCAGTACTTATTACGTGTACAATCCGGTTTATTCAAAGAATTCACAACGACTCTTGGATAGATGGAGTCGGGATCACAAGCTTGATCACTGAGCTCCCCGTGCCCCAAGACCCCCCATTTCCACTGTCAACGAACACAGCCAAACACACAGGACCAACTAGTGTTAATTCAGAAAGATCGGTCCTGCGGCTAGATTTGGGTTGTTTTGGACATGAATCCAATGTATGGGGCCCGTGGAGACCTGCAAAGCTGATTAGCGTAGTCGGGGACATCGACCTGGCAGCCATGCGTAGTGCAGTGACGGCGGCGTGGTGGGGGGGGGGGGGGGGCTTTTCGTAAAAATAAGATAATTATTACGAACTTGCGTGGGTGATGAACAAAACGGAACTATAGGAAATCGCTGAAGAGAACATTGGATAAACGGTATACAACGAATGGGCAGAATATGTGATATTTGTATGTTTTTTTTTAAATAATGACTGAAATCCGACAGCTCCTTCCCGTTTTGCTCTTAGACAGTTATATTGTTGTACGTCATTTACGTTGATTTATCTCAGAGGCAAAACTGTGGATCTCAACTGTACATGTCTCCAATATTCAGCTCAGAGTGCGCGATTTTGTTTGCTTCACTACATGTTAAAGCTAAACTCAAATCTCCCCAAAATGTTCAAATACGCGTGAGAGACTTGATATGCGTCTTCGAATTACAGAGATTATGGGTTTAGACATTACCCGCGGTGTCTAGTAGTGTGGCCCTTCTTATAAAAATGCAATGGTTCCTCTGGGATGGGGTTTGCTTTTACAAAGAAAGCCCTCATATACCTACGAGCACATCATTATAGTTAGGCATCATTTTTTTTACATTGTGAATCAACTTAAAAAGCTCGCAAAAAAAGTTTCTTTCTTTTAGTTATCAAGGGTGAGAAAAATCTATTTTATTTGGATCCTGCAAAACAAAAATTAAGGCGAAAATACAAACTGTGTATGTAAGAAAAACACCCACACACTTATAGATTGGGGAAAATAAAATGGACTAAAGGCTAACAACAGTCGTATATCTAAGAATATAAACAAATAATTACAGGCTGTTTAAAAATGGTATTGGCAAGTTCTTGAAGAAGTAGTGGAATAGAAGTTAATTGAGACAGTCAATGATCATAATAGAACAGTATACGCCATTAAAATTGTAAATAGTTATGACTTAAAAGCAGGGAGAGATGCAATATTTCCATAAACACAGAGGCATTTCGTTCCACAGTCTAACACCAGAAATTGCAAGGCTAACATTTAAACAATTTTCACTTCTTGTCATTGAAACTCTGAGAGTTAAATCAGCATTTTGTCTTGTATAGCTGTCTTTATGAAAATATGTAAAAAATATACTGATTATGCCTGTCTATTTTGTGTTTAATAATTTTGGGTTTAACAAAGACAAATTGGCTAGAGCAGGATTTGAACCACGTCTCCTGATTTACGCGCCACTGTTTCAGCACCTGCGCTATAGCCGTTTGTTGTTGGTCTCCCTTATAGTTATACACGTTTTGGAGCACTTCTCAGTTTAAAGACATTTGGGGCATAACTGATATCTTTTTACAAAACCATGATACTTCGAAGTAAGAGGTTTTTTTTTAACATTTGTTATACTATTATTATTAACGCTGCTGACTTCTAATCAAGTAAGTTTTTATTGTCATTAATTTTATTACGAATGATTATCAAACGTATAAGCCTACCTTGCAAACTCTTATAAATATAATTTCCCCACACCAACCGTCCTTGAATGCTATTCTTGCCTTAAAGGCAGTGGACACTTTTGGTAATTGTTAAAGACTAGCCGACACTTTTGGTAATTGTTAAAGACTAGCCTTCACAGTTAGTGTATCTCAACATATGCATAAAATAACAAACCTGTGGAAATTTGAGCTCAATCGGTTATCGAACTTGGGAGATAATAATGAAAGAATAAAACACCCATGTCACATGAAGTTCTGTGGGTTTAGATGGTTGATTTTGAGACCTCAAAATCAAATTCGTGGAAAATTACTTCTTCCTCGAAAACTATGGCACTTCAGAGGGAGCCGTTTCTCACAATGTTTTATACCCTCATTCTCTCCCCATTATTTGTCACCAAGAAAGGTTTTATGCTAATAAGTAATTTGAGTAATTACCAATAGTGTCCACTGCCTTTAACCAATGTAAATTTATAACCGCATTGAGCGATTTTGATCAATTGAAGGCGTCAGCAAATTATTTACTTAGTGCCTAAACAAGTAAATTTCATGCGACTGATATGCAAACAATTTCGCTTAGCAAATACTGTTGCTAAGCGATTGAAAACTACAACGTCGTCCATAAAGTGAAATTCAAAATTTCACCATGCAATTTGACGAAGGTTTCCGAAGCAATAAACTCAGGCATGATACTCTTACTACTTTAGTCTGTTTTCGATGTTTGTGCCTTTGAAAAAAATCTGACAAAATTGTGATTAAAAGCCTGAAATGTCTGTGTCTAAAAATAGGTCAGCCCTTTAACTCGATTAATTCCTACTTTTTTTTCCAAGAACCAAGAGTCTTCATAAAAAGGAGGCATGGTGATGGTGGAGTATCGTTATACTGGTTTATCAACTTACCGGTGTTATTATGCAAGACGGAGAACCAGAAGTAAACTACAAAACGAAACTAGATCATTTTGACTGTGATCAAGATCGACAATTTTGTGTTATTATATTCCGCTTTCACCTTAGCCGATTCGACAAAACACGACGCAAAAAGCTTATGATCTTCCCACTTTATATTCTACTTTACTTTGAATTTTAAATTATGCCCCCATGGAAACATTAAAAAAAAAAACTGTGATTCAACGGCCTGAAAAGTATTTTAAATGTATAAAGTTATATCCTTGTACTCGTTAGCAAATGACCGGATATCATGCTATAGTAAGCAGTGCAGGTTTGTGGATATACCATATCGTTTTTTATACCAACGCAATACAACATATTAATATCAAGGACCATTGGAGAGTCCCCACCCCCCCCCCCCCCAACCCTCTAAATTGATTATTTGTTAATGCTAAGTATTCCATGAATATGCTAAGCTGTATTTTTTACCATGAAAATAATGGGCCATGGACTGGCTCGGTGTAAACGATTTGGAATTGTTGTGATGTTATTACGTTACCATGGTGATGTCTTGGTGAATGGTGAAATACTATAATAGGTAGCTCCCAGGGGTAAGGTTGTAAATTCCTAATTATCCAGATTGTTCTGTGTTCGCAGACGGGAGGAAAGGGAGAGGAAGATTGAAGTGAACAATCTTCCACAAACCCTTTATTGGAAGAAAACACGATGAACAAAACGCTGTGACGTCACGGGAAGCCATAGTAACGACTATCCCCGAGGGAAAATATCCCATTTTGAATATTGGTTGTCCCGGTTGTTGCTTGGGGCATAAGCTTGCTTTGCATGCACGCTGTTCCAGGAGCTAGCCTATCACATTTTAACCAATCACTAATCGATTGTCATGTTCCAGGCATCGTACGGTGAGAGAAAACTATTCATTTTGAGCCTAGGCCCTATACTGTCAGGAATTAGGCATAGGAAGCCATCTTTGTATCTGTATAAGATCGGGGGTTTTTTAAAGTTTTTTTTAACGGATTTCATTTTTTAATCGATGTGGAAGGAAGCAAAAGTCCCGTTGAAAAGCACTACGACAGTGGACATTTTGAAATACAGAGAAAAAGAACACATACCACATTGGCAAAAAAAATAATTAACCAGTCATTGCATGAATGCTGAGCGGCAACACCATATTGCAGATTCAAGATGCAATGATTAATATTTGCTTTGGGGAACTGTTCAATAGGCCTAAATATTTATATATTTTAATAAAGTACATCAAACCGTATGGTTTAACCGTATATCTTTGATCTAACCACTGAAATTGAATGGAATTGGCCCAAGCAATAATTGGTTTCCGGGTGAATGGCTTTCAAAGGTTGAAATTAATTAAAATATCTTCAACATAAAAGAGTAATCCCCTATACTGCCTTGGTCATGATGGCCAAGACAGATTTAAGAAGTTAAACAAATTAAACAACAAGAAGAAATACAATATTTTTTAACGTAATTATTTTACTAATCTGTAAATGGCTGCCAACTATAAACTTTTTCTGTGCTGTTTCAGCGAGCCGGAAATGAATTATGTTCTTCAATTTCAAACAATAAAATGTATAAACTAGATTAGTTTGGGTGTATATACACTACTCGGATCGGCCTACCTCTGGTAACATGTTGCATATAATATGCACACTTAAGCAAGTATTGTGAAGGTATTTGCCATCGAAGTTTTTTTTACAAAGCGATTGTATGAAATACATTATTAAGTCAAGGTTATTTTTTCAGAGTTTCTCGAACAAATACGCCATTGTGCTGTTTTTTAACTAATGGGCTGACACCTGCATTAAATTGCGCAATAAATCATGTAAATTAGTTATAGTAGTAGATAATTGCGTGCCTGAACGGTGTGTAATTCAACTCCTATAACTGTCAATCACAATTGAAGAAGATGGTCGAAGGTTTTGGAAAATTCTGATGATTTTGCTCATTGTAAATATTTCAGAAATATAACGTATGGATGCAAATTTTAGTTGTGGGAAAATTTTGGGCAATCTGTATTGCGGATGATTTCCGAATGGGGGCCATATACTTACATATGTAGTCTCATACAAGTGGAATTATCCAAAGTGTGGGTTCGACTTTGGTGGGTTTGGATGATTTTTGAAGTTTTTTTCAGTCTCTAATTTAGTTAGCTAATAACATACATTTACAATCTATTGTTGATCTCAAAGGATGGTGTGGCAGTACAAAACAATTACTTGTTAGTCCTAATTGTGTGTTCTTAACCGGCCCGGTTTATGTTTTGTGGTGACGTAAAGCCACAGGAAGACATTGCCTCAGAAATAAGAAAACCGGGGAAACCGTCATTCACACAGCTCGTTAAATTTGAATAGCGCCCTCATCCAATGCACATTCAGCAGTCTCGCAATTTGTTGTTTCTGTGTTTTCATTATAAAAGGATGAGTTTGGCAATGATTTACATAAACTTACTGACTTTGGTTTTTGTTTTCACTTGTAACTAACAATTTAAGTAGTGTGTGATCTATCTGTTGTTAGAGTGAATTCAATATATATTCTATCAACATTATGATAGTTTTCCCTTGAGGTCAATGGGGATGGGATAGCGGGTACGAGAAGAATGTTGAACTTGTTATGATCTGGATTAAATGAGTTGAGTCTGGCCACGGATGCCTCCGTGATGGCCCATGTTTTGGCCTTGGTGCCCTTCAATATCTAAACCAGGGACAGGGTGTAAACATTAACAAATTTCTGACGCACTATAGTGATACAACTTACACGCGTGGTTCCTATAACTCTCGTGTGAAGCACCATGAGGAGTCGATTTCACACAGATTTGTGACTAAATATGAGATACTATAGGTTTTCTCGGTAATTTCGGAAAATGAGCAGCCAATTTAATTTTCGTGCGTTCGAATTAAAGATATTTTGCCTCTCCGGTTTATACTGCATTTCAAATTCAGAATTCGGCCGTTCAATTTCGTTTTGAGTCGAGTCAAATTCCTTTAGCATTCTGTTCAATTTAGCGTATCGCCATTCTTTTTCGTGACACACACGCCTCAAGAAGCGTCTGTGAATTTGAATGCTGCTTTGATGAATTGTTAAATTGAATGATTATTCTGTTAAATCGAATACATAAAACTATAAAAGTACATTTGACTAATCTTAAAACGAAATCGAATGACCCTTTTCAGTAGCATTCAATTTCGTGCGAAATAGAATAAACTGGTGGTTAAATTGGCTGCTCTATTTCCGAAGTTGACCGAGAAAACCTATATTAAAAACATAATGGCTAGTCCTGAGTTAGGACGAGTAACCCATCCTAACTCCAGCGTGAAATTCACCCATCTTTATCGACTCACGCGACTGCGAACTTCGCTCCAATATTGTGATGGGGGCGGGCGGGGGTTGAACATTCGCCTTGAAGGCATTCACGTTGAATGTCAGACTGGTATTGTTCAAATCGTTTATCAAGCGGATTATTTCGCCAAGAAATTCAATTGAACAATCAGGGCTCAATTTCATAAAGCCTGTAAGCACAGCAACTTGCTAAGCAAGAAAACCCTTTCGTATATCAACATTAGGTAACCATCAAAAATTATCGTGACCTGTTCAAAACATAGCTGATTATGCTAATGTTGTATTTCACCAATTATTGAAACGAAAATTAACACCAGGGCCAAATTTCATAAAGCATGTCAGCGCATCAACTTCCTTGGTATGCACAGAAAAATCCTTCTTAGCGAAATTAGGTTACCAGGTGAGTCAAAATACTCCACACGGGCGCCACACTCATTTCTTGCTAAGTAGAGGAGTTTGCTGAGCAGACTCTTTTCTAAGTAGGATTTAAACTTTGTATGGTGGAAGTATAACCAAGAGGGGTTCTTGGTAACAACATGTGAATGCTCTTTTTGAGTAGTGTTAGTTCTGAAAAGAAGAGGTGGTGAACGACTCGACGTTTAGATCATATGCCCTGACTCTTTTCTGCTAAACAGTTGTACGAAATTGGGCCCAGGCCGCATGCAGACAGTAGCTGTGGATGACACATTTTAACATCTAAAAAACATGTTTCTTTGCAATATAATGACTACTCTTTTATACTGGCAAATCAAAAGTCACCAATAAAGAACTGCAACTTAATATTCATTGACTATATCAACTATATATTTATTTCTCATCATCGTGAAAGCTCTGTAATATAATTTGTTGATATTATCTCGTACCGTCTTCGTGCTCCACTGTGAACGCAGACTTGTTCGTCTTGCTTCGGTAGGGGTAGCATCTTATAGCCCAGTTCAAGTTATGCTTGTTAGAAATGGCTCGACATCTTTCCAGGGTGTCCTTGCCGACTTTAGAAAGACACCTTCTAAACTTTTAAATCGCAAAGTGCATGAACAAAAATCAATTGAAACCAAGTTGTTTAGAGATCGTCTATGCAATTCCATCTAGTTTTATTAAAGTTACCAAATAGCAATTCTACGATTTAAAATCAGTAAGGCACTATTGGTAATGTAAAGTTTATGGTAATTGCTTCGATGTTGTTATCGTCTCGCATGTTCAATTCTTTGGGTCAGCTTTTTTGAAGCAACACTTCACTATTCACCCCTGCTTTTGGGAAATAACTTCTGATATACATTCATGACCTGGGCCCAATTTCACAGAGCTGATGAGCTCAAAAACTTACTTAGCATGAAATGTGTTCCTTGCTAAAAACTGGACTACCGACCAATTTTCCACATGATTTTCAGGACAAGCAAACAGCTAACAGCAGGGCCAAATTTCACAAGCAATATGCAACAAACGGAAATTTGGTTAGTAATCCTGATTTTATCAAGGAAGAAATTTCATGCTAAGCAATTTTGTTGTTGCTTAGCAGCTCTATGCAACTGCGCCATGGATTCTCTTTCATTTTGATCCCAAAAGACAGGGCATGCTCACCCGGATAAGGGTCTGTTGTTTTGGATGTATTAGTATCAACTCTTAATTGCAACTTTCAAGCTAATCCTGTTTTAGGTCACGGCAAACATTTTATGCTAAGCAAATTATTGTGCTTAGCAGCTCTGTGAAATTAAGCCCAGATGATTCTTGACTAGTTAATCTCCAATTCCGTCAAAGGTCTTCATACTTGTGTTGCTGACTGTTTATAGCAGTCGCCGTGGTTGACAGCAACTATGCTATGATGCAATCATGCTGATTCCATTCTCAATACAATTTAAATCCCCAAATTTCAGTACCGACACGTTAGCGAAGTGGGTTGGCGTGCCGGGACTTTCTCACAACTCACGACAAACCATATTGCGGTATATGGGTGAGTTCGAGTCCCGTCTGTCTCTAATAAAGGTACATGGCGTTTTTGCTGCCTGTCACCAGTATTGCCTGGGGTCAGCCATGTTTCCTCCCCTAAAGAGTCAGGGCCGGCGGTGCTAGGGACCGAGATAGGGGAGGATGTGCTGTGAGTCGGTCGACACACCAGAAGGGTACTATTATGGCAGCCGGTAATGTACGGGTAAACGTCACGAAAAGGACTACGGACCGAAATCGCGGCGCCTGAATGCCTGACATATTGCAGCGTAACTTTTTGTTTATTTTTTACCAGATTTACTTTTCTTACCTTTGACAAATTTTACAGAATAGTGCAAAGAAAGAGGTCATGTGCTGTTAATTTTTTGTATCTCAGGGGAGATGGTTCATGATACTTGTGTTACTGTTCAAAAGCACTAATGGAAACAGAAAAGCTTGTACTATGAGTGAGTGTAATAATTGCTATTTCGAACGTTTATTTTTTCGTAGGGAGGGGGGCATTTTTGGGCAGTCGTGGTTAACTTTGATAATATTGGTTTTAATTATTAGAATATTTGTTAAACATTGAAATATCACACTCTTACTTATCACAACACAGTTCTTGACAATAAAAGTCGAGTGTTTAGTCAAAAATTTGGGGGTTCAACAATTTTCAGTGATGTTATGGTTTCAAATGATACAGAACAGAATACCGAGGCAAATCAGTGGGGTTGAGTAAATCGCGGCGCCTGAATGTCTGACATATTGCAGCGTTACTTTTTGTTGATTTTTTACCAGATTTACTTTTCTTACCTATTTACAAATTTTACAGAATAGTGCAAAGAAAGAGGTCATGGTGCTGTTAATTTTGTTTGTTAAAGTGTTATCCTCATGGGAGATGGTTGACCATACTTACTGTCAAAAGTGCTGTATGGAAACAGAAAAGCTTGTATTATGAGTGATGTGAAATGTTACCGTATTTTGGGTTTCCATTATGAAATGAATGTAAAGATTGCTATTTAAAACGATCCACAAATTCTTGGTTCGATAAGAGTGTTTATATGTTCTCAATCTTGTTTTTTTCCTGGGGGGGGGGGCGTTTTGGTCAGTCGTGGTTAAATTTGCGGGAAACAACATTGATGGTTTTAGTTTAAATATAGTGTTTGTTAAATATTGACTTACCACATATAACACTAATCTTGACGTTAAAAATTTACGGATTAGTTTGATCAACGGGGCCCACTTAACGATTCACAAACAAACAACCCGATTGTATGATTTTCATTTTGTTAATAAGTTCAAATTTAGTTTAACCACTATTATTAGCGATAGTGTAACTTGGGGTGGTGTTTTTTAGGTGTGTAACTTGGGGTGGTGTTTTTTAGGTGAAGGGGGGAGGGGGGTATTTGAGTTTACGAAAGGTGATATGAAATGTTACCGTACTTTGGGAACGTGACCAGGGTTCGTTTATTGTTGTTAGCCTGGAGAAATGGACCCTCATAGGGCCTCGGCCGACCATGCACGCTTTCCCAAACCTCGGACTCTTGACCCTTCTGGTCCAGCCTGCATGGGGGACGGAGCTCCACTTGCCCCACGAGGTTCTACTGGGGGTCCCTGTACGATTTGAAATGATTACAAGACACTACCGGGTTTCTATTCTATGAAGTTCAAGGTTTGTATATAAAACAATAAACAACTTATTATTAATAATGTTTTTTCCCTTTCTTTTCTTCCTTTTTGCCGCGTTTTTAGTTTCAATATTGGTTTATCACACACTTACCACAATTCTTTGTAATAAAAGTTATGGATGTATTTTTGGCCACGGGGGGCCAAATTACGATTTAAAATCAAACAACACAACTGTTTGATTTTCAATATGTTATTTAGTTCAAAATTAGTTTATCAGACTTTAACCATTATATTGTTGAAATAATAATAGCATGAATTTTTAGCTGATATGGGGGAGGCATTTTTGGTCAGACCGTTACATGGTTATCTTTGCGATAAAAAAATGATGTTGGTTTTAATTATTGGTTCAAAATTAGTTTATCAGACTTTAACCAATAGTATCGTCGATAATATACATATATTTTTTTCGCCAATCGGGAGGGGGGTGGGTTGTAATACGAGTTTACAAAAGGTGATATGTAATGATACAGTATTTTGGGAATGTGACCAAAGGTTCGGCTGACCCGCTCGCTTTCCAACCCTGGACTCTCGGCCCTTCTGGTTCAGCCAGTTCATGGGGTACGGAGCTCCGCCTGCCCCACAAAAGTCTACCAGGGGTCCCAATACGATTTGAAATGATTACAAGACACTACCGAGTTTCTATTTAATGAAGTTCAAGATTTATTTCACATTTTTGTTGATAATTTTGTTTTTGTGTCCTTTTGTTGGGTCGCAGTTTGGGTCTGCTATGCGATTTGAAAACGAATGTTTTTAAAAGGATTTTTGATTTCTTCATTGATTTATCACACACTTAAAGGCAGTGGACACTATTGGTAATTAATCAAAATATTTATTAGCATAAAACCTTACTTGGTATCAAGTAATGGAGAGAGGTTAGTAGTATAAAACATTGTGAGAAACGGCTCCATCTGAAGTAGAGTAGTTTTCGAGATAATTTTCCACGAATTTGATTTCGAGACCTCAAGTTTAGAACTTGAGGTCTCGAAATCAAGCATATGAAAGCACACAACTTCGTGTGACAAGGGTGGTTTTTTTCTTTCATTATTATCTCCCAACTTCGATGACCGATCGAGCTCAATTTTTTACAGGTTTGTTATTTTATGCATATGTTGAGATACACCAACTGTGAAGGATAGTCTTTGACAATTACCAATAGTGTCCACTGTCTTTAACAAAATTCTTGTCGGTCAAATTTATTTTTTCTCCTACAATTTCAACGAGGGTCAAAAACGGGGGGCGGGGGATTATTAATGAGATCGCAAAAGGTGGTAAAATTAAAATAATGTTACCTTGGATGTCAAGTTAAATTTGTCAAGTGAAAAATCAAATCTGTATTCTGTTCTGTATAATTTGAAATCATAAAATCACTAAAAATGGTTGAACCCCCAGATCTGAAAATTTTACCAGGCCGGCATGGCAGCTCTTTCAGATTTTTGACTAAAAATACAACTTCACCAAATTCTCAATATATCTCAAACTTTGGTTGATGAATATGCCTCGGTATTCTGTTCTATATCGTTTGAAACCATAAAATCACTGAAAATGGTTAAACCCCCAAATGTGAAAGTTTGACCAGGCCGACTAAAATTCAACTTCAAATAATTCTCAATATACTTCAAACTTTGGTTGGTTTACTCAGTCCACACTGATAAAGGCTTCAGTGTACTCTATATCATTTGAAACCATAAAATCACCGAAAAATGTTTGACTACAAATATATAACTTTGCCCACGCCGGCATAGCAGATTTTCAGATTTTTGACTAAAAATCCAACAGCACTAAATTCTCAATATAACTCAAACTTTGGTTGATTTACTCAACCCCACTGATGAATTTGCCTCGGTATTCTGTTCTGTATCATTTGAAACCATAACGTCAGTGAAAATTGTTAAACCCCCAAATCTGAAAAATTTACTAGGCCGGCATGACAGATTTTCCAGATTTTTGACTAAAAATCCAACTTCACACAAAATTCTAAATTTTTTAACTTTGGTCGATTTACTGAACCCACTGATGAATTTGCCTCGGTATTTTGTTCTGTATCGTTTGAAACAATGAATTCACTGAAAATTGTTAAACCTCCAAATCTGAAAATTTACTAGGCCGGCATGACAGATTTTCCAGATTTTTGACTAAAAATCCAACTTCACACAAAATTCTAAAATGTTTAACTTTGGTCGATTTACTAAGCCCCACTGACGAATTTGCCTCGGTATTTTGTTCTGTATCGTTTGAAACAATAAAATCACTGAAAATGGTTGAACCCCCAAATCTGAAAATTTGACCAGGCCGGCATGGCAGATTTTTCAGATTTTTGACTAAAAATTCAACTTTACACAAAATTTTCAATATATTTCAATCTTTGGTTGATTTACTCAGTCCAGACTGATAAAGGCTTCAAAAGTATACTCTGTGTCATTTGAAACCATAAAACCATCGAACATTTTTTGACCACGAATCTGAAAATTTGCCCACGCCGTCATGGCAGATTTTTGGCAGATTTTTTTCAGATTTTTGACTAAAAATACAACTTCACCAAATTCTCAATATATCTCAAACTTTGGTTGATTTGCTCAACCCCACTGATGAAATTGCCTCGGTATTCTGTTCTATATCGTTTGAAACCATAAAATCACTGAAAATGGTTAAACCCCCAAATGTGAAAGTTTGACCAGGCCGACTAAAATTCAACTTCAAATTCTCAATATACTTCAAACTTTGGTTGATTTACTCAGTCCACACTGATAAAGGCTTCAGTAGTATACTCTATATCATTTGAAACCATAAAAACACCAAAGAATGTTTGTCCACAAATTTGCCCTCGCCGGCATGGCAGATTTTTCTGATTTTTGGCTAAAAATTCAACTTCACTAAATTCTCAACCCCACTGATGAAATTGCCTTGGTATTCTGTTCTTTATCATTTGAAACCATAAAATCACTGAAAATTGTTGTACCCCAAAATCTGAAAAATGACAAGGCCGGCATGGCAGATTTTTCCGATTCTTGACTAAAAATTCAACTTCACACAAAATTCTACAAATTTTAAACTTTGGTCGATTTACTCAACCCCACTGATGAAATTGCCTCGGTATTCTGTTCTGGTTAATTAATGAAACCATAAAATCACTGAAAATGTTTAAACCCCCAAATCTGAAAATTTTACCAAGCCGACTAAAATCCAACTTCACATAATTCTCAATATACTTCAAACTTTGGTTGATTTACTCAGTCCACACTAATAAAGGCTTCAGTATACTCTATATCATTTGAAACCATAAAATCACCGTAAATGTTTAACTACAAATCTTAAACTTTGCCCCCGCCGGCATGGCAGATTTTCAGATTTTTGACTAAAAATCCAACTGCACTAAATTCTCAATATAACTCAAACTTTGGTTGATTTACTCAATCCCACTGATGAATTTGCCTCGGTATTCTGTTCTGTATCATTTGAAACCATAACGTCAGTGAAAATTGTTAAACCCCCAAATCTGAAAAATTTACTAGGCCGGCATGACAGATTTTCCAGATTTTTGACTAAAAATCCAACTTCACACAAAATTCTAAATGTTTAACTTTGGTCGATTTACTAAACCCCACTGACGAATTTGCCTCGGTATTTTGTTCTGTATCGTTTTAAACAATGAAATCACTGAAAATTGTTTAACCCCAAAATTTGAAAATTTTACCAGGCCGACTAAAATTCAACTTCACATAATTCCAGCCTGCATAATTCTCAATATATTTCAAACTTTGGTTGATTTACTCAGTCCACACTGATAAAGGCTTCAGTAGTATACTCTGTATTATTTTAAACCAAAAATCACCGAAAAAGGTTTGACCACAAATCTGAAAATTGGCCCACGCCGGCATGGCAGATTTTTGACTAAAAATTCCACTTCACTAAATTCTCAATATATCTCAAACTTTGGTTGATTACCTCAACCCGACCGATAAAATTGCATCGGTATTCTGTTCTGTATCATTTGAAACCATAACATAACTGAAAATTGTTGAACCCCCCAAATCTGAAAAATTGACCAGGCCGGCATGGCAGATTTTCTAGGTTTTTAACTAAACACTCGACTTTTATTGTCAAGAACTGTGCTAAGAGTGTGATATTTCAATGTTTAACAAATATTATAATAGTTAAAACCAATATTGTTTTTTTGTTGTGTAAAGTTAACCACGATTGACCAAAAATGTCCGTCCGCCCCCCCCCCCCCCATCGAAAAGTAGAGTTAACCACGTCTGACCTAGCATTGCGTTAAGTATGTGA